>NC_092418.1:10131057-10731057 GCF_040894005.1 Engystomops pustulosus
CCGGGGAGAGGAGACTGTACAGGGGGGATAACAATCTATTACTCTCTGTTATCAGCCATTACACCCGGGGAGAGGAGACTGTTACAGGGGGGGGGGATACAATCTATTACTCTCTGTTATCAGCCATTACATCCCGGGGAGAGGAGACTGTACAGGGGGGGATACAATCTATTACTCTCTGTTATCAGCATTACACCCGGGGAGAGGAGACTGTACAGGGGGGATACAATCTATTACTCTCTGTTATCAGCCATTACATCCCGGGGGAGAGGAGACTGTACAGGGGGGATACAATCTATTACTCTCTGTTATCAGCCATTACATCCCGGGGAGAGGGAGACTGTACAGGGGGGATACAATCTATTACTCTCTGTTATCAGCCATTACATCCCGGGGAGAGGAGACTGTACAGGGGGGGGATACAATCTATTACTCTCTGTTATCAGCCATTACACCCCGGGGAGAGGAGACTGTACAGGGGGGGATACAATCTATTACTCTCTGTTATCAGCCATTACACCCCGGGGAGAGGAGACTGTACAGGGGGGGATACAATCTATTACTCTCTGTTATCAGCCATTACATCCCGGGGAGAGGAGACTGTACAGGGGGGGATACAATCTATTACTCTCTGTTATCAGCCATTACACCCGGGGAGAGGAGACTGTACAGGGGGGATACAATCTATTACTCTCTGATATCAGCCATTACACCCCGGGGAGAGGAGACTGTACAGGGGGGATACAATCTATTACTCTCTGTTATCAGCCATTACATCCCGGGGAGAGGAGACTGTACAGGGGGGGATACAATCTATTACTCTCTGTTATCAGCCATTACACCCGGGGAGAGGAGACTGTACAGGGGGGATACAATCTATTACTCTCTGTTATCAGCCATTACATCCCGGGGAGAGGAGACTGTACAGGGGGGATACAATCTATTACTCTCTGTTATCAGCCATTACACCCCGGGGAGAGGAGACTGTACAGGGGGGATACAATCTATTACTCTCTGTTATCAGCCATTACATCCCGGGGAGAGGAGACTGTACAGGGGGGATACAATCTATTACTCTCTGTTATCAGCCATTACACCCGGGGAGAGGAGACTGTACAGGGGGGGATACAATCTATTACTCTCTGTTATCAGCCATTACACTCCCGGGGAGAGGAGACTGTACAGGGGGGATACAATCTATTACTCTCTGTTATCAGCCATTACATCCCGGGGAGAGGAGACTGTACAGGGGGGGATACAATCTATTACTCTCTGTTATCAGCCATTACATCCCGGGGAGAGGAGACTGTACAGGGGGGGATACAATCTATTACTCTCTGTTATCAGCCATTACATCCCGGGGAGAGGAGACTGTACAGGGGGGGATACAATCTATTACTCTCTGTTATCAGCCATTACATCCCGGGGAGAGGAGACTGTACAGGGGGGATACAATCTATTACTCTCTGTTATCAGCCATTACATCCCCGGGGAGAGGAGACTGTACAGGGGGGGATACAATCTATTACTCTCTGTTATCAGCCATTACATCCCGGGGAGAGGAGACTGTACAGGGGGGGATACAATCTATTACTCTCTGTTATCAGCCATTACACCCCGGGGAGAGGAGACTGTACAGGGGGGGATACAATCTATTACTCTCTGTTATCAGCCATTACATCCCGGGGAGAGGAGACTGTACAGGGGGGGGATACAATCTATTACTCTCTGTTATCAGCCATTACATCCCGGGGAGAGGAGACTGTACAGGGGGGGATACAATCTATTACTCTCTGTTATCAGCCATTACATCCCGGGGAGAGGAGACTGTACAGGGGGGGATACAATCTATTACTCTCTGTTATCAGCCATTACACCCCGGGGAGAGGAGACTGTACAGGGGGGGATACAATCTATTACTCTCTGTTATCAGCCATTACATCCCGGGGAGAGGAGACTGTACAGGGGGGGATACAATCTATTACTCTCTGTTATCAGCCATTACATCCCGGGGAGAGGAGACTGTACAGGGGGGGATACAATCTATTACTCTCTGTTATCAGCCATTACATCCCGGGGAGAGGAGACTGTACAGGGGGGATACAATCTATTACTCTCTGTTATCAGCCATTACACCCCGGGGAGAGGAGACTGTACAGGGGGGGATACAATCTATTACTCTCTGTTATCAGCCATTACACCCCGGGGAGAGGAGACTGTACAGGGGGGGGATACAATCTATTACTCTCTGTTATCAGCCATTACACCCCGGGGAGAGGAGACTGTACAGGGGGGATACAATCTATTACTCTCTGTTATCAGCCATTACATCCCGGGGAGAGGAGACTGTACAGGGGGGGATACAATCTATTACTCTCTGTTATCAGCCATTACATCCCGGGGAGAGGAGACTGTACAGGGGGGATACAATCTATTACTCTCTGTTATCAGCCATTACATCCCGGGGAGAGGAGACTGTACAGGGGGGATACAATCTATTACTCTCTGTTATCAGCCATTACATCCCGGGGAGAGGAGACTGTACAGGGGGGGATACAATCTATTACTCTCTGTTATCAGCCATTACATCCCGGGGAGAGGAGACTGTACAGGGGGGGGATACAATCTATTACTCTCTGTTATCAGCCATTACATCCCGGGGAGAGGAGACTGTACAGGGGGGGATACAATCTATTACTCTCTGTTATCAGCCATTACACCCCGGGGAGAGGAGACTGTACAGGGGGGGGATACAATCTATTACTCTCTGTTATCAGCCATTACACCCCGGGGAGAGGAGACTGTACAGGGGGGGGATACAATCTATTACTCTCTGTTATCAGCCATTACACCCCGGGGAGAGGAGACTGTACAGGGGGGATACAATCTATTACTCTCTGTTATCAGCCATTACATCCCGGGGAGAGGAGACTGTACAGGGGGGGATACAATCTATTACTCTCTGTTATCAGCCATTACATCCCGGGGAGAGGAGACTGTACAGGGGGGGATACAATCTATTACTCTCTGTTATCAGCCATTACATCCCGGGGAGAGGAGACTGTACAGGGGGGATACAATCTATTACTCTCTGTTATCAGCCATTACATCCCGGGGAGAGGAGACTGTACAGGGGGGATACAATCTATTACTCTCTGTTATCAGCCATTACACCCCGGGGAGAGGAGACTGTACAGGGGGATACAATCTATTACTCTCTGTTATCAGCCATTACACCCCGGGGAGAGGAGACTGTACAGGGGGGGATACAATCTATTACTCTCTGTTATCAGCCATTACACCCCGGGGAGAGGAGACTGTACAGGGGGGATACAATCTATTACTCTCTGTTATCAGCCATTACACCCCGGGGAGAGGAGACTGTACAGGGGGGATACAATCTATTACTCTCTGTTATCAGCCATTACATCCCGGGGAGAGGAGACTGTACAGGGGGGGGATACAATCTATTACTCTCTGTTATCAGCCATTACACCCCGGGGAGAGGAGACTGTACAGGGGGATACAATCTATTACTCTCTGTTATCAGCCATTACACCCCGGGGAGAGGAGACTGTACAGGGGGGGATACAATCTATTACTCTCTGTTATCAGCCATTACACCCCGGGGAGAGGAGACTGTACAGGGGGGATACAATCTATTACTCTCTGTTATCAGCCATTACACCCCGGGGAGAGGAGACTGTACAGGGGGATACAATCTATTACTCTCTGTTATCAGCCATTACACCCCGGGGAGAGGAGACTGTACAGGGGGATACAATCTATTACTCTCTGTTATCAGCCATTACACCCCGGGGAGAGGAGACTGTACAGGGGGGATACAATCTATTACTCTCTGTTATCAGCCATTACATCCCGGGGAGAGGAGACTGTACAGGGGGGATACAATCTATTACTCTCTGTTATCAGCCATTACATCCCGGGGAGAGGAGACTGTACAGGGGGGGATACAATCTATTACTCTCTGTTATCAGCCATTACACCCCGGGGGAGGAGACTGTACAGAGGGGGGGGGGGATACAATCTATTACTCTCTGGTATCAGCCATTACACCCCAGGGAGAGGAGACTGTACAGGGGGGGGGGGATACAATCTATTACTCTCTGTTATCAGCCATTACATCCCGGGGAGAGGAGACTGTACAGGGGGGGATACAATCTATTACTCTCTGTTATCAGCCATTACATCCCGGGGAGAGGAGACTGTACAGGGGGGGATACAATCTATTACTCTCTGTTATCAGCCATTACATCCCGGGGAGAGGAGACTGTACAGGGGGGATACAATCTATTACTCTCTGTTATCAGCCATTACATCCCGGGGAGAGGAGACTGTACAGGGGGGATACAATCTATTACTCTCTGTTATCAGCCATTACACCCCGGGGAGAGGAGACTGTACAGGGGGGATACAATCTATTACTCTCTGTTATCAGCCATTACATCCCGGGGAGAGGAGACTGTACAGGGGGGGGGATACAATCTATTACTCTCTGTTATCAGCCATTACGTCCCGGGGAGAGGAGACTGTACAGGGGGGGATACAATCTATTACTCTCTGTTATCAGCCATTACACCCCGGGGAGAGGAGACTGTACAGAGGGGGGGGGGGGGATACAATCTATTACTCTCTGTTATCAGCCATTACACCCCGGGGAGAGGAGACTGTACAGGGGGGGGATACAATCTATTACTCTCTGTTATCAGCCATTACACCCCGGGGAGAGGAGACTGTACAGGGGGATACAATCTATTACTCTCTGTTATCAGCCATTACATCCCGGGGAGAGGAGACTGTACAGGGGGGATACAATCTATTACTCTCTGTTATCAGCCATTACATCCCGGGGAGAGGAGACTGTACAGGTGGGGGGGGGGGGATACAATCTATTACTCTCTGTTATCAGCCATTACATCCCGGGGAGAGGAGACTGTACAGGGGGGGGGATACAATCTATTACTCTCTGTTATCAGCCATTACGTCCCGGGGAGAGGAGACTGTACAGGGGGGGATACAATCTATTACTCTCTGTTATCAGCCATTACACCCCGGGGAGAGGAGACTGTACGGGGGGGGATACAATCTATTACTCTCTGTTATCATTACTCTCTGTTATCAGCCATTACACCCCGGGGAGAGGAGACTGTACGGGGGGGGATAACTCTCTTATCAGCCATTACACCCCGGGGAGAGGAGACTGTACAGGGGGGATACAATCTATTACTCTCTGTTATCAGCCATTACATCCCGGGGAGAGGAGACTGTACAGGGGGGGGATACAATCTATTACTCTCTGTTATCAGCCATTACACCCCGGGGAGAGGAGACTGTACAGGGGGGGATACAATCTATTACTCTCTGTTATCAGCCATTACATCCCGGGGAGAGGAGACTGTACAGGGGGGGGATACAATCTATTACTCTCTGTTATCAGCCATTACATCCCGGGGAGAGGAGACTGTACAGGGGGGATACAATCTATTACTCTCTGTTATCAGCCATTACATCCCGGGGAGAGGAGACTGTACAGGGGGGGATACAATCTATTACTCTCTGTTATCAGCCATTACATCCCCGGGGAGAGGAGACTGTACAGGGGGGGATACAATCTATTACTCTCTGTTATCAGCCATTACACCCCGGGGAGAGGAGACTGTACAGGGGGGGATACAATCTATTACTCTCTGTTATCAGCCATTACACCCCGGGGAGAGGAGACTGTACAGGGGGGGGGGATACAATCTATTACTCTCTGTTATCAGCCATTACACCCGGGGAGAGGAGACTGTACAGGGGGGGGATACAATCTATTACTCTCTGTTATCAGCCATTACATCCCGGGGAGAGGAGACTGTACAGGGGGGATACAATCTATTACTCTCTGTTATCAGCCATTACATCCCGGGGAGAGGAGACTGTACAGGGGGATACAATCTATTACTCTCTGTTATCAGCCATTACATCCCGGGGAGAGGAGACTGTACAGGGGGGATACAATCTATTACTCTCTGTTATCAGCCATTACACCCCGGGGAGAGGAGACTGTACAGGGGGGGATACAATCTATTACTCTCTGTTATCAGCCATTACATCCCGGGGAGAGGAGACTGTACAGGGGGGGATACAATCTATTACTCTCTGTTATCAGCCATTACACCCCGGGGAGAGGAGACTGTACAGGGGGGATACAATCTATTACTCTCTGTTATCAGCCATTACACCCCAGGGAGAGGAGACTGTACAGGGGGGATACAATCTATTACTCTCTGTTATCAGCCATTACACCCCGGGGAGAGGAGACTGTACAGGGGGGATACAATCTATTACTCTCTGTTATCAGTCATTACACCCCGGGGAGAGGAGACTGTACAGGGGGGATACAATCTATTACTCTCTGTTATCAGCCATTACACCCCGGGGAGAGGAGACTGTACAGGGGGGAATACAATCTATTACTCTCTGTTATCAGCCATTACACCCCGGGGAGAGGAGACTGTACAGGGGGGGATACAATCTATTACTCTCTGTTATCAGCCATTACACCCCGGGGAGAGGAGACTGTACAGGGGGGGATACAATCTATTACTCTCTGTTATCAGCCATTACATCCCCGGGGAGAGGAGACTGTACAGGGGGCGGGGGGGGGATACAATCTATTACTCTCTGTTATCAGCCATTACACCCCGGGGAGAGGAGACTGTACAGGGGGGATACAATCTATTACTCTCTGTTATCAGCCATTACACCCCGGGGAGAGGAGACTGTACAGGGGGGGATACAATCTATTAGTCTCTGTTATCAGCCATTACACCCCGGGGAGAGGAGACTGTACAGGGGGGGATACAATCTATTACTCTCTGTTATCAGCCATTACACCCCGGGGAGAGGAGACTGTACAGGGGGGATACAATCTATTACTCTCTGATATCAGCCATTACACCCCGGGGAGAGGAGACTGTACAGGGGGGATACAATCTATTACTCTCTGTTATCAGCCATTACATCCCGGGGAGAGGAGACTGTACAGGGGGATATAATCTATTACTCTCTGTTATCAGCCATTACATCCCGGGGAGAGGAGACTGTACAGGGGGATACAATCTATTACTCTCTGTTATCAGCCATTACACCCCGGGGAGAGGAGACTGTACAGGGGGGATACAATCTATTACGCTCTGTTATCAGCCAGTACACCCCGGGGAGAGGAGACTGTACAGGGGGGATACAATCTATTACTCTCTGTTATCAGTCATTACATCCCGGGGAGAGGAGACTGTACAGGGGGGGATACAATCTATTACTCTCTGTTATCAGCCATTACATCCCGGGGAGAGGAGACTGTACAGGGGGGGATACAATCTATTACTCTCTGTTATCAGCCATTACATCCCGGGGAGAGGAGACTGTACAGGGGGGGGGATACAATCTATTACTCTCTGTTATCAGCCATTACATCCCGGGGAGAGGAGACTGTACAGGGGGGATACAATCTATTACTCTCTGTTATCAGCCATTACACCCCGGGGAGAGGAGACTGTACAGGGGGATACAATCTATTACTCTCTGTTATCAGCCATTACACCCCGGGGAGAGGAGACTGTACAGGGGGGATACAATCTATTACTCTCTGTTATCAGCCATTACATCCCGGGGAGAGGAGACTGTACAGGGGGGATACAATCTATTACTCTCTGTTATCAGTCATTACATCCCGGGGAGAGGAGACTGTACAGGGGGGATACAATCTATTACTCTCTGTTATCAGCCATTACATCCCGGGGAGAGGAGACTGTACAGGGGGATACAATCTATTACTCTCTGTTATCAGCCATTACACCCCGGGGAGAGGAGACTGTACAGGGGGATACAATCTATTACTCTCTGTTATCAGCCATTACACCCCGGGGAGAGGAGACTGTACAGGGGGGGATACAATCTATTACTCTCTGTTATCAGCCATTACACCCCGGGGAGAGGAGACTGTACAGGGGGGTACAATCTATTACTCTCTGTTATCAGCCATTACACCCCGGGGAGAGGAGACTGTACAGGGGGATACAATCTATTACTCTCTGTTAACAGCCATTACACCCCGGGGAGAGGAGACTGTACAGGGGGGGATACAATCTATTACTCTCTGTTATCAGCCATTACACCCCGGGGAGAGGAGACTGTACAGGGGGGGATACAATCTATTACTCTCTGTTATCAGCCATTACATCCCGGGAAGAGGAGACTGTACAGGGGGATACAATCTATTACTCTCTGTTATCAGCCATTACACCCCGGGAAGAGGAGACTGTACAGGGGGGATACAATTTATTACTCTCTGTTATCAGCCATTACATCCCGGGGAGAGGAGACTGTACAGGGGGGGATACAATCTAATACTCTCTGTTATCAGCCATTACACCCCGGGGAGAGGAGACTGTACAGGGGGGGATACAATCTATTACACTCTGTTATCAGCCATTACATCCCGTGGAGAGGAGACTGTACAGGGGGGGTACAATCTATTACTCTCTGTTATCAGCCATTACATCCCGGGGAGAGGAGACTGTACAGGGGGGATACAATCTATTACTCTCTGTTATCAGCCATTACATCCCGGGGAGAGGAGACTGTACAGGGGGGATACAATCTATTACTCTCTGTTATCAGCCATTACATCCCGGGGAGAGGAGACTGTACAGGGGGATACAATCTATTACTCTCTGTTATCAGCCATTACACACCGGGGAGAGGAGACTGTACAGGGGGGGGATACAATCTATTACTCTCTGTTATCAGCCATTACATCCCGGGGAGAGGAGACTGTACAGGGGGGATACAATCTATTACTCTCTGTTATCAGCCATTACACCCCGGGGAGAGGAGACTGTACAGAGGGGATACAATCTATTACTCTCTGTTATCAGCCATTACATCCCGGGGAG
This sequence comes from Engystomops pustulosus, assembly GCF_040894005.1. NCBI lineage: Eukaryota > Metazoa > Chordata > Amphibia > Anura > Leptodactylidae > Engystomops > Engystomops pustulosus. Next base: position 10,140,018 of record NC_092418.1, read on the forward strand.
AGGAGACTGTACAGGGGGGGATACAATCTATTACTCTCTGTTATCAGCCATTACATCCCGGGGAGAGGAGACTGTACAGGGGGATACAATCTATTACTCTCTGTTATCAGCCATTACACCCCGGGGAGAGGTGACTGTACAGGGGGGATACAATCTATTACTCTCTGTTATCAGCCATTACATCTCGGGGAGAGGAGACTGTACAGGGGGATACAATCTATTACTCTCTGTTATCAGCCATTACACCCCGGGGAGAGGAGACTGTACAGGGGGGGATACAATCTATTACTCTCTGTTATCAGCCATTACATCCCGGGGAGAGGAGACTGTACAGGGGGGATACAATCTATTACTCTCTGTTATCAGCCATTACATCCCGGGGAGAGGAGACTGTACAGGGGGGATACAATCTATTACTCTCTGTTATCAGCCATTACATCCCGGGGAGAGGAGACTGTACAGGGGGGATACAATCTATTACTCTCTGTTATCAGCCATTACACCCCGGGGAGAGGAGACTGTACAGGGGGGATACAATCTATTACTCTCTGTTATCAGCCATTACATCCCGGGCAGAGGAGACTGTACAGGGGGGATACAATCTATTACTCTCTGTTATCAGCCATTACATCCCGGGGAGAGGAGACTGTACAGGGGGATACAATCTATTACTCTCTGTTATCAGCCATTACACCCCGGGGAGAGGAGACTGTACAGGGGGGGATACAATCTATTACTCTCTGTTATCAGCCATTACATCCCGGGGAGAGGAGACTGTACAGGGGGGATACAATCTATTACTCTCTGTTATCAGCCATTACATCCCGGGGAGAGGAGACTGTACAGGGGGGATACAATCTATTACTCTCTGTTATCAGCCATTACACCCCGGGGAGAGGAGACTGTACAGGGGGGATACAATCTAAAACTCTCTGTTATCAGCCATTACACCCCGGGGAGAGGAGACTGTACAGGGGGGATACAATCTATTACTCTCTGTTATCAGCCATTACACCCCGGGGAGAGGAGACTGTACAGGGGGGGATACAATCTATTACTCTATGTTATCAGCCATTACATCCCGGGGAGAGGAGACTGTACAGGGGGGGGATACAATCTATTACTCTCTGTTATCAGCCATTACACCCCGGGGAGAGGAGACTGTACAGGGGGGGGATACAATCTATTACTCTCTGTTATCAGCCATTACATCCCGGGGAGAGGAGACTGTACAGGGAGGATACAATCTATTACTCTCTGTTATCAGCCATTACATCCCGGGGAGAGGAGACTGTACAGGGGGGATACAATCTATTACTCTCTGTTATCAGCCATTACATCCCGGGGAGAGGAGACTGTACAGGGGGGGGATACAATCTATTACTCTCTGTTATCAGCCATTACACCCCGGGGAGAGGAGACTGTACAGGGGGGATACAATCTATTACTCTCTGTTATCAGCCATTACATCCCGGGGAGAGGAGACTGTACAGGGGGGGATACAATCTATTACTCTCTGTTATCAGGCATTACATCCTGGGGAGAGGAGACTGTACAGGGGGATACAATCTATTACTCTCTGTTATCAGCCATTACACCCCGGGGAGAGGAGACTGTACAGGGGGGATACAATCTATTACTCTCTGTTATCAGCCATTATATCCCGGGGAGAGGATACTGTACAGGGGGGATACAATCTATTACTCTCTGTTATCAGCCATTACATCCCAGGGAGAGGAGACTGTACAGGGGGATACAATCTATTACTCTCTGTTATCAGCCATTACATCCCAGGGAGAGGAGACTGTACAGGGGGATACAATCTATTACTCTCTGTTATCAGACATTTCATCCTGGGGAGAGGAGACTGTACAGGGGGGATACAATCTATTACTCTCTGTTATCAGCCATTACATCCCGGGGAGAGGAGACTGTACAGGGGGGGATACAATCTATTACTCTCTGTTATCAGCCATTACACCCCGGGGAGAGGAGACTGTACAGGGGGGATACAATCTATTACTCTCTGTTATCAGCCATTACATCCCGGGGAGAGGAGACTGTACAGGGGGGATACAATCTATTACTCTCTGTTATCAGCCATTACATCCCGGGGAGAGGAGACTGTACAGGGGGATACAATCTATTACTCTCTGTTATCAGCCATTACACCCCGGGGAGAGGAGACTGTACAGGGGGGGATACAATCTATTACTCTCTGTTATCAGCCATTACACCCCGGGGAGAGGAGACTGTACAGGGGGGATACAATCTATTACTCTCTGTTATCAGCCATTACATCCCGGGGAGAGGAGACTGTACAGGGGGATACAATCTATTACTCTCTGTTATCAGCCATTACATCCCGGGGAGAGGAGACTGTACAGGGGGGGGGGGGGGAATACATTCTATTACTCTCTGTTATCAGCCATTACATCCAGGGGAGAGGAGACTGTACAGGGGGGATATAATCTATTACTCTCTGTTATCAGCCATTACATCCCGGGGAGAGGAGACTGTACAGGGGGGATACAATCTATTACTCTCTGTTATCAGCCATTACATCCCGGGGAGAGGAGACTGTACAGGGGGATACAATCTATTACTCTCTGTTATCAGCCATTACATCCCAGGGAGAGGAGACTGTACAGGGGGGTACAATCTATTACTCTCTGTTATCAGCCATTACACCCCGGGGAGAGGAGACTGTACAGGGGGGGGATACAATCTATTACTCTCTGTTATCAGCCATTACATCCCGGGGAGAGGAGACTGTACAGGGGGGGATACAATCTATTACTCTCTGTTATCAGCCATTACACCCCGGGGAGAGGAGACTGTACAGGGGGGGGGATACAATCTATTACTCTCTGTTATCAGCCATTACATCCCGGGGAGAGGAGACTGTACAGAGGGTTACAATCTATTACTCTCTGTTATCAGCCATTACATCCCGGGGAGAGGAGACTGTACAGGGGGGGATACAATCTATTACTCTCTGTTATCAGCCATTACGTCCCCGGGGGAGGATACTGTACAGGGGGGGATACAATCTATTACTCTCTGTTATCAGCCATTACATCCCGGGGAGAGGAGACTGTACAGGGGGGGATACAATCTATTACTCTCTGTTATCAGCCATTACATCCCAGGGAGAGGAGACTGTACAGGGGGGATGCAATCTATTACTCTCTGTTATCAGCCATTACACCCCGGGGAGAGGAGATTGTACAGGGGGGGGGGGTACAATCTATTACTCTCTGTTATCAGCCATTACACCCCGGGGAGAGGAGACTGTACAGGGGGGATACAATCTATTACTCTCTGTTATCAGCCATTACACCCCGGGGAGAGGAGACTGTACAGGGGGGATACAATCTATTACTCTCTGTTATCAGCCATTACATCCCGGGGAGAGGAGACTGTACAGGGAGGATACAATCTATTACTCTCTGTTATCAGCCATTACATCCCCGGGAGAGGAGACTGTACAGGGGGGGATACAATCTATTACTCTCTGTTATCAGCCATTACATCCCGGGGAGAGGAGACTGTACAGGGGGGATACAATCTATTACTCTCTGTTATCAGCCATTACACCCCGGGGAGAGGAGACTGTACAGGGGGGGTACAATCTATTACTCTCTTTTATCAGCCATTACATCCCGGGGAGAGGAGACTGTACAGGGGGGATACAATCTATTACTCTCTGTTATCAGCCATTACACCCGGGGAGAGGAGACTGTACAGGGGGGGGGGATACAATCTATTACTCTCTGTTATCAGCCATTACACCCCGGGGAGAGGAGACTGTACAGGGGGGGGATACAATCTATTACTCTCTGTTATCAGCCATTACATCCCGGGGAGAGGAGACTATAGGAAAGGGGGTGGTTTACTGCACTGTTGGAATGACAGAATTTGGCACCATGCTGACAGTCTCCCTATGTGATGAGGGGTGTGGATGTACCCGTTGGGGTGTCTTTCCAGTTCATTAAGGACAGTGTGATCACAGTATTCGAAGACCAGATGTAGCTTCCTCTTCCTCCGGAATACCTCCAGCAGGTTCACCAAGTTACTGTGCTTCAGTTGCTGCAAAACATGAAATCAGTCAGGAACTTCTAGAACTTCTTCCCTAGAAACCACCAGTATGGAGTCTATAGATTTCTATAATTCATCACTGAGCTGTTGTTTACCCTAAGGTTGTGACCTCACCTTTAACATCCGGATCTCGCGCAGCGCAATCTTTTTAATGACAGGATCATCCTCCGATTCCACAAACTTCTTGATGGCCACCACCTGTCCTGTCTCCTTATTCCGACACTTGAAGACGACTCCATATGATCCTTCACCAATTTTGGCCAATTTCTCATACTTCTCCATCCCCGGACCCGAGGTCAGTCTGTAATTATTTATAATGTGTTCTTTAGAAACCCTGCTGACTGTTTCCACAAACTAATAGTAGAATAGTGAGTGCAGCTCTGGGATATAATACAGGATGTAACTCAGGATCAGTACAGGATAAGTAATGTCATGTATGTACACAGTGACTGCACCAGCAGCAGAATAGTGAGTGCAGCTCTGGGGTATAATACAGGATGTAACTCAGGATCAGTACAGGATAAGTAATGTCATGTATGTACACAGTAACTGCACCAGCAGCAGAATAGTGAGTGCAGCTCTGGGGTATAATACAGGATGTAACTCAGGATCAGTACAGGATAAGTAATGTCATGTATGTACACAGTGACTGCACCAGCAGCAGAATAGTGAGTGCAGCTCTGGGTATAATACAGGATGTAACTCTGGATCAGTACAGGGTAAGTAATGTCATGTATGTACACAGTGACTGCACCAGCAGTAGAATAGTGAGTGCAGCTCTGGGGTATAATACAGGATGTAACTCAGGATCAGTACAGGATAAGTAATGTCATGTATGTACACAGTGACTGCACCAGCAGCAGAATAGTGAGTGCAGCTCTGGGGTATAATACAGGATGTAACTCAGGATCAGTACAGGATAAGTAATGTCATGTATGTACACAGTGACTGCACCAGTAGCAGAATAGTGAGTGCAGCTCTGGGGTATAATACAGGATGTAACTCAGGATCAGTACAGGATAAGTAATGTCATGTATGTACACAGTGACTGCACCAGCAGCAGATAGTGAGTGCAGCTCTGGGGTATAATACAGGATGTAACTCAGGATAAGTACAGGATAAGTAATGTCATGTATGTACACAGTGACTGCACCAGCAGCAGATAGTGAGTGCAGCTCTGGGATATAATACAGGATGTAACTCAGGATCAGTACAGGATAAGTAATGTCATGTATGTACACAGTGACTGCACCAGCAGCAGAATAGTGAGTGCAGCTCTGGGTATAATACAGGATGTAACTCTGGATCAGTACAGGGTAAGTAATGTCATGTATGTACACAGTGACTGCACCAGCAGCAGAATAGTGAGTGCAGCTCTGGGGTATAATACAGGATGTAACTCTGGATCAGTACAGGGTAAGTAATGTCATGTATGTACACAGTGACTGCACCAGCAGCAGAATAGTGAGTGCAGCTCTGGGGTATAATACAGGATGTAACTCAGGATCAGTACAGGATAAGTAATGTCATGTATGTACACAGTGACTGCACCAGCAGCAGAATAGTGAGTGCAGCTCTGGGGTATAATACAGGATGTAACTCAGGATCAGTACAGGATAAGTAATGTCATGTATGTACACAGTGACTGCACCAGCAGCAGAATAGTGAGTGCAACTCTGGGGTATAATACAGGATGTAACTCAGGATAAGTACAGGATAAGTAATGTCATGTATGTACACAGTGACTGCACCAGCAGCAGAATAGTGAGTGCAGCTCTGGAGTATAATACAGGATGTAACTCAGGATCAGTACAGGATAAGTAATGTCATGTATGTACACAGTGACTGCACCACCAGCAGAATAATGAGTGCAGCTCTGGGGTATAATACAGGATGTAACTCAGGATCAGTACAGGATAAGTAATGTCATGTATGTACACAGTGACTGCACCAGCAGCAGAATAGTGAGTGCAGCCCTGGGGTATAATACAGGATGTAACTCAGGATCAGTACAGGATAAGTAATGTCATGTATGTACACAGTGACTGCACCAGCAGCAGATAGTGAGTGCATCTCAGGTGTATCTCGTTACCTCGTTAGCTGTCTGTTGCTGTGAGAGGCTGTGTGCTGCTGCTGCTCCTGAGCTCCAGGGAAAACCACCTCCACCTGGGGCCTGCTCTCTCCTCTCCCAGGGAGGGAGTGGGTTTCCAGGCATGAGCCAGGGCAGCAAGTCCCAGGCTCCTGCTTCCCGGTCTAGGCCGGCGGGAGGCAGGGGTAGCCAGGAACCGGCCAGCGCTGCGGAAGCCTTGGGGGTAAGAAGATCTGCAAGGAACAGCAGCAATGCTGCTCCAAGTACCCCCAGGCCAGCTAAGGCATCAAAAAGCACCAAAACCCCAGGAAAGCTGGATACCTCGGGAAAGCTGGGTACCAAGGAAAAGCTGGATACTGCGGGAAAGCTGAGTGCTCAGGGAGGTGAGGCTGACCTCAGTGAAGAGGGCTGGGGAATGCTGAGGACCCGGGAGTCTATTTCCAGCTATGCCTCCCGGGCTCTGGGCCACCTCTCTGAGTACGAAGAAGCCAGCAAGACGGTGAGGAGACTGCGGGAGGAGCTCAGGTGCGCCCATGCCAGGGCAAGCTCTGCCCAGAAGAGGAGGAAGGAGCAGATTCTGGCAGAGATATCCAGGCTCCAGACTGACATCCAGGCCTTGGAGGAGAGGAAGGCTTACCTGCTGGAGAGGAGCGGTCCGTTTAAAGAAAAAATTCTTAATGATGAGCGGTTCCGGGAGATGGAGGAGGAGAAGCAGAGGCGGCTGATGGGGCTTCAGCCTGAGAGTCAGACGGAGGAGGAAAGTCCGGTGCCATACAGTGGGCCCCCTGCAGGACAAGCGGCTATGTCATCTGGCTGCGGTTCTGCCGGCCCGGGTGAGGATAGTGACAGCCACCAGGGAGGGGCGCTGATGGAGGAGATCCGACAGCTCGAGTCCCCTGTGCACCTCCAGGACTTTACTTTTGGAGACGATCTGCCGGAGGATGCACCGGGGGGCAGCAAACCACGAAAGAAGAAGACCAAATCCGTGGAAGTGGTGAGTCTAGTCTACAGCCCCCTCCCCGTAAAACCCGAGTCGGCCGCAGGGTCAGCTCACTGTGCGAGCCCCGTTACCCAGCCCAGCACGGGTCCTGCAGTGGACTCAGTGCCAGGGAGCGGGGAGATTACAGGTGTGACATCTGATGTGGCGATGGGCTCCGTCTCTGTTTGTGGTAACAGTGGGGGAGCAGGGGAGGCATCGGCCGCAAGGCCGGACAGTAAGGGCGGCTCGGCAGTGGCGATACCATCCAAATCCAGTGCTGTGGTGCGTCCCCCGGTGGAAGGGGGGGATAGCCCGGCACTGGTGGCAGCTTCCGGTGCCTCGGCGCCTCTTCATGCTGTTGCCACTGATCACTTGGTTATGGGGCGGCGGCAGCGTGGAGGGGTCGCTGAGGCTGAGGGCTCCGAACCTCCCAAACCTAAACCTAAAGTCCTGTTTTGTGTCGGTGTTGGAGATAGTCTGCAGACGAGTGCTGAGGAAGGTGGGGATCAGCGGCGCCTCACACCGGCCAAAGATCAGCGGCGACTCTTACCTTCCCCTAAGAAAAGTAAAATAACATCTGCTACCGATGATGCGGAGGGCACAAGTGTGACACAAGTCGGGGTCCCCTCTGGGCGATGCTCGGCGAGGGGACCCCCGTCCCTTGTGCCTGAAGATGCGGAGGTGGTCATGTCCCCTAATGTTGTTGCTGGTCCAGCCAGTGTGAGTGGAGTCAGTAATGTTGTGGTGGATAATGTGAATGGTGTGAGTGGTGCTGAATCTTTTCCAGCTTTGGGGGTGGGTGATGGAGTGACTGGTGGTGTGAGTGGCGCGGCTGAGTGTAACATGCAGGTGGGTAGTGTTAATGTGGTGGGTGCAGGGGTTGGTCCGGTTGCTCCCCCAGTGGCGGCCCCTATTAAGAGCTATGCCAGTGTCGCTGCTGGGGGAAGTAGGGTTCCATCATCCTCGTCTCTGGGCTCTGGGGACGGCTTTTTGCAACGGCGCCTCCTGCAGGCCTTACAGAAGGGTGAAAGGACGATCAATGTAGCGGGGCAGGAGGTTGATTTGTCGTTTTGGATAGAGAGGCACGGCCTGTCTGCCTTCCGAGAGCAAAGAGGCAGGGAGACATCATGGTCGCTCCCGACAACCGGGCCGGGTGCTAACCGTAGGAATGTGGCAGTGATGTGTGTCCCCCTCGGGCACGGGTAGTTGAGCTGCTGCTGAAGATGGACTTCAAGGCGGCTGACATCTTTGCCTTGATCCATCCCTATGGTACATCTGAGTTTGATATCAGCTTTGTTCGGCCGGAGGGGCTTGAGCTCTTCTGGTCCAACTATGAGCTGAGATACAACGAGCCCGAGTGGCGGGACTTTGCTGTGCAAGCAGTGTCCCGCCAGAGCGAACTCAAGAAAGTGACCGTTCTTACCCGTAACGAATCATTATCTTGCTTTGACATCATGACCTGGATGAATCGTTATGGAGAGGTACTGGGAGTACCCGAGAAAAATCGAGACGAGTTTGGTATCTGGTCAGGGGCCTGGACCTTCATGGTAAAGTTGAGGCGTTCAGGTAACTCAGTCGCCCACATCCCTTCATCAGCCTTCCTGGGGAGGGATCGGATCCTGATCTTCTACCGGGGGCAGCCTAAGCTGTGTCACAGGTGCGGTGACCCCACACATTTCAGCGCAAACTGCACCGTGCAGAAGTGTGCGTTGTGTGGGGGTGTCGGCCATCTCGCTGCATCCTGTACAGGGCAGATTAGGTGTAACCTGTGTGGTGATCTCGGTCACCCGTACAGTCGTTGTCCTCTTTCCTTCGCTAATGCGGGCTCAGCCTCAGCGGATGAAAGCCATGAGGCGGAATCTGCTGGGGAGGGGACTGGCAGAGGCAGAGGAATGGAGGGGCCAGGGAAGAAAGACAGGAAAAAGACGCCTGCCCAGCTAAGGCGTCTAGAGAAGCGTCAACAGGAGAGAGAGCGGGGGGAGTCTCGGGCTGCTGGGACAACCTCTGGCGCTGTCCTGGAGACCACACCTGTCGCTGAGGCCCCAGGGGATGATGTACTGGATGAGGAGGTCAGGAGGATCGAGAGAGAGGAAGGTGCCACGTCCTCAGACTCCTCCCATTATGAGAGTATGGATGAGGATAATAGGGCGTGGCTAGAGGAAAAGCGTAAGCGTGGCGCCAAAAAGAAGAAAAAGGGTAAAAAGAAGGGAGGTGTAAGATCTTCTCCCACCCTGACTAAGGTACCCAAGGAAGGAGCAACCGACCCCCCGCTGGTCTAACTTTCAAATCGATTCCTGGCCCTGGATGGAGCCTCTCCTGCCGATGGAGGGGCTGAGGGTGAAGGGCCAGAGGTGGCAGAGCCTGCAGGGGGTGCCGAGTCTCCCCCTGGGGAGTCAGGGTCCTCAGGAGGGGAGACTGGCCCAGAGTCTGGAGACGAGGATGAGGGGGCAGGTCCTGGATCTGCCCCTGAAGCATCGGAGGTGCGGGAGATGGACACCACAATATGTCTAAAAAGGGGGTGTTCATTTCCCGAGGGTGGTGGTAAGATGGGTAAAAAGAAAGCCGTCTAACTCAATCACTCATGATGGCGGCACCCACTCCGTTGACGCTGGCTTCCATTAATGTCGCCAGCATTAAGTCTGATGCGGCTAGATTTGCGGCCTTTGATTTTCTCGGCCGTGTTGAAGCCGACATTTTATTTTTGCAGGAGACCAGGCTACCAGATTTGGCGGCTGTGTTTAAAGCTAAGAGGGAATTCCTATTGGTCTCTTGCGGCCGAGCCGTATAGCGGAGTGGCGGTCCTTTTTACCGCACCGGTAGAATGCCGACGAGTTATTGAGTTAGAAATGGGGAGGTGCCTGATCCTGGATGTCCTCATGAAGGGACAAGAACTTCGTCTTATTAACATCTATGGTCCCCAGTCCAAGTGGGACAGGAAGTGTCTCTTTATGAGGATCAAGCCCTACCTTTTTACAAGTCGGCAGGTGGTCTTTGGAGGGGACTTCAATGCTGTCACGAGGTCCCAGGATAGGGGAGGTTCCAGAGACAAGCTGACTTATGATAGCGTCGCTCTTAATAGCATAGCCAGTGAGGCTCGCCTGGTGGATGTCCACATCCGGCACACCCCAGGCCACGCGGGGTTCACCTATTATAGGGGTAGCTGCAGGTCTAGAATAGACAGGTTTTATTTAAAGGAGGAAGCCATTTCTTCAGCAGTGTCCGTTGTTGAGGTGGAGTTCTCCGACCACTGTCTAATTTTGTTTTCTCTGAATGTTACAGAGACCCCCGGATGGGAAGAGGCTATTGGAAGCTCAATTCGTCTCTCCTGGAGGAAGCGGAGATCAGACAATCCTTTGAGGACTTTCTTCAGAGCCAGGTACCTTTGCTGGGCCTTTGTAGCAGTAAGTCAGAGTGGTGGGAGATGCTCAAGAAAAGGGTGGCGAGATTCTTCCGCCAGCTCTCGAGCCTCAGGAGCCTGGACAGGTACCGCCTGTATCAGGGCCTGAGGAGGAAACTCGAGCATCTCGTCTCGACTGGAGGTAGTCGTGAGGACGTCTCCAGAGTGAAATCCTTGCTGAAGAGGTGTCAGGATGATAGACACGCATCTTTGGTTTTTGAGAGGGATTACGGGAAATACCGCTCGCCCGACCCTTACAGAAACTGCAAGATGTCAGTGAATGGTAAAGTTGTCACGGGACTGGTTGACAGTACGGGATCCCTGAAAAGGTCCAGATCAGGGATTCTGGAGGTCGTCAGATCCTTCTACTCACACCTCTTGGGCAGGAAGGATCTAGATCGGGATGTGATGTCGGCTTTCCTGGCTGAAACTGTCCCTGAGCCAGGAGTAGACCCCTCTCTTGATGTTTTGACCGAAGTGATCAGGGAAGAGGAAGTCAGCCTGGCGATTGAAGGGCTCGCCCTCAAGAAATCGCCGGGTCCGGATGGCTTAACATCTGAGTTTTATAAGACCTTTAAGGACGCCTTGGTTCCCCTCTTGACTGAGGTATTCAATGAGTGTCTTTCCTCGGGCGCTCTGCCGAAGTCAATGAGGAGGTCTGCCCTGATCATCCTGTCAAAGGGTAAGGACCGATCTCGTATTGAGAACTGGCGTCCCATAGCGCTTCTCAATACGGACAGAAAGGTTTTGGCAAAGGTGCTGTTTAATCGGCTGGTGCAGTTTGCACCCCGGCTCCTTTCGGGGACCCAGCACTGCTCTGTTCCAGGCTGCAGTACATTTAGTGCTGTGCTTTGTGTCCGGGAGGCAGTGGAGCAGGGCAGGGCTGGTAACTGGAAGGGGTACTTGCTGTCCTTGGATCAGGCAAAAGCGTTTGATCGGGTTAACCACGAGTACCTCTGGTCTGTCCTTCTGAGGTATGGCCTGCCGGGTGGGTTTGTCAATTGGCTTAAGGTTTTGTACGCAGGGGCAGAGAGTTTCCCGCTTGTGAATGGTTGGATTGGCCGCTCTTTTGAGGTCGGGTCTGGTGTTCGCCAGGGTTGTCCTCTGAGCCCACTACTGTACGTGTTCGCGATTGACCCATTCCTTAGGAGGGTTGATCGTGGCCCGTTGGTGGGAGTCGGGATGGATCGGGCAGCACCGGAAGCCACTCTTAGAGTGGTAGCGTATGCCGATGATGTCACCGTTTTCGTGTCCTCGGGAGGGGAGGCTCAATGGGAGATGTCAGAGGTTGACCGCTACTCGGAGGCTTCTGGGTCCAAGATCAACCGGGATAAGTGTGAGAGTCTCTGGCTGGGAGAGGGAGGTCCAGGCTTTGATCTCCCGGACACTCTTCCAGGGCCCCAGGACTCTGCCAAAGTTCTCGGCATCGAATTTGGCCAGGGGGATTACCCCATGCAAAACTGGGACGGCAGGCTTAAGATCGCCGCTCAGAAGGTGGACCAGTGGAAGGGTTGGTCTTTGACCCTCAGAGAAAGGGTTAACCTGATCAAAACTTACCTGCTCCCATTGCTGATATATCTGGGCAGTGTGTGCATGTTGCCAGAACCCCTCTGGACTCGGGTCTACAGTCTGTTCTTCCAACTGTTATGGGGGAATAGACTGAACCTTATCAAGAGGGAGGTTACTTACCGCACGAGGAGACAAGGAGGGTTGTGTATGGTCAACCCTGTGGTGTTCCTAGTGAATACCTTTCTTAAGATCAATGTTGCAAACCTTTGGAAAGAGAGGGCTCCTCCGTGGGTATACTCCTGCAGGGGATGGTTTCGGCCTTTCTTCCAGGAATGGGAGACAGGAGGGCGAGTGAAGGATCTCCGTACACCACATGGGCATCTTCCGGCTTACGCTACCCCGGTTCTGAAGGTGATTCGCCGGTGGGGTCTGGGAATGTGGGAGATCAGGACCATGTCGAGGAAACTCCTTGACAAAAGGGTTCTGTTTGCCCGTTTCCAGAAGCCTCTGGCCCTCAGGGATTGCCCAAGTCGGGATCTGGGGGTGGGTTTGAGTTTATTGAATTCCATCAGGATCCCATTGAAGTTTTGGGACGTGACTTGGCGCTGCTTCCATGGAAAGCTGTGTGTGAGGGACAATCTGAAGTGTAGGAGCTCTGAGGAAAGGGGTTGTCCCCGGGAGGAGTGCGGTGGCCTGCTGGAGAGCATGGACCACTTCCTGCTTCATTGTCCCTTTAACACAGAGGTGTACAACCGGGTGGGCGCTTCCATCCATTGGCCCGGGTTGGCCGGTCTCTCCTATGCGGAGTGGGCCTATGGAGCATTCAGAGGCCTGGGTGGCCGGGACCGATGCACGTTATTTCTAGTCAGTCTAGTGGTCAGGTACCACACGTGGAACGCACGGTGTTTAGTTTCGACGCAGCGTAAAATCCTCCCGGTGGATGAGGTGGTTAGGAACATTCTGGGTGACCTGGTGAAGGTGCGCTCTCTGGAGTATGAGAGGCTGGGCACGGGGAGGGCCTCTCTCCTTTGCAGGGGGTTCTCCTTTAGTGTCCCTTCGTCTGTCGTCTCCTCTCCTGGTGTTAGGGCTGATGCTGCACAGTAGATTTTTGTTTTGTATCTGGGCATGTAGTGATGTAGGGCTTGCAGGCACCGAACCTGGGCTTTATGTGGTTTTGATTGATGTTGTTGAGATTTTATTTGTATTCTGTTTTCTTTATGTTGTGTTGTAAATACTGTATATATTGTATATAGTGGGGTTTGGGACATAGTGTTAGGTTGGGAGGGGGGTGATGGTGGTGGGACTTATGAACGACCCTGGGCACTGGTCTGGACTACTTAACGCAAACTTTGGACGTTAGACCAGTGTCTGGGGGGAAGGGGAGGCTGTGGGCGAGGGATTTAGTTTAGTGTAGTGTTGTGTGTATTTGTTATTATATATTTGAAGAAAAAAAAAAAAAAAAGGGTGTGGGATGTGATCTGTGTGGGGTGGTTTGTTAGGGGGTGTGGGGTGGGTTTATGTATATTTATGGTCATTTTTGTTTATTTGTGGGTGTGGCTTGTGTTTGTTTATTGGTTTGGTTTAGGATGTAATAATCGGTTGGGTGGGGGTTGTGGTATTTGGTGTTTATTAATTTTGGTGTATTTTAAGTATTGTTTTTGCTAGGTATGAATGGGGCTGGACCAGCAGGTAAGACATTGTATATATTTTGTATATATTGTATATTATGTTTGGTTTGTATTGTTATGTTTTTTACTTTTATATAAAATAAAAGATCTACAGGATGTAACTCAGGATAAGTACAGGATAAGTAATGTCATGTATGTACACAGTGACTGCACCAGCAGCAGAATAGTGAGTGCAGCTCTGGGGTATAATATAGGATGTAACTCAGGAGCAGTACAGGATAAGTAACGTCATGTATGTACACAGTGACTGCACCAGCAGCAGAATAGTGAGTGCAGCTCTAGAGTATAATACAGGATGTAACTCAGGATCAGTACAGGATAAGTAATGTCATGTATGTACACCGTGACTGCACCAGCAGCAGAATAGCGAGTGCAGCTCTGGAGTATAATACAGGATGTAACTCAGGATCAGTACAGGATAAGTAACGTCATGTATGTACACAGTGACTGCACCAGCAGCAGCAGCAGAATAGTGAGTGCAGCTCTGGAGTATATAACATGATTCTCTCCTCCCTCTTGGCTGTGAATATTTCCAGATTGTATCAGACTAATAATGTATAAGACATCAGTAAACATGTAACATTCTCCCTGGGATTTCCAGGAACACATAGATAAATATAGATGAGATGTATGTAGTGGATGCAGTGGATTCCTATACCTCGTACCTCGCACGTATCTGCTAATCTCAAGTCAATATTTACTAGGGCTCAGCGCAGACCGCAGGCGGCACGACTAGTGACAGATATGTGATGGTTATCACTATACAGGGGGCAATAATAATATATTTCTTAGGACCAGGGCCCACCCTCTACCACATGTGCTCCCTGGTCTCAGGAGCTTACAATCTACGGCTGATGGCGGGGCTCAGTAACTCTACGTTTGAACAGATGTCCGAGGAAAGGGATATGAAATACGTCACCGCAGACTGAAGTGATGTCAGGAGAGGGCGAGATATTCCCAGGATCCCGGAGTCACCTGTTGCATTTCCAGAGCCCGGCAGCCTCATACAATCCCCCACCGCTAGTAATAGGAGTCTATGTGTTGCTGGGGACAACCATTCACAGGCCGTGAGGATAGCGGCAGGGCCCGGCCTCCTCTGCTATTTGTTTGCATTCATGGAGGTGTTTCCATGGTGACAGCAGAGAGCCCGAGGCCTAGTGACTAGGCCGTACTACTACTACCACCCCCCTCATGTCACTGCAGCTGTGTATTTGTATATATGCAGTCTATACACAGAGGACCTGAGTCATATGACGAGTGTGAACGTGTCTTTACAGGATACTGCAGCCATCCAGGACTACAACTCCCAGCCCAGCACTATCACAGTCTGCTGGGAGTTGTAGTACCACACGCTCCTCCACAAAGAGTCCCCCATGTCTATTGCGACTGGTAGCAGCCTTCTGCCGGTCAGTAGGGGGCGCTGCACCCACATATTAAAGATGGAAGGGACTGCCATCTTGGTAGTCACCCGGCTTTCCCAGCTAATGTACAGGGGGAAAACCCAGAACACCCTTTTATTTCAGAAACAATAGGGAAATTACATATCTGAATTCCTCAGCAAGCAATGGGTGCGGGTGCTCATATCATTTATGCTTCGTCTCCAACATGGCCGCCATCTTAAATGTGGCTATATTGGATCAAGGGCAAGTTCTTCTTATTGGAAGGTGGTCATGTTACGTATCAGAGACCAGAATTGTCTCAGATATTGATCTCTGCAATCACATCAGCAATATCTCTTGTGGATCAAAAGTCATGAACACATCATGGGGCATATTTACTAAGGGCCGGGTGCAAGTTTTATGTCGGATTTTGCACGTTCTTTTAGGTGCGAACTACTTGGACAGGTATTTAAGAAGTGTCAGCGCCACATTTGTGTTGCACGTGACCGTTTTGTGTCACAGCTGCAATATTGCAGGGGCACTGGGTACTCAGTCGGACCAAGCACCAGATTTATCATGCAAAGTCTGACAGAAATGTGTTGCACGCCCTATGGGGCACATTTACTTACCCGTCCTGTTGACGCCGCCGATCCGGAATGTTGGACGAAGATTCGGGTCTGCCGCGATTCACTAGGATTGTGCGTCCAATTTCCTGCATGTGTCGCTTTCCCCGCTGAGGTCCGCCGGAGTTCACCTTCTTCTTCCCGGTGCATGTGAGTGATGATCTTGCAACACAATTTGGTTTTTAAATTCCGCTGTTTGTCCGAATCAGTCGGGTTGTCCGACGTCCACGCCCCCCGATTCGTGTCGCATACAAGCCAACGCCGATGCGCCACAATCCGATTGCGTGCACCAAAAACTCAGGGTAATTCAGGGCAAAACTGTAAAAAGTTGGAAATCCCGTTGAAAATGCGTCCTATGAAGCCTTAGTAAATGTGCCCCTATGTTACAGGTGCAACAAGAAAAAGTGGTGCCCTCTGTCGGGGCAGTGTAGGGGGCACCGGATTCATGAAGAAAGTGCGCCAGAAATCCTGAATCTGGCACCCCCTGCACACTACACAGGACACTGCACATAGTATACACTGCACATAGTGGACACTTCACTGTTTTTAGTAAATGTTGGCCCATGAATGTTCAGCACAGCTATGTGACGTGGTGCTGGTCCACGGTGCTGAACACAGAGCTGATAGCACTGGACCCAAGCTTTATGAACCAACATGAAAATCTCTGGAGAATCTCTGTGCTGAATGTCCTAAGACATACACAAGGCCTCTCCATGACTCTGTAATGACGCTATGTATCAGTATAAAGAAAAAACAGGTTCCATCATTCATCAGTCCTGATGTCCACAGGATGACGGCCGAGTTTATATCGACCTCTCTGACCTTTCACCTGATCTTGGAGGACCTCGCTATGGCACCTGACGTGGAGTCCCTCTACCACAGCATCTTACATGATATCTGAGGAGGGTCCTTGAGGTGTTCAGAACTTTTATATCACTTTTGCTTCTCCGTACAGAAATTGTTCTCAAGCAAAATGTTTGACCTTCTGCAAACATTTGTTTGGGACAGCGATGGGCACCGACTGTACCCCAATCTTTACCCATTTGGTGAAAGTTGATTTTTGGCATGTATTGTTGACTTTTCTGTCTATTATTCTATCCCCATGGGAAAGCAGTGTCAGGTCTATAGTGGTTTAGACCCAGCTTTCCCGTGCTTTGGACTCTTGTTACACAACCTAATAGGAATGTAGAGTATATCACCGTAAAAGCTTCAGTAATCGACCACAAGATTGCTAGAGCTTTTATTTGGAACAGAGGAAATGTGCAGCAACTTACTGCAGAGAGCACAGCAGTGTGAGGACACCCCCCAGGGCACTTGAGAAAGCTACACTCCTGAAATATAAATCTGTATTTCATAGTCCTGCTGCTACTAACAACATACACAGAGGTATGATTACACATACCGAACACTGGTTGCAGAGAGCACAGCAGTGTGAGGACACGGCCCCAGCGCTACAATATAAATCCATAATTCACAGTCCTGCTGCTACTAATACTACTGGTTGCAGGGAGCACAGAGCACAGTAGTGTGAGGACTATACTTACCACATGGTCACACTGGCTGACGGGATCCCTTTACCTGTCACCCAGATCACATAGAGATAATGAATCTCTTGTAGTTACTCCACAATTGGTCAATGACTGGAGTCTGACGGACGCAGGCGCCGCTTATCCATGACAAACACTTCACACACAGGAAGAATTTACACGTCAGAGATTTTTATTATAATTTATTCCGCTACACAAAGATCTCCTGGTATCTCGGCACAGAGGCCGCAGTGTAACCGCAAGTATTAAACCGTAAATGCACAACCGTAACCTAAGCAGCGGCAATGAGAAAGCGGCCATTTTAACTACTGCTCCTTGTTACTCTTGTCAACCAATCACAGCTCGGCTTTTATTTTATAACCCGCTTTGGAGAAGTGAAAGCTGAGCTCTGATTGGTTGCAATGGACAACAAGTCAGTCTTTATTAACAAAGCCAAATTCTATTTGTATCTCTGTCACCAATATGGCCGCCTTCCCCGTCTGCCTGTCACCAGGCAAAAATCACACAGCGCCCCCTATAGTAATAAAATATAAATCCATGCATCGTCCTCTCTGGTTCCTTCTATTCAGCTGGTGACTTCCTGGTTCACAAACAAAATGGCCGCCGTCGTTACCCAGGAACTGCTCGACCCCCAATATGGCGGCAATATTGGTGGTCACCCAACTTTCCCAGATGCAGAAATATACAAACCGTAAAATGTAAGATAAAAAGAAAGTGAATGGATTTCCAGCTTGAGGCACGATATTCAGGCTGACGTCAGGAGTTATGATACGGGAAGGACTGGCGGCCATATTGTCGTGCAAAAAAGGGGAGGGGATCTAAAAATCTATGAGGAATCCCATCTTCTAAAAACACGATGGTTCCCCGCGTGGCAGCACCAAACCGTAATACTTTGCATATACTGACGCTATATGGCTACATCCTCTCAGTACATCATGTAACACAGGCTGGGGGACGGCGCCCCCTACTGCGACTTCTAGGGTAGAACCTAATATGCTTGAGCTCAGCGACTGACCCTACAAGGTTATGTGCCCCCACGTCTGTGTATGAAGGGGTCCGAGCCCTGGGTTACGCGAGACAAGTTCACAGTATTTTACGCCATGATGGGGGGAGGGGGCGTTATGGAGGATTATAGAAATGTTTAAGGTCTGTCCATAGGCAGGGATCATCCTAAAGTGCCACATTTATTGAAAGCTCAAAAAGTGGTGGAGTTTGAGGCCTTCCCCCGATCACATGAGGTACCAGGCGATGGTGGCAGCGACCGCGGCGGCACAGGCAGCGAGCACCGCCCTCACTTCAGGACGACTTGTAAGAGCTGCTACAACGTGGAGGGGACAACCCGAGGCTGCAGCACCTGAGGGGAGAAGGGAGAGGTGAGACCCCAGCACCAGACCCTCATACACATCTATACACAACATGGCGCCACCACTCACCTTTAGCAGCATAGTATGGACATTTCCGAATATCTCCTTTCCCATCATGCACTGGGAGGCCGCCATCTTGCGCTTCATCAGGAATAGTGGCTCCGATTTTATCCAACTCCTCAAATACCTGCAGGAAATAGAGACGTTACCACAAGCACAGACATAGGGGGCAGTATTATAGTAGTTATATTCATGTACATAGGGGGCAGTATTATAGTAGTTATATTCATGTACATAGGGGGCAGTATTATAGTAGTTATATTCTTGTACATAGGGGGCAGTATTATAGTAGTTATATTCCTGTACATAGGGGGCAGTATTATAGTAGTTATATTCTTGTACATAGGGGGCAGTATTATAGTAGTTATATTCCTGTACATAGGGGGCAGTATTATAGTAGTTATATTCTTGTACATAGGGGGCAGTATTATAGTAGTTATATTCCTGTACATAGGGGGCAGTATTATAGTAGTTATATTCTTGTACATAGGGGGCAGTATTATAGTAGTTATATTCCTGTACATAGGGGGCAGTATTATAGTAGTTATATTCCTGTACATAGGGGGCAGTATTATAGTAGTTATATTCCTGTACATAAGGGCAGTATTATAGTAGTTATATTCCTGTACATAGGAAGCAGTATTATAGTAGTTATATTCCTGTACATAGGGGGCAGTATTATAGTAGTTATATTTTTGTACATAGGGGGCAGTATTATAGTAGTTATATTCTTGTACATAGGGGGCAGTATTATAGTAGTTATATTCTTGTACATAGGGGGCAGTATTATAGTAGTTATATTCTTGTACATAGGGGGCAGTATTATAGTAGTTATATTCTTGTACACAGGGGGCAGTATTATAGTAGTTATATTCTTGTACATAGGGGACAGTATTATAGTAGTTATATTTCTGTACATAGGAGCAGTATTATAGTAGTTATATTCTTGTACATAGGGGGCAGTATTATAGTAGTTATATTCTTGTACATAGGGGACAGTATTATAGTAGTTATATTCTTGTACACAGGGGGCAGTATTATAGTAGTTATATTCTTGTACATAGGGGGCAGTATTATAGTAGTTATATTCTTGTACATCGGGGCAGTATTATAGTAGTTATATTCTTGTACATAGGGGGCAGTATTATAGTAGTTATATTCCTGTACATAGGGGGCAGTATTATAGTAGTTATATTCTTGTACATAGGGGGCAGTATTATAGTAGTTATATTCTTGTACATAGGGGGCAGTATTATAGTGGTTATATTCTTTTACATAGGGGGCAGTATTATAGTAGTTATATTCCTGTACATAGGGGGCAGTATTATAGTAGTTATATTCTTGTACATAGGGGGCAGTATTATAGTAGCTATATTCTTGTACATAGGGGGCAGTATTATAGTAGTTATATTCCTGTACATAGGGGCAGTATTATAGTAGTTATATTCCTGTACATAGGGGCAGTATTATAGTAGTTATATTACTGTACATAGGAGGCAGTATTATAGTAGATATATCCCTGTACATAGGGGGCAGTATTATAGTAGTTATATTCTTGTACATGGGAGGCAGTATTATATTAGTTATATTCCTGTACATAGGGGACAGTATTATAGTAGTTATATTCTTGTACATCGGGGCAGTATTATAGTAGTTATATTCTTGTACATAGGGGGCAGTATTATAGTAGTTATATTCCTGTACATAGGGGACAGTATTATAGTAGTTATATTCTTGTACATAGGGGGCAGTATTATAGTAGTTATATTCTTGTACATAGGGGGGCAGTATTATAGTAGTTATATTCCTGTACATAGGGGCAGTATTATAGTAGTTATATTCCTGTACATAGGGGGCAGTATTATAGTAGTTATATTCCTGTACATAGGGGGCAGTATTATAGTAGTTATATTCCTGTACATAGGGGGCAGTATTATAGTAGTTATATTCTTGTACATAGAGGGCAGTATTATAGTAGTTATATTCCTGTACATAGGGGGCAGTATTATAGTAGTTATATTCTTGTACATAGGGGGCAGTATTATAGTAGTTATATTCTTGTACATAGAGGGCAGTATTATAGTAGTTATATTCCTGTACATAGGGGGCAGTATTATAGTAGTTATATTCTTGTACATAGGGGGCAGTATTATAGTAGTTATATTCCTGTACATAGGGGGCAGTAATATAGTAGTTATATTCTTGTACATAGGGGGCACTATTATAGTAGTTATATTCCTGTACATAGGGGCAGTATTATAGTAGTTATATTCCTGTACATAGGGGGCAGTATTATAGTAGTTATATTCTTGTACATAGGGGGCAGTATTATAGTAGTTATATTCCTGTACATAGGGGCAGTATTATAGTAGTTATATTCCTGTACATAGGGGGCAGTGTTATAGTAGTTATATTCCTGTACATAGGGGGCAGTATTATAGTAGTTATATTCCTGTACATAGGGGCAGTATTATAGTAGTTATATTCTTGTACATAGGGGGCAGTATTATAGTAGTTATATTCTTGTACATAGGGGGGCACTATTATAGTAGTTATATTCCTGTACATAAGGCAGCATTATTAATCATTACACCAGGTGGTGGTGGCCACTTACCTGCATATTGAACAGGAAGGCTTTGTTGGCCTCCTCCACCATGCTCTTCTTGGCCTCAGCGTCCAGCTCCAGGGTGTTGAGTCTTGCTCTGTAGAGCTGTTTGAATTGCTGGGCATTGGTGACGTTATCAAACAGATAGAACTGGATCCCCTCCCCGGTGCTGGGCAGGTGCAGGGCTCTTTGGGCCACCTTCTTCAGTACTTGGCCTCCGGAGAGATCCCCCATGTAGCGGGTGTAGGCATGAGCCACGAGCAGCTCGGGCTTGTGGCGGCCCAGGTGTCGGATGCGGTCCACGTAGGCCTGCGTGGCCTGGGAGCAGTGTACCGTGTCCTCCCAGTCTTCTCCATAGAAATAGGCGACGTCCCTCTTCAGAGCCTCGGCCCTGTGCAGCTCCTGGGGGAAGTACAGGGGGGCGATGGCGGGGTGCTGCTTATTACGGTCCAGCTCCTCCTCCAGCGCAGAATACGTGTAGTACAGGGCGGCGGTGGCCAGCTGTGCACAGGAGACAGACATGTAATCTCTATAGAACAAGAGGCGGCGCCTCCATGCTTTACACTCCCGCTCCTCTCACCTTAAATAATTCTCGCTTGATCCGACCTTTCAGGAATTCCTTCACAAACTTGGTATTTTCCGCCTGGGTGTGAGATTCCTTCGTCCCTTCCTTGAGGAGTTCGGACAGATCTGTCGGCCTGGAGAGACACGGAGGAGAGTGGGAGTAGTAGTCAGTGCCGGTGCTAGGGGAAATCTCAGCTCAGGAATATTAAGGAACCGAGAATCCAGAACTTTTACATCACTTTGTGTTTCCTTCCCCATTTACATCCAGAGCTGAATTCACAATTCTGCTGACCCCACAGAGCGGTGCATTGTGGGAGCTCATGTGACTGAAGTCTGAAAAACATCACATGACCGGGAGAGGGACGGGGCAGCTCTGGAGGTAACTAGAGAAATCTACATGGATCTATCAATACTTAAGAACACTAGGATCATGGGGTCCCCCACTAATCATCTGCCTCTGGAATAGCGCCCCTTTCTGTGTAGTGGCCAGGCCGTGTTACTGCACCATGAAGAGGAGCTGCAGTTCTCCGGGCCCAGCACCACACAGTGTGAATAAAGGCAGAGCGCTGGAGATGTGCCAGGACTCGTTACAGTGTGTCAGCGCCACCGCTCCCTGCTGTCCTTTGACCAAGAGCAGGGAGTTTGCTACAATGTGCCCCCTACAGAGCGATGGTGGGGTCGGTGCAGTCTAAACACATCTGGGATTAATAGCCCTAAAGATTTAACCCCGTACTATCCAGCGTAAATCTGGACCAAAACCTCCAGGGTTGCCCTTAGTATAGAGATCGGTACACACAACAATGTAACAACCTTACACGCAGCTTCGTTATGTGGTGTCGTTACAGTGTATCACAACTCACCGCAGTGGCTGCTGCTGCTCCTCCTCCTCGGCTCCATACGTCCCGTACTCTGTGCTGGACATGGCTTCCCGTCTCCTGGACCTCGAGAGGAGGAAAGTTTGTGCCCTGCGCTGGAGAGAGGGACAGAGGGTCAGAGACTGGAGAGAGAGACAGACTATGAGACTGAAGAGACAGATGGGGAGGTGGTGGAGAGCAGTCGTGTCCCCTCCCCCGTCCCCTATAGACAATGCCCTGGCACTTACTGTGTGCTCTGTGCCCGCTCCGGCGCCCGGTGACCTGTATATATACGCAGGGGACGCAGACGCGGCGCTCACTTCCGTATTTCTCTGCTGCAGTCAGGATAATTTTTTTTTTTTGTGCCTAAACGTGACTCAGCAGATGGAGAATGAGCGGAAAACAGGAAGTGAGCGAGCGCCAGCGTGACTCAGCACAATGTGAGGCTGCACTCACTATTAACCCCTCGTACCCCGCAGAGAAACACAGGAATCCGTGACGGAGCAGATTAACTAAACTGGAAGACGGGAAAAAAGAGAGAACAATACATATAATGCCGCCAGATAGTGCTGCATATTACCTAGATAATACCGCCAGATAGTGCTGCATATTACCCAGATAATACCGCCACATAGTGCTGTATATTACAGAGATAATACTGCCACATAGTGCTGTATATTACAGAGATAATACCGCCAGATAGTGCTGTATATTACAGAGATAATACCGCCAGATAGTGCTGCATATTACCCAGATAATACTGCCAGATAGTGCCGCATATTACCCAGATAATACTGCCAGATAGTGCTGCATATTACCCAGATAATACTGCCAGATAGTGCTGCATATTACCCAGATAATACCGCCAGATAGTGCTGCATATTACCCAAATAATACTGCCAGATAGTGCTGCATATTACCCAGATAATACTGCCAGATAGTGCTGCATATTACCCAGATAATACTGCCAGATAGTGCTGCATATTACCCAGATAATACCGCCAGATAGTGCTGCATATTACCTAGATAATACCGCCAGATAGTGCTGCATATTACCCAGATAATACTGCCAGATAGTGCTGCATATTACCCAGATAATACCGCCAGATAGTGCTGTATATTACCTAGATAATACCGCCAGATAGTGCTGCTTATTACCCAGATAATACTGCCAGATAGTGCTGTATATTACCCAGATAATACCGCCAGATAGTGCTGCATATTACCCAAATAATACTGCCATATAGTGCCGTATATTACCTAGATAATACCGCCAGATAGTCCTGTATATTACCCAGATAATAATGCCAGATAGTGCTGCATATTACCCAAATAATACTGCCAGATAGTGCTGCATATTACCCAGATAATACCGCCAGATAGTGCTGCATATTACCTAGATAATACCGCCAGATAGTGCCGTATATTACCCAGATAATACTGCCAGATAGTGCCGCATATTACCCAGATAATACTGCCAGATAGTGCTGCATATTACCCAGATAATACTGCCAGATAGTGCTGCATATTACCCAGATAATACCGCCAGATAGTGCTGTATATTACCCAGATAATACTGCCAGATAGTGCCGCATATTACCCAGATAATACTGCCAGATAGTGCTGCATATTACCCAAATAATACTTCCAGATAGTGCTGTATATTACCCAGATAATACCGCCAGATAGTGCCGCATATTACCCAGATAATACCGCCAGATAGTGCCGCATATTACCCAGATAATACCGCCAGATAGTGCCGCATATTACCCAGATAATACTGCCAGATAGTGCTGCATATTACCCAAATAATACTGCCAGATAGTGCTGTATATTACCCAGATAATACCGCCAGATAGTGCCGCATATTACCCAGATAATACCGCCAGATAGTGCTGCATATTACCCAGATAATACTGCCAGATAGTGCTGTATATTACCCAGATAATACTGCCAGATAGTGCCGCATATTACCCAAATAATACTGCCAGATAGTGCCGCATATTACCCAGATAATACCGCCAGATAGTGCTGCATATTACCCAGATAATACTGCCAGATAGTGCTGTATATTACCCAGATAATACTGCCAGATAGTGCTGCATATTACCCAGATAATACTGCCAGATAGTGCTGCATATTACCCAGATAATACCGCCAGATAGTGCTGCATATTACCCAAATAATACTGCCAGATAGTGCTGCATATTACCCAGATAATACTGCCAGATAGTGCTGCATATTACCCAGATAATACTGCCAGATAGTGCTGCATATTACCCAGATAATACCGCCAGATAGTGCTGCATATTACCTAGATAATACCGCCAGATAGTGCTGTATATTACCCAGATAATACTGCCAGATAGTGCTGCATATTACCCAGATAATACTGCCAGATAGTGCTGCATATTACCCAGATAATACCGCCAGATAGTGCTGTATATTACCCAGATAATACTGCCAGATAGTGCCGCATATTACCCAGATAATACTGCCAGATAGTGCCGTATATTACCCAGATAATACTGCCAGATAGTGCCGCATATTACCCAGATAATACTGCCAGATAGTGCTGCATATTACCCAAATAATACTGCCAGATAGTGCTGTATATTACCCAGATAATACCGCCAGATAGTGCCGCATATTACCCAAATAATACTGCCAGATAGTGCTGTATATTACCCAGATAATACCGACAGATAGTGCCGCATATTACCCAGATAATACCGCCAGATAGTGCTGTATATTACCCAGATAATACCGACAGATAGTGCTGTATATTACCCAGATAATACTGCCAGATAGTGCCGCATATTACCCAAATAATACTGCCAGATAGTGCCGCATATTACCAAGATAATACCGCCAGATAGTGCCGCATATTACCCAGATAATACCGCCAGATAGTGCTGCATATTACCCAGATAATACCGCCAGATAGTGCCGCATATTACCCAGATAATACCGCCAGATAGTGCTGCATATTACCCAGATAATACTGCCAGATAGTGCTGTATATTACCCAGATAATACTGCCAGATAGTGCCGCATATTACCCAAATAATACTGCCAGATAGTGCTGCATATTACCCAGATAATACCGCCAGATAGTGCTGTATATTACCCAGATAATACCGCCAGATAGTGCTGCATATTACCCAGATAATACCGCCAGATAGTGCTGCATATTACCTAGATAATACCGCCAGATAGTGCTGCATATTACCCAGATAATACTGCCAGATAGTGCTGTATATTACCCAGATAATACCGCCAGATAGTGCCGCATATTACCCAGATAATACTGCCAGATAGTGCTGCATATTACCCAAATAATACTGCCAGATAGTGCTGCATATTACCCAAATAATACTGCCAGATAGTGCTGCATATTACCCAGATAATACTGCCAGATAGTGCTGCATATTACCCAAATAATACTGCCAGATAGTGCTGTATATTACCTAGATAATACCGCCAGATAGTGCCGCATATTACCCAGATAATACTGCCAGATAGTGCTGCATATTACCCAGATAATACCGCCAGATAGTGCCGCATATTACCAAGATAATACCGCCATATAGTGCTGCATATTACCCAGATAATACTGCCAGATAGTGCTGCATATTACCCAAATAATACTGCCAGATAGTGCTGCATATTACCCAGATAATACTGCCAGATAGTGCTGCATATTACCCAGATAATACCGCCAGATAGTGCTGCATATTACCCAGATAATACCGCCAGATAGTGCTGCATATTACCCAGATAATACCGCCAGATAGTGCTGCATATTACCCAGATAATACCGCCAGATAGTGCCGCATATTACCAAGATAATACCGCCAGATAGTGCCGCATATTACCCAAATAATACCGCCAGATAGTGCTGCATATTACCAAGATAATACCGCCATATAGTGCTGTATATTACGTAGATAATACCGCCAGATAGTGCTGCATATTACCCAGATAATACTGCCAGATAGTGCTGCATATTACCCAAATAATACTGCCAGATAGTACTGTATATTACCCAGATAATACCGCCAGATAGTGCTGTATATTACGTAGATAATACCGCCAGATAGTGCTGCATATTACCCAGATAATACTGCCAGATAGTGCTGCATATTACCCAAATAATACTGCCAGATAGTACTGTATATTACCTAGATAATACCGCCAGATAGTGCTGCATATTACCCAGATAATACCGCCAGATAATGCTGTATACTACCTACATAATACCGCCAGATAGTGCTGTATATTACCCAGATAATACCGCCAGATAGTGCTGCATATTACCCAGATAATACCGCCAGATAGTGCTGCATATTACCCAGATAATACCGCCAGATAGTGCTGTATATTACCTAGTTAATGCCGCCACATAGTCCTGTATATTACCCAGATAATGCCGCCACATAGTGCTGTATATTACCTAGATAATACCGCCACATAGTGCTGTATATTACCCAGATAATACCGCCAGATAGTGCTGCATATTACCTACATAATACCGCCAGATAGTGCCGTATATTACCTAGATAATACCGCCAGATAGTCCTGTATATTACCCAGATAATACCGCCAGATAGTGCTGTATATTACCCAGATAATACCGCCAGATAGTGCTGCATATTACCTACATAATACCGCCAGATAGTGCCGTATATTACCTAGATAATACCGCCAGATAGTGCTGCATATTACCCAGATAATACCGCCAGATAGTGCTGTATATTACCTAGATAATACCGCCACATAGTGCTGTATATTACCCAGATAATACCGCCAGATAGTGCTGCATATTACCTACATAATACCGCCAGATAGTGCCGTATATTACCTAGATAATACTGCCACATAGTGCCGTATATTACCTAGATAATACCCCCGGATAGCTGTATAATACCTACATAATACCACCAGATAGTGCTGCATATTACCTAGATAATACCGCCACATAGTGCTGTATATTACCTAGATAATACCGACACATAGTGCCGTATATTTCCTAGACAATACCGCCAGATAGTGCCGTATATTACCTAGATAATACCGCCAGATAGTGCCGTATATTACCTAGATAATACCGCCACATAGTACTGTATATTACCTAATTAATGCCGCCACATAGTGCTGTATATTACCTAGATAATACCGCCACATAGTGCTGTATATTACCTAGTTAATGCCGCCACATAGTCCTTTATATTACCTAGATAATGCCGCCACATAGTGCCGTATATTACCTATATAATACCGCTGGATAGTGCTGTATATTACCTAGATAATACCCCCGGATAGCTGTATATTACCTACATAATACCACCAGATAGTGCTGCATATTACCTAGATAATACCGCCACAAAGTGCTGTATATTACCTAGATAATACCGCCACAAAGTGCTGTATATTACCTAGATAAAACCGCCAGATAGTGCTGTATATTACCAAGATAATACCGCCAGATAGAGCTGCATATTACCTAGATAATACCGCCAGATAGTGCTGTGTATTACCTAGATAATACCGCCACATAGTGCTGCATATCACCTACATAATACTGCCACATAGTGCTGTATATTACCTACATAATACCGCCAGATAATGTTGCATATTACCTAGATAATAACGCCAGATAGTGCTGTATATTACCTAGATAATACCGCCAGATAGTGCTGTATATTACCTAGATAATACCGCCACATAGTGCTGTATATTACCTAGATAATACCGCCAGATAGTGCCGTATATTACCTAGATAATACCGCCAGATAGTGCTGTATATTACCTAGATAATACCACCAGATAGTGCCGTATATTACCTACATAATACCGCCAGATAATGCTGTATATTACCTACATAATACCGCCAGATAATGCTGTATATTACCTAGATAATACCGCCAGATAGTGCCGTATATTACCTAGATAATACCGCCATATAGTGCTGTATATTACCTACATAATACCGCCAGATAATGCTGTATATTACCTACATAATACCGCCAGATAATGCTGTATATTACCTACATAATACCACCAGATAATGCTGCATATTACCCACATAATACTGACAGATAGTGCTGTATATTACCTACATAATACCGCCAGATAATGCTGTATATTACCTACATAATAACGCCAGATAGTGCTGTATATTACCTAGATAATACCGCCACATAGTGCTGTATATTACCTAGATAATACCGCCAGATAGTGCCGTATATTACCCACATAATACTGACAGATAGTGCTGTATATTACCTAGATAATACCGCCAGATAGTGCCGTATATTACCCACATAATACTGACAGATAGTGCAAGACTTACAGAGAGCTATATTACCAAGATAATACCGCCAGATAGTGTTGGACTGATAGAGAGCTATATTACCTAGATAATACACCAGCACAGCAACTAATACCGCCACCATCTGCATAACAATGAGTCACATACAGAGTCAGCGTTGGGTTATGTACAGGACATGTCTATACTCTGAGTGTAAGCTCTGCGGCACGGGGAGCAGCTTGTGTTCTGTGGACAAGTGACTATACAATATTATGTGCCCACTATCAGGAGGTGTCTGGCACTACAGCTGTCTTAGCACAGCGCTACGTGGCGGTATTATGTAGTGTCCTGTAGTCTGAGGACACTATGTGGGGGTATTATGTGGTGTCCTGTATTCTGATGACACTCTGGCGGTATTATGTGGTGTCCTGTATTCTGAGGACACTATGTGGCGGTATTATGTGGTTTCCTGTATTCTGAGGGCACTATGTGGCGGTATTACGTGGTGTCCTGTATTCTGAGGACACTATGTGGCGGTATTATGTGGTTTCCTGTATTCTGAGGACACTATGTGGCGGTATTACGTGGTGTTCTGTATATGAGGACACTATGTGGCGGTATTATGTGGTGTCCTGTATACTGGCTGTATGATAATGAGGACAATATGTGGCGGTATTATGTGGTGTCCTGTATATGAGGACACGATATGGCGGTATTATGTGTACTATCCATAGGGTCTGTGTATATATAGAGATATCTGCACCTCGCCCCTCGTGTACAGGCAATGCGCATGCGTTCTCACATCAGCCGCCAACTACGGGGTTTCCTGTGTCACTGGGCCAGCGGTCACGAAAAATCCAGTAAACAGGATTAGGCCGAGAACAGGAAGTGCCCATCCCCATAGCAACAGTCACGAGACGCTGATTACTGAGGCAGCAGGTTTTTTTTAGTTTTGCCCCCCCCCCCAATAAAACTTCATCAACAAATCCAGGATGTGGACACTATGAATGAAACAGGGCGACTTTTTTTTTTCTTTTAAAGAAAACTTTATTAAAAAGCGAGCACAAATTTCCACAACAGAAAACCCTGTAATATCACTCTACATGTAGATTCATGCGTTATCCCCAACTCCCTATATCTGGAGTCTCACACCACACAGGATTAGATATACAGCTAACAGACAGTATCACACAGGATATGATTAGATACACAGCTCAGCAGACAGTATCACACAGGATAGGATGAGATACACAGCTCAGCAGACAGTATCACACATGATGGGATTAGATACACAGCTCAGCAGACAGTATCACACAGGAGAGGATTAGATACACAGCTCAGCAGACTGTATCACACAGGATGGGATTAGATAGACAGCTCAGCAGACAGTATCACACAGGATGGGATTAGATAGACAGCTCAGCAGACAGTATCACACAGGATAGGATTAGATACACAGCTCAGCAGACAGTATCACACAGGATAGGATTAGATACACAGGTCAGCAGACAGTATCACACATGATGGGATTAGATACACAGCTCAGCAGACAGTATCACACCACACAGGATTAGATACACAGCTCAGCAGGCAGTATCACACCACACAGGATTAGATACACAGCTCACAGACAGTATCACAACACACAGGATTAGATACACAGCTCACAGACAGTATCACACAGGATAGGACTAGATACACAGCTCAGCAGACAGTATCACAGAGGATAGGATTAGATACACAGCTCACAGACAGTATCACATAGGATAGGATTAGATACACAGGTCAGCAGAGAGTATCACACAGGATAGGATTAGATACACAGCTCACCAGGCAGTATCACACTGGGATAGGATTAGATACACAGTTCACCATACAGTATCACACAGGATAGGATTAGATATACAGCTCACAGACAGTATCACGCAGGAGAGGATTAGATACACAGCTCAGCAGACAGTATCACACAGGATAGGATTAGATACACAGCTCAGCAGACAGTATCACACATGATGGGATTAGATACACAGCTCAGCAGACAGTATCACACAGGATAGGATTAGATACACAGCTCAGCAGGCAGTATCACACAGGATAGGATTAGATACATAGCTCAGCAGACAGTATCACACAGGATGGGATTAGATACACAGCTCAGCAGACTGTATCACACTGGGATAGGATTAGATACACAGTTCACCAGACAGTATCACACAGGGTAGGATTAGATATACAACTCAGCAGACAGTATCACACAGGATTGGATTAGATACACAGCTCAGCAGACAGTATCACACAGGATAGGATTAGATACACAGCAGTGCAGGCAGTATCACACAGGATAGGATTAGATACACAGCTCAGCAGACAGTATCACACAGGATAGGATTAGATACACAGCTCAGCAGACAGTATCACACAGGATAGGATTAGATACACAGCTCAGCAGACAGTATCACACAGGATAGGATTAGATACACAGCTCAGCAGGCAGTATCACACAGGATAGGATTAGATACACAGCTCAGCAGACAGTATCACACAGGATAGGATTAGATACACAGCTCAGCAGACAGTATCACACAGGATAGGATTAGATACACAGCTCAGCAGACATTATCACACAGGATAGGATTAGATACACAGCTCAGCAGGCAGTATCACACAGGATAGGATTAGATACACAGCTCTGCCTTTGGGCCAGTACTTATTAGGGTTTAGTTACTATGTTCTATTTGTCTCTATTCTTCCTCTTATTACTGCACCTTATAAATTCCCAGTGAACCACAAAGGATTAGATTAGGGGCGTTCTGTCATTTGGGTGGAGTCACCCTCTATATTGTCTGTGGCCCATGTACCTGGCACCTCAGTAAATAGCTGCACCCTGTGTGTATGGCAGTCACTGCCCGCACCTGGCAAGCCTCACAGAGATCGACTCCCATAGAGAAGGAGACACACAGGACCTCCGGGCACCCACCGTTCTCCACAGCGTGACTCTAATGGCTGGGAAGAAGGTCATCGTGGTCTTTGGAGCTACAGGTAACCCTGACTTATCCCTGCTTCACCATCTTTCTGTTACAGTGTATCAGTCTGGACTCCAGGCTGTTTCCTTCTTTCACACAGGATACAAGTGTAACAAACCTTCAGCTGTGAGAAGTCTCCGATCAGGATGTGTTTCCTTTGCTAATAAAAATATTTTCATTCACTGACAACAAGCAGAGAGACGTTTAAAATGCAGAGTAACTGGGGAAAGATAAGAAAGTTGCAGAACAATAATCTCACAATTAATTTCCGCCTTGTTTCTCCATTTATGAGTAGTTTATGTGCTGGTTAATTTCTTTATACACTTTAAGGGACTTGAACTACTTATATTTTCCTGATACAGAGCTCCAAATCCCCTGATATATTTAATTTGTTGTATAAAATCCTGGCTACCAGCAGGCACCACTAGAGGGAGCTCAAAGTTATATATACAGAACTCTATGATAAGAAAGTATGCAGTCAGCTCCTGGGCTCCCCCTACTGGTGCCTGCAGGTAGTCACAATTTCATCTTTTACATTTATGTCAATGCAGGGAGTTTGGAGCTTTGTATCAGGGAAGAATATAGAAATTAAAACCTGTTGACATGTTTTTTATCATTGCATGTGTTTCCCTGCAGGGGCTCAGGGGGGCTCAGTCGCCACTGCTCTCCTGGAGGATGGGACCTTTGCTGTCAGGGCAGTGACCAGAGACGCCAACAAACCTGCAGCAGCGAAGCTGAAGGAGTCTGGAGCGGAGGTCGTGTGCGCTGATCTGGACGATGAGAAGAGCGTGGAGGCCGCACTGAGCGGAGCCTATGGAGCCTTCCTGGTCACCAATGCTTTTGAAGGCTCCAAGAAGGACAAGGAAGTTCTCCAGGTGATTGCAGGAGGAGAGGAGGATGGGAGCGAGGTCCGTACATAGAGGGTGAGCTCGATGATGATGTGTCCTGACTATCACCTAATTGTCTTCCAGGGAAAATTGGTTGCAGATCTATGTAAACGCCTGAACCTGGAAGTTGTAGTGTACAGCGGCCTGGAAAATGTGAGGAAGATTACTGGGGGGAAGCTGGATGTGGCTCACTTTGATAGTAAAGGAGAAGTGGAGGAGTATTTCCGGCACATCCACTGTCCTATGACCAGTGTCCGAGTAGCCTTCTACTACGAGAACCTCCTGCATGCCTTCAAGCCACGGAGCAAGGACGGGAAGATGTTACTGCTGGGTATCATTCATTTATTACATAGTATAATACTGCCCCTATGTACAGGAATATAACTACTATAATACTGCCCCCTATGTACAGGAATATAACTACTATAATACTGCCCCCTATGTACAAGAATATAACTACTATAATACTGCCCCCTATGTACAAGGATATAACTACTATAATACTGCCCCCTATGTACAAGGATATAACTACTATAATACTGCCCCCTATGTACAGGAATATAACTACTATAATACTGCCCCCTATGTACAGGAATATAACTACTATAATACTGCCCCCTGTGTATAAGAATATAACTACTATAATACTGCCCCCTATGTACAAGAATATGTCTACTATAATACTGCCCCCTATGTACAGGAATATAACTACTATAATACTGCCCCCTATGTACAAGAATATAACTACTATAATACTGCCCCCTATGTACAGGAATATAACTACTATAATACTGCCCCCTATGTACAAGAATATGTCTACTATAATACTGCCCCCTATGTACAAGAATATAACTACTAGAATACTGCCCCCTATGTACAAGAATATAACTACTAGAATACTGCCCCCTATGTACAAGAATATAACTACTACAATACTGCCCCCTATGTACAGGAATATAACTACTATAATACTGCCCCCTATGTACAGGAATATAACTACTATAATACTGCCCCCTATGTACAGGAATATAACTACTATAATACTGCCCCCTATGTACAAGAAAATCACTACTATAATACTGCCCCCTATGTACAAGAATATAACTACTATAATACTGCCCCCTATGTACAAGAATATAACTACTATAATACTGACCCGTATGTACAGGAATATAACTACT
Organism: Engystomops pustulosus; assembly: GCF_040894005.1. Lineage (NCBI taxonomy): Eukaryota > Metazoa > Chordata > Amphibia > Anura > Leptodactylidae > Engystomops > Engystomops pustulosus. The sequence goes on from NC_092418.1 coordinate 10,174,181, forward strand.
ATAATACTGCCCCCTATGTACAAGAATATAACTACTATAATACTGCCCCCTATGTACAAGAATATAACTACTATAATACTGCCCCCTATGTACAATAATATAACTACTATAATACTGCCCCCTATGTACAAGAATATAACTACTATAATACTGCCCCCTATGTACAAGAATATAACTACTATAATACTGCCCCCTATGTACAGGAATATAACTACTATAATACTGCCTCCTATGTACAAGAATATAACTACTATAATACTGACTCCTATGTACAAGAATATAATTACTATAATACTGCCCCCTATGTACAGGGATATAACTACTATAATACTGCCCCCTATGTACAAGAATATAACTACTATAATACTGCCCCCTATGTACAGGAATATAATTACTATAATACTGCCCCCTATGTACAAGAATATAACTACTATAATACTGCCCCCTATGTACAGGAATATAACTACTATAATACTGCCCCCTATGTACAAGAATATAACTACTATAATACTGCCCCTATGTACAGGAATATAACTACTATAATCCTGCCTCCTAGAGGTGAGGTTGTGTGATAGTTGAGCTCCTGACCCCTTCTGATGTCTGGAGACAGCCCAGGGCGGGGCCACCCTGGGTGGGGAAGCTCCCCAAGCAAGGCCCAGGCTCCAAGGCCTAATCTGGCAGATAACACCCAGCCAGCTCAAACAAGGGATGTTAATCCCAAAGTTTCTGTTAAAGGAACAAATGTCAGCAGTGCAAGTTCCAGTGCGAGTAGGAAAGTTTGTGTGGACAATGAAGAAGTAACAAGCAAGAAGCTGGTAAAACAACCTACCAGTGAAAATGTTGGATCATCTGTGAGCAGAGCAAAAGTGCCTGAAAGTCCAAAGGCAAGTAACATCCACAGTGTGCAGCAAGCTCCATCCCAGGCCTCAGGTGGACAATCCACCTCCACCCCGGGCAGGCAGAGGAGAACTTCCTTGGAGAGACAGACAATCCAGGAGAACCTGCAGCAGAGCGTGGTGCTACAGTCTGAGCGCACCAGGTCTGGGGGCCTGCAGGCTGCGAAGGAGACCAGAAGCAGCCAAGAAGTCAGATCCAGAAATGCCACCAGTGCCGTCTCTGCAAGACATCCGGGACTCCATTCAGGAGATTGTGACCCCCGAGCAGCGACAGTGACTGCAAAATGCCAGAAATCACAGGACTTTGTACGGAAATCGCAAGGTCCATTACCAGGCAAAAGCAGTCATGGCGTATGAAAAGGATCCAGTACTGCAAGCAGGCCGGAACAACACCCCAGCAGCAAACTGCAGCCCCCAGAGCCATCACCGGAGCTCCAGCTGGCCGCTCAGATCCCAGGACTGGTCAGGAAGATGGAGGAATTGAAAAAACAAAAGCTGTACCTGCAAAAGCAGATAGACTGCATGTATATGCTAAAGGCAGCGAACCCGGGGAAGCAGGCCCTGCTGAACAACAAGCTGGACTCACTGGCCAAACAGCTTTCTGATGTTGTGCGGGAGATGGAGGCCACTATTGAGCAGATGGGACCAGTGGGAGAGACCTTCAGGAACCAGCAGAGGTTTGAGGGAGACCAGGCCTCAACATCCAGGTCTGAGACCCCACAGCCCCATGTGAGACCCATTCTGCAGCCAGCTACACTGCCTTTTGAGGAGGGAGAAGTTTACAAAAAGAGGCAACAGCCAAGTACTGCAGCAGCTACAAGGAAGGTACTACAAGTCCCAGCAGTCCCTAATGAGGTACTACAAGTCCCAGCAGTCAGACCTGATATCAGCAGTGAAGTGGAGGAACCACAAGTCCCAGGAGGCAGCGCACTGCAGGAGGACTCTGGACGCGAAGGTAACACTGTATCTGTACCCCAAGGTATATCTGAGCAGGACTGTGAGGTGCAGGATACATCTGAGCAGGACTGTGAGGTGCAGGATACATGTGAGCAGGACTGTCAGGTGCAGGATACATGTGAGCAGGACTGTGAGGTCCAGGATACACCTGAGCAGGACATTCAGGGCTGTGATCAGCAGTCCTGCAGTAATGATGATAATGTTGCTGATATGTCTGATATTGCTGATGTCTCTGTTGTTGCTATTTCTGATGTTTCTGTGGTTGATAATGTCCCAGCTGAGGAGTCATCCCAGGTACAGTCTAGGGCAGCTGGTGGCACTCAGAGCCCCAATGTTGTGGAGGGTGCGGGACAGTCAACAGCTGAGGAGTTCCCCCCACTAGTCACATCACAGGCAGCAGAGCCCCATGGTCCGGGTGGTCAGCAGCCCCATGGTCAGGGTGGTCAGCAGCCTCATGGTCCGGGTGGTCAGCAGGGCCCTAGTGCAGATGGTCTGCAGCCCACACATCCCCCACAGCAGGACAGGGGTCAGACATCAGGGAATGCGTGGAGTCGAGGTTCCCCATTTTTCTCCTCCAGTCCCCATTATACCGGCCAGGCCTTCAAGAGGAGGAATGTTGTCCGGTTTAGGCACAGAGGGGCTAAGGAGGATCTGCCTGACAGGAGGCACGTGGTTAGGGACATGTTGTGCACCCAGATGGGTTTCCAGCCAGCCGACATCCTGGCTGTAATAAATCTGCCTGACAGACAGGGGTATGACATTAGCTTCAAGCTGATGTCTAATCTGGACCGGTTCTGGGCTCAACAACCCCGTTATAGAGATACTGAGGGGTGGAACAGGTTTAGTTTCATTCCCATCTCCAAGCCAGATACAGCCATTGTCACCATCATGTTCTGGAACGAGTCTGTCCCCCCTCAGGACATCATCATATGGCTCAGGAGACATTGTACCCTCATGTCAGACATGACGAAGACCAGGGATGAGGATGGAATCTGGACCGGGGGGTGGAGGGTCCTGGTTAAATTGCATCAGAACCAGAACATCACCCATCACCTCCCCAACTCATTCTTTATCGGCAGAGAGAAGGGTGTATGCTTCTATGTCGGTCAGCCCAGGTTATGTTTTAAGTGTGGGAGATCTGGTCACATGGCGAGTAACTGCACCACAGTGAAGTGCACCCTGTGCGGGGACCTCGGCCATGTGAGCGCCAACTGCAAGACCATAAGATGCAACCTTTGTGGTCAGATCGGTCACCCCCACAGGGACTGCCCTGATGCCTGGCATAACATCTGTAGGGACCTCCCCGATGAAGACCTGATGGAAGGGGCAGATGTACCAGAGGAGGAGCAGGAGGAGGAGGCCCTATTGTCAGGGTCAGTGTGTACTGTGCCAGAGACCCCAGATATTAGTGGTACTGCCCCGGACCATCCAGGGACAGGTAACACTGAGGGGGACATGGAGGTAGTGGAGCAGCCTGTAGAGCAGCCAGCGCCCGTCTCTTCCCCTGACTTGACACCCACCACTGGGGGAAATCATAGTGTTAAAAAGAGGAAAAAGGACAGGAGCACCAGAAAACCTGAGAGTGCATGGACCACCGTCCAAAAACCATCTAAAATGAAAGTGCAGAGTCAGGCTGATGTTACCGTAACCACTAATAGGTACAGCGTACTGTCCGAGTCAGATGGAGAGGAGGAGATAGAGAGAGAACTGAAACGTATGATGGAGGAGTATGATGACGACCCAGGGGGGGATCCTCCCACAAAAAGGAAACCCCTTCATGCCGAGTCTCAGTCAGTTTGGGATATGGAAACTTGTAGTCAGGAAGACAATTCTGACTCTGATTTATGATGATGGGGATGCTCTTTCTTTTTCTTCTCCTGATGGCACACTTCCATCTTACTGTGGTCACCAGTAATGTGAACAGTATTAGGGCTAGAAGGACCAGACATGCTGTATATGATTATCTAAGATATCTCAATGCTGATGTTTATTTCTTACAGGAGACCCGTTTAAACACCTTGGGTCTCATACGAGAGGCGGAGAGAGATTGGTAGTCTGGTCCTTCCTTTTGGTCGCTGGCTGTGGAGCCTTATGCCGGAGTCTCTATCATATTTAACACCCATGATGTCACCGTCCACAGACTCACCGAGGTATCGATGGGACGGTGCCTGCTGATAGAAATCACCATCAGAGGCAGAAGACTCCGGCTCATTAACATCTATGGCCCACAGACAGTGACCGAAAGGACTCAGCTTTTTAATGACATGAAGCCTTATCTATTCACGTCTATTCCAGTCATCATGGCCGGGGACTTTAATGCCACCACTACCACCAGGGACAGGAACAGTAGGCCCCTTACCAGGGACTGTAAGGTCCTAAACGGTATAATTCAGCAGGCTGGCCTGTCTGATGTTTTTGTACAGGGTGGTAGGAGTCCAAAGTTCACCTACACCTGTGCAGGACGCAGCAGCAGGATAGATCTCGCTCTGGTGAGTCCTACTGAAGCCATCAGTGAGAGAATGGAGAGGAATGTCCCATATTCAGATCACTTGGCCTTATATTTTTGTTTGGGTTCCTCTAAGTATCCTGATGTTGGTAGAGGGCTATGGAGACTAAATTATAATCTGTTATATGATATTTCTGTCCAGGAATACATTTCATCTTTTTTGCTGCATCAACTGGACAGAGTAGATTTTTATAACAACATGGCCGACAGGTGGGAGGACGTCAAGGAGGAGATCCGGTCCCTCTTACAGAGACTGTCAATTAAGAAGGGGATAAGTAAGTACAGCCAGTATCTGAGACTGCGTAAAGAATTGGAGTCGCTCTATTCGGCGGGTGGGGATGACCAACAAAGGATTGACCGGCTGAAATCTGAGATAAGACAGCATCAGTACAGTAGGTACACCTCCCTGGTAGTGGAAAGGGACTATGGAACCCGATGGGCACCAGATCCGTTTGAGAATTGCCGGGAGCGTGTGGAGAAAAAACTGATCGCAGGTCTCACTGACTCCCAGGGTGTTTTACAAGAGTCTCGGGAGGGAATACTCGGAGTGGTGAGATCGTACTATACTGACTTGTTTCAGAAGAAAGCTTTGGATAAGGAAAAAGTGACCCAATTCTTGGAGGCAACTCCAGGCCCTGATACTAGGGAATTGGACTTTTCTCCTTTGACAGCAGAAATAACAGTGGAGGAGATAAAAGAGGCCATTGATAAGTTAAATCTGAAGAAGGCACCAGGTCCAGATGGGATAACAGCAGAATTTTATAAGAAGTTCAGAGACCTCTTGGCTCCAATCCTTGTGGATGTTTACAGAAATTGTCTAGAAAATCACCTGATGCCTCCATCCATGAGGGTCTCATCGCTAATTCTGCTGTCCAAAGGTAAGGAGCCTAGTGACATCAAGAACTGGAGGCCGATCGCCCTCTTAAATGTCGACAGGAAGATTTTGGCAAAAATTCTATTCTCTAGGTTAGTCTGTTTGTCCCTGGCACTGTTGGCAGGCTCTCAGTACGGCACAGTAAGAGGGCGGAACATCTCTGGAGCAGTCATCTCGATAAGAGAGATGTTTGAGAGATGTAAAGCTCTGAGGTGTGGGAGATATGTTGTAGGTCTGGACCAGGCTAAAGCCTTTGACAGGGTTGATCACGATTATCTATGGGCCACTTTGTCAAAGTACGGTATTCCGGGACAATTTATAGATTGGCTGAGAACTTTGTACAGAGAGGCGAAGAGCTTTCCTCTGATCAATGGTTGGCAGGGGGACACTTTCAGGGTAGAGGCAGGGGTGCGACAAGGTTGTCCTCTGAGTCCACTGCTGTATGTGTTTGCCATCGATCCGTTCCTGAGATCACTGCAGCGGTGTGATTTTCAGGGGGTGCCGGTCCCCCATTGCTTGCCCCTGGATGTTGTCGCCTACGCGGATGATGTGACTGTGGTGATATCTGAACCTCGAGAGGTGGAGATGTTATCTGCAGCCATCAGAAGTTACTCAGAGGCCTCCGGGTCTCTGGTCAACCTAGAGAAGAGTCAAGCTTTCTGGACATTGGATGCTGCTCCTGGCTTTGATCTACCGCAGTTTGCCAAGGCCTCCACCCATATTAAAATCCTTGGGGTTAAATATGGGAGGGAAGATAATTCCAAGTTAAATTGGGAAGAGAAGTTGGAAACCGGAAATGTAAAGGTTCAGCGATGGAAGAACTGGAGGCTGACCTATAGAGAAAGGGTTACTCTGATGAAGACTTACCTGGTCCCTGTCTTCCTCTACGTCTCTGTCGTCTTTCCTTTGCCAGAATCTTTCTCCGCTAGGCTCTTTAGCCTGTTCTTCCAGCTTTTATGGGGGAACAGGTTGAACCCAGTAAAAAGAGGGATCACCTACCTGCAGAGGAGAGAGGGTGGGCTGGATATGTTAAATCCAAGGGTTTTCTTTGACTCCATGTTTCTGAAAGTTAATTTTGGATGCCTGGACTCAAATAATGGTCTCCTGTGGGTAAGTAGTGTCAGGGACTGGATATTGCCTTCTGCAGAATCTTGGATGCGAGGCGGCAGTCTCAAGAGGGGCCGATGGACTCCTGGCTTCCTCCCCCAGTATCTGGAGTATGGTCTGAAGTGTTTAAGGAAATGGGGGATAGATAAGTCTTTTATTGAGAGTAATACTAGAAGAGATCTGTACTCCAGAGTCTGTAGGACCTTCTACTCTCTACAGCTGGCGCTTCCAGACTGTCCAACAACCACCCTAAAGGACAGTTTGAGGTTTATGAATGGTCGGAGGCTGCCCTATAAGTTTCGTGACATCGCCTGGCTGTCATTACAGGGAAAACTGTTTGTCAGGGGGAATCTTAAGTTCCTGAGTGTGGCAGATCGTATGTGTCCCCTCGGGTGTCAGACAGAGGAGACAATGGTCCACTTTATATCAGAGTGCTGGGGTGGACGTAATATCTGGCGTGACATATCCACCAAGATAAGAATCCCATCACTGCAGTCCCTCAGGTACCCCGAGATCCTGTATGGCGTGACACCTGCTGTACATAACATCAACCAGGAGACCATGTATATAGTGATCCAGGTCATCAAGTACTATCACTGGCACATGAGAACCAGAGTGTCCATACACAGCGAGCCATTCCATCATCATAAAGCCATAAGCCTCATCATGTCCGAGCTCAGGTGGATCCAGTCATTAGAGGTCAGGAAAAAGGGGCAGAATATAAGACTCTGGAGGAACATCCATCTAGAATGAAATCTGTCTGATAAAATGTATGCATTTGTTTTTTCTGTTTTTTCTTTTTTTCCCTTTCAGCCAAAATGGACTCTTAAGTTACATTTAATATAAATTTTATTTTATGAACATGTATGATTTATACTGAATGATCTATGATTTATTTTGATAGAAAAAGTATTTCTGTATTTATGTTTGTTTTTTACTAATAAAAATTGCCCCCTATGTACAAGAATATAACTACTATAATACTGCCTCCTATGTACAAGTATATAACTACTATAATACTGTCCCCTATGTACAAGAATATAACTACTATAATACTGCCTCCTATGTACAAGTATATAACTACTATAATACTGTCCCCTATGTACAAGAATATAACTGCTATAATACTGCCCCCTATGTACAAGAATATAACTGCTATAATACTGCCCCCTATGTACAAGAATATAACTACTATAATACTGCCCCCTATGTACAAGAATATAACTACTATAATACTGCCCCCTATGTACAGGAATATAACTACTATAATACTGCCCCCTATGTACAAGAATATAACTACTATAATACTGCCCCCTATGTACAAGAATATAACTACTATAATACTGCCCTCTATGTACAAGAATATAACTACTATAATACTGCCCCTATGTACAGGAGTATAACTACTATAATACTGCCTCCTATGTACAAGAATATAACTACTATAATACTGCCCCCTATGTACAGGAATATAACTGCTATAATACTGCCCTCTATGTACAGGAATATAACTACTATAATACTGCCCCCTATGTACAAGAATATAACTACTATAATACTGCCCCCTATGTACAAGAATATAACTACTATAATACTGCCCCTATGTACAGGAATATAATTACTATAATACTGCCCCTATGTACAGGAATATAATTACTATAATACTGCCCCCTATGTACAAGAATATAACTACTATAATACTGCCCCCTATGTACAAGAATATAACTACTATAATACTGCCCCCTATGTACAAGAATATAACTACTATAATACTGCCCCCTATGTACAAGAATACAACTACTATAATACTGCCCCCTATGTACAGGAATACAACTACTATAATACTGCCCCCTATGTACAGGAATACAACTACTATAATACTGCCCCCTATGTACAGGAATATAATTACTATAATACTGCCCCCTATGTACAAGAATATAACTACTATAATACTGCCCCCTATGTACACGAATATAACTACTATAATACTGCCCCCTATGTACAGGAATATAACTACTATAATACTGCCCCCTATGTACAAGAATATAACTACTATAATACTGCCCCCTATGTACAGGAATATAACTACTATAATACTGCCCCCTATGTACAAGAATATATCTACTATAATACTGCCCCCTATGTACAAGAATATAACTACTATAATACTGCCCCCTATGTACAAGAATATAACTACTATAATACTGCCCCCTATGTACACGAATATAACTACTATAATACTGCCCCCTATGTACAAGAATATAACTACTATAATACTGCCCTCTATGTACAGGAATATAACTACTATAATACTGCCCCCTATGTACAGGAATATAACTACTATAATACTGCCCCCTATGTACAGGAATATAACTACTATAATACTGCCCCCTATGTACAGGAATATAACTACTATAATACTGCCCCCTATGTACAGGAATATAACTACTATAATACTGCCCCCTATGTACAGGAATATAACTACTATAATACTGTCCCCTATGTACAAGAATATAACTACTGTAATACTGACCCCTATGTACAGGAATATAACTACTATAATACTGCTCCCTATGTACAGGAATATAACTACTACAATACTGCCCCCTATGTACAGGAATATAACTACTATAATACTGCCCCCTATGTACAAGAATATAACTACTATAATACTGCCCCCTTGTGTATTATACAATATGCCGTGATTAATATTTTACACTGTTTCAGGTCTCCCGATGGGTGATGTGCCCCTGGATGGGATATCGGTAGCAGATCTGGGCCCTGTTGTTGTCACTATTCTTAAATCTCCAGCGCACTACAATGGAAAGGACATCGGGCTCAGTGCAGGGAAATTAACGGGGGAAGAATATGCTGAGATAATCTCCACAGTCACCAAGCAGATGGTCAAGGATGCCAAGGTAACCACAAGGAACTCATATGTTCATCGAATGTTAGCAAGACACCAGTAGTAGTAGTCATGTCTGGTAAGGCACCAGTAGAAGTAGTCATGTCTGGTAAGACACCAGTAGTAGTAGTCATGTCTGGTAAGGCACCAGTAGAAGTAGTCATGTCTGGTAAGATACCAGTAGAAGTAGTCATGTCTGGTAAGATACCAGTAGTAGTAGTCATGTCTGGTAAGGCACCAGTAGAAGTAGTCATGTCTGGTAAGATACCAGTAGTAGTAGTCATGTCTGGTAAGATACCAGTAGTAGTAGTCATGTCTGGTAAGACACCAGTAGTAGTAGTCATGTCTGGTAAGATACCAGTAGTAGTAGTCATGTCTGGTAAGACACCAGTAGAAGTAGTCATGTCTGGTAAGATACCAGTAGTAGTAGTCATGTCTGGTAAGGCACCAGTAGAAGTAGTCATGTCTGGTAAGACACCAGTAGAAGTAGTCATGTCTGGTAAGACACCAGTAGTAGTAGTCATGTCTGGTAAGGCACCAGTAGAAGTAGTCATGTCTGGTAAGATACCAGTAGAAGTAGTCATGTCTGGTAAGATACCAGTAGTAGTAGTCATGTCTGGTAAGGCACCAGTAGAAGTAGTCATGTCTGGTAAGATACCAGTAGTAGTAGTCATGTCTGGTAAGATACCAGTAGTAGTAGTCATGTCTGGTAAGACACCAGTAGTAGTAGTCATGTCTGGTAAGATACCAGTAGTAGTAGTCATGTCTGGTAAGACACCAGTAGAAGTAGTCATGTCTGGTAAGATACCAGTAGTAGTAGTCATGTCTGGTAAGGCACCAGTAGAAGTAGTCATGTCTGGTAAGACACCAGTAGAAGTAGTCATGTCTGGTAAGATACCAGTAGTAGTAGTCATGTCTGGTAAGACACCAGTAGAAGTAGTCATGTCTGGTAAGACACCAGTAGAAGTAGTCATGTCTGGTAAGACACCAGTAGAAGTAGTCATGTCTGGTAAGGCACCAGTAGAAGTAGTCATGTCTGGTAAGACACCAGTAGAAGTAGTCATGTCTGGTAAGGCACCAGTAGAAGTAGTCATGTCTGGTAAGACACCAGTAGAAGTAGTCATGTCTGGTAGGACACCAGTAGAAGTAGTCATGTCTGGTAAGGCACCAGTAGAAGTAGTCATGTCTGGTAAGGCACCAGTAGTAGTAGTCATGTCTGGTAAGGCACCAGTAGAAGTAGTCATGTCTGGTAAGGCACCAGTAGAAGTAGTCATGTCTGGTAAGGCACCAGTAGAAGTAGTCATGTCTGGTAAGACACCAGTAGAAGTAGTCATGTCTGGTAAGACACCAGTAGAAGTAGTCATGTCTGGTAAGACACCAGTAGAAGTAGTCATGTCTGGTAAGACACCAGTAGAAGTAGTCATGTCTGGTAAGACACCAGTAGAAGTAGTCATGTCTGGTAAGGCACCAGTAGAAGTAGTCATGTCTGGTAAGGCACCAGTAGTAGTAGTCATGTCTGGTAAGACACCAGTAGAAGTAGTCATGTCTGGTAAGACACCAGTAGAAGTAGTCATGTCTGGTAAGACACCAGTAGAAGTAGTCATGTCTGGTAAGACACCAGTAGTAGTAGTCATGTCTGGTAAGACACCAGTAGTAGTAGTCATGTCTGGTAAGATACCAGTAGAAGTAGTCATGTCTGGTAAGACACCAGTAGAAGTAGTCATGTCTGGTAAGGCACCAGTAGAAGTAGTCATGTCTGGTAAGACACCAGTAGTAGTAGTCATGTCTGGTAAGACACCAGTAGAAGTAGTCATGTCTGGTAAGACACCAGTAGTAGTAGTCATGTCTGGTAAGGCACCAGTAGAAGTAGTCATGTCTGGTAAGACACCAGTAGAAGTAGTCATGTCTGGTAAGGCACCAGTAGAAGTAGTCATGTCTGGTAAGGCACCAGTAGAAGTAGTCATGTCTGGTAAGACACCAGTAGAAGTAGTCATGTCTGGTAAGGCACCAGTAGAAGTAGTCATGTCTGGTAAGGCACCAGTAGTAGTAGTCATGTCTGGTAAGGCACCAGTAGTAGTAGTCATGTCTGGTAAGGCACCAGTAGAAGTAGTCATGTCTGGTAAGGCACCAGTAGAAGTAGTCATGTCTGGTAAGATACCAGTAGAAGTAGTCATGTCTGGTAAGGCACCAGTAGAAGTAGTCATGTCTGGTAAGACACCAGTAGTAGTAGTCATGTCTGGTAAGGCACCAGTAGAAGTAGTCATGTCTGGTAAGGCACCAGTAGAAGTAGTCATGTCTGGTAAGACACCAGTAGTAGTAGTCATGTCTGGTAAGGCACCAGTAGAAGTAGTCATGTCTGGTAAGGCACCAGTAGAAGTAGTCATGTCTGGTAAGGCACCAGTAGAAGTAGTCATGTCTGGTAAGGCACCAGTAGAAGTAGTCATGTCTGGTAAGGCACCAGTAGAAGTAGTCATGTCTGGTAGGACACCAGTAGAAGTAGTCATGTCTGGTAAGACAATAGTAGAAGTAGTCATGTCTGGTAGGACACCAGTAGAAGTAGTCATGTCTGGTAGGACACCAGTAGAAGTAGTCATGTCTGGTAAGACACCAGTAGAAGTAGTCATGTCTGGTAGGACACCAGTAGAAGTAGTCATGTCTGGTAAGACAATAGTAGAAGTAAGACACCTGTATCCTTACATACAATTACTTGTATCCAGTCACACAGTTTTCTTCATCATCTTCTGCAGCTTCTTCCTGATGACTACGAGGCAGGAGGAGGGCCGCACGGCATGGCCAACATGTTCAGATTTTACATGATGAGTCCCAACCGGGACGTGGAGCTCACTCACAAACTCAACCCCAAAATCAGGAACTTCCAGCAATGGATGGAGGAGAACAAGGCGGCCTTCAAGTGTTAATATCCCGACCGTTCACAATCACATCTCGATCCACGTGGGGGGTCACTGTAACACTAATTAGATCTTAAGGTTCTTCACCTGATATTCTCTTTCCTGTCATCTGTAACAATGTCCCCATTAAAGTTCCAATAATGAATAATCTGGTGCTCTGCTGATTCTGTCCTGGACATGGCTATGATAGGAGTCTCACGCATTACACGGCGCTTTACTCATTCATGGTGGCACAATTGGGTTTTGTATCTCTCTACTGCTCTGCAGACTGAGCTGCAACTGGCCCCAACTATCATATCCAACTACTCCGAGGATGGGGCTGTCCTTGTATCCACTAAATCCTTACCACTTTCTGGAACTTCCTTGACTCTTCACTCCAGCAATGGGATGTTTCTAGACTTAAAGGGGTTTCTCTTAAAGGCAAGTTACCGCACATTCAGGATACATTGCAGACAGGGGGTGTCTGACAGGTACATCCCCAAGTGACAGGGAGAATGGCGGACTGAAATCCTTCTAATGAGTAGTTATTGGGGCGCTTTTACACTTTTAGGTTTTGCTGAGGTCTTATGATGTATCGCTCATGTCTGGAGAGAATGAATGAAGGACAGAGAGTTTCTCTGGATCCAAACCTGCATGTCATAGTGATCGATCCCAGGGGAAAGGCGTGCCCTCATTATACTTGTCTAAAAAGCAACAGGCACACCCAAAATCTACTCTAAACAAAGTAAATCCCTTCTCATGAGCAGTTGTGCTGAGTCACTGGGGTACGGCGCAGTATAAGGAGGCAGCGCTGAGCCCTGTACACACACAGGACCTGAGTACGACCACAGCTGCACATCATGGCCTCAAAGAAGATCATCACAGTGTTTGGAGCCACAGGTGAGTGCACATGGGTTTCCGCTGCAGTCCTGGGGGGGTGAGTGTAGGTGGGGGTCTTGCTGGGGTCCAGGGACTAGAGGGGCTACCTAGAGCTTAGAGGCAGGTGCAGAAGTGGGGGAAGTGTTTCCTGGTTGCACACTTGCACTAGGGTTCCCTTGGGTCTCCGGTTGCATCTCTAGGCAGAGTAGCATTAGTAGTTCAGGACTTCGGAAAAGTTACCCACTTAAGAGTTAATCTTCCAGGAAGTCAGATTTATTGGGAGTTTGGGAAGGGGGAGCAGAGGCGGGAGCGAGGGATTATGGATGATATAAACACTGGCAATTACTTCCAAGTGTAGGACAAACTTCATGTGACATCCTGCAGGGCTCGTGGACATAATGCACCATCTGTAAGAGGGGGACCCCCAACTACATGTCCCCAGAGCCTCAGGTCCCACCTGGGATCACAGTCCTGTATATTGGGGGACCTCATTAATAATTCGGATTGCAGTCATAGGTCATGTGAGGTCATTTATCAAGCTTTTTTCAAGTTTGTATGCAAGTTTTTAGCTTCTTTGCACCTAAATTTGTGATTTTTACACCCATTTTGCAAAGTTTGCCACATCAGACTTAAGTGTTGTGTTCTCCACTGCTGCGTCTGATTTATCATTAAAATCCAGACACGGACGTCTGTAAAGACCACAAATTTTTGTGTAACCTCCCCCGGGTCTATTGTGGTAGAAATTTTGGCAGACAGGGCATAGGAGGGTATATAAAGGGGCACACCGCACGTCCTCAACCAAATTCTCACCCTCTTACAGAGCATCTTCACATGTAGTTTCTTACTTTTACAAGTCTAGACCTGCCTGGACCTCCATGATTACAAGGCAGGAGTTCGGGTAATTATAAATCCTCATTACATGGTTTTAATTAATCTCTGCACACAAGGACTTCTTGTCAAGAACTCTGGGTATTCTGGATTATCGGGCACTTCTGGATTATCGGGCACTTCCCCCCATTTTGAATTCATTATTGACCCAATATCACATCAGCACCAGTGCCATAACACATCTTCATCCTTTGCTCTTATTTTAGGGGCTCAGGGGGGTTCGGTTGTTGGCGCCCTCTTAAAGGACCGCTCCTTTGCTGTCAGGGCAGTGACCCGTGACGCCAGTAAACCTGCAGCTGTGAAACTAAAGGAATCTGGGGCCGAGGTCGTGTCCGCGGATCTGGATAATGAGAAGAGCCTGGAGGCCGCACTGAACGGAGCCTATGGAGCCTTCATTGTCACCAACTTCTGGGATCACTTCAGTAAGGATAAGGAGGTGAAACAGGTGAGATCCTCCAAGAAAGACAGGTTTAAACATGCAATACCCACGGTGACCACTAGGTCTGGCAAAACTGACAAACGGTCTATGGGATTTGTATACTAATGGGGGCAGGAACGAGATACGATAGTAACGGTATACCACCCGGGTGTTACTCCCACCACATATCTGTCCATGTCTTATGGACATGACCATCGTCCTTCATTGTCCCCAACCAGTCCCCTCCTGCCCCTCATTATATAATCTAGGTCTCTATATTCTGTTTTCTGTGTTCCTGATTTGCCTCACGTTACTCGCCCCTGACCTGATAATCTTCCATGTTGACCCCAGTTCGCCTCTGACTCCCAACCTCCGACACACGACCTACCACCTGATTACCACCTGCCTGATCTCCGGCCTTGTTGCCTTGCACTGAGGTATAGGGTTGAAGGGTAAAGACCAGGGAAACCACTGAGACTGAAGGGGTCCGACACCCAGTACTCTCTGACCCCCCTGATGATACCCCAGATCCTTCATTTTCGCCCTGATCCTTCTTGTCCTTACTTTTCCATCATGCCGCCCATCCTTCATGTCTCCCCTGACCCTTCATGAACCCCGCGACCATTTCTGGTCCTCCCGATGACGCCCCCCCCCACCATACCTTCAAGACCCCCCCCCCCCCTCTCTATTTTCTATAACTTCAGATTACAGTAAAATGTATTTAATCTCAGGGAAAATCTATAGCGGATTTGTGTAAACGCCTGGGACTGCATCACGTGATCTACAGCGGATTGGAGAACGTCAACAAGTTGACTGGAGGAAAACTGGAGGTTCTGCATTTCGATGGTAAAGGTGTAGTGGAGGAATATTTCCACCAGATCTCCGTCCCCATGACCAGCGTCAGACTCGCCTTCTACTATGAGAATTTCTTAACGGCCGGAAAACCACAGAAGTCAAAGGATGGGAACAGCTACGACCTAGGTGAGATGTCTACTGGTGGATTGGCCTCAGCAACCAATCACAGCTCAGCATTCATACTGGAAACTGAGCTGGAAAGATGAGACGAGGCCTGTGATTGGCTGCTCTGTGCGCGAGGCCTACAGCACTGTCTCTTTCAAATAACTTACAGTAATCCATTATTTTTCCTTTCAGTGATTCCCATGTGTGACGTCCCCATGGATGGGATCTCCGTGTCGGATCTGGGTCCTGTAGTTGTCAGCATCCTGAAGAATCCGAAAGAATATATTGGGAAGAACATCGGACTCAGCGCCGAGAAACTTACGGTGGCGCAATACGCCGACATCATGTCCAAAGTCTCCGGCAAGATCATCAAAGACTCCAAGGTGAGGACCCTCCTGTCTGGGGATTATATACAGATCATCTGGATACACGGGGGAAGGCATAATGGGGGGGGGGCACAGTGTAACCAAGAAGTAAGTAGCAGCAGGACTGTGAAAATGGATTTAAATTCCAGAAATTCCAGTTTCTCTAAGCGTCCTCACACTGCTGTTCTCTTAGCACTCCGAGTCGCACAGTCCCTCCCCACTGCTCTGAATGACAGCGATAGTATCCAATCAGTAGCATGATATAGATTTCACCCAGAGCAGAGGGAAAGTAGCTGTAGCACAATGCAGAGCACTGAGAGCACAAAAGTGTAAGAACTCTCCCCCTGTGCACTTGGATAAGTTGCAGTATTGGAATATAAATCCATATTTCACAGTCCTGCTGCTACTAATAAGTCATGATTACAACTTTCTCTAGGGACAAGAGCACAGGGCACAATAGTGTGAAGACATACACCACATTTCACAGTCCTGCTGCTACTAACAACATACACAAAGGTCTGATTAAACAGGTTTGGGGTAGATCGGAGACCTACAAGAGACGCTCAGTAGAATCAGATGAGTAGAGCTAGTGATTAGTCGCAAGACAATAAACTCCTCCTGAATGTTCTTCCATTTTGCCCCACAGATTCCCCCTGAGGTTTACGAGAAGTTGCCCTTCCAGGGGGCAGAGGAGATGGCCAACATGTTCAGGTTTTACATGATGCTCCCTGACCGGGACGTGCCGCAGACCCACAAGCTGAACCCCAATATTAAGTGCTTCCAGCGGTGGTTGGAGGAGAACAAGGAGGCCTTCATCAAAGCCTTGTAAAAGGGACAGGGTTGGGGAATTTTTTGTGTTTTGCAAGTAAAACTATAAGAAAATCCTTGTGTATTTTTGTCTTTTTCATGGGTCACATGACAGAAGTGGGGGACTGTCAAATAAACCAGAAACAATGACTTAAAGGGACGTTCCAGACCCCAGAGATGTTCTGTGCTGAGGGGAGCGGTGGATGATCCTCTCCCTAATCTACTGTACTTTGCGTCTAGATTACACGATTATTGTAATATTTGGATTACTCAGCTGTTTTTTTATGTATTTCACATTTCCTTTAGTCAGCAGAATCGGTCAAGCACAATCTTACACAATGGAGACATTTTTCTTCCTGTCAGCTATTCCCGCAGATTTTGTTTAGCCGCCGTGATACAGCAGAAATCCACATCATGGCGTTACCCTGCGATCCCCCAACTGTGCGTCTCACATATAGCGCAAGTCATGTGTACAACGTTATATGTGTGTAGAAACAACACTATCCAGGCATAGGCAATGAATGAACAGGAGTGTGCAAGTCTGACTACGACTACGCACACGGAGAACATCTGGATAATAGATCAGCCACGTATTGAGAGTTTTCATAAATAAATCTAACAGGAGCACAGATGCCTGACTACGACTACACATACAGATAAAACATGTGGATTATAGATCAGCCACGTATTGAGAGTTTCCATAAATAAATCTAACAGGAGCGCAGATGTCTGACTACGACTACACACATGCGCAGAACATGTGGATTATAGATCAGCCACGTATTGAGAGTTTCCATAAATAAATCTAACAGGAGCGCAGATGTCTGACTACGACTACACACATGCGCAGAACATGTGGATTATAGATCAGCCGCGTATTGAGAGTTTCCATAAATAAATCTAACAGGAGCGCAGATGTCTGACTACGACTACACACATGCGCAGAACATGTGGATTATAGATCAGCCGCGTATTGAGAGTTTCCATAAATAAATCTAACAGGAGCGCAGATGTCTGACTACGACTACGCACACAGATAGAACGTGTGGATTATAGATCAGCCGCGTATTGAGAGTTTCCATAAATCTAACAGGAGCGCAGATGCCTGACTACGACTACGCACATGCAGAACATGTGGATTATAGATCAGCCACGTATTGAGAGTTTCCATAAATAAAGCTGACAGGAGCGCACATTCCTGACTACGGCTACGCACACAGATAGAACATGTGGATTATAGATCAACCGCGTATTGAGAGTTTCCATAAATAAATATAACAGGAGTGCACATGTCTGACTACGACTACGCACACAGATAGAACATGTGGATTATAGTACGGGTCATATACACTCACCGGCCACTTTGTTAGGCACACCTGTCCAACTGCTCGTTAACACCTAATTTCTAATCAGCCAATCACATGGCGGCAACTCAGTGCATTTAGGCATGTAGACATGGTCAAGACAATCTCCTGCAGTTCTCCCGAGCATCAGTATGGGGAAGAAAGGTGATTTGAGGCCTTTGAACGTGGCATGGTTGATGGTGCCAGAAGGGCTGGTCTGAGTATTTCAGAAACTGCTGATCTACTGGGATTTTCGCGCACAACCATCTCTAGGGTTTACAGAGAATGGTCCGAAAAAGAAAAAACATCCAGTGAGCGGCAGTTCTGTGGGCGGAAATGCCTTGTTGATGCCAGAGGTCAGAGGAGAATGGGCAGACTGGTTCGAGCTGAACAGTGACTCAAATCGCCACCCGTTACAACCAAGGTAGGCAGAAGAGCATCTCTGAATGCACAGTACATCGAACTTTGAGGCAGATGGGCTACAGCAGCAGAAGACCACACCGGGTGCCACTCCTTTCAGCTAAGAACAGGAAACTGAGGCTACAATTTGCACAAGCTCATCGAAATTGGAAAGTAGAAGATTGGAAAAAACATTGCCTGGTCTGATGAGTCTCGATTTCTGCTGCGACATTCGGATGGTAGGGTCAGAATTTGGCGTCAACAACATGAAAGCATGGATCCATCCTGCCTTGTATCAGCGGCTCAGGCTGGTGGTGGTGGTGTCATGGATCCATCCTGCCTTGTATCAGCGGGTCAGGCTGGTGCTGGTGGTGTCATGGATCCATCCTGCCTTGTATCAGCGGGTCAGGCTGGTGGTGGTGGTGTCATGGATCCATCCTGCCTTGTATCAGCGGGTCAGGCTGGTGGTGGTGGTGTCATGGATCCATCCTGCCTTGTATCAGCGGGTCAGGCTGGTGGTGGTGGTGTCATGGATCCATCCTGCCTTGTATCAGCGGGTCAGGCTGGTGGTGGTGGTGTCATGGATCCATCCTGCCTTGTATCAGCGGCTCAGGCTGGTGGTGGTGGTGTCATGGATCCATCCTGCCTTGTATCAGCGGGTCAGGCTGGTGGTGGTGGTGTCATGGATCCATCCTGCCTTGTATCAGCGGCTCAGGCTGGTGGTGGTGGTGTCATGGATCCATCCTGCCTTGTATCAGCGGCTCAGGCTGGTGGTGGTGGTGTCATGGATCCATCCTGCCTTGTATCAGCGGGTCAGGCTGGTGGTGGTGGTGTCATGGTGTGGGGAATATTTGCCTACCTGAGTATTGTTGCTGACCATGTCCATCCCTTTATGAGCACAATGTACCCTGTAACATCTGATGGCTACTTTCAGCAGGATAATGCGCCATGTCATAAAGCTGGAATCATCTCAGACTGGTTTCTTGAACATGACAATGAGGTCACTGGACACAAATGGCCTCCACAGTCACCAGATCTCAATCCAATAGAGCATCTTTGGGATGTGGTGGAACGGGAGATTCGCATCATGGATGTGCAGCCGACAAATCTGCGGCAACTGTGTGATGCCATCATGTCACTATGGAGCAAAATCTCTGAGGAGCTTCCAGCACCTTGTTGAATCTATGGCACGAAGAATTGAGGCAGTTCTGAAGGCAAAGGGGGGTCCAACCCGTTACTAGCATGGTGCACCTAATAAAGTGGCCGGTGAGTGAATAAAACATTAAACTTGTGTACAAGGCAGAGCTGAGGGGGCCCAAGCAGCGTAGACATGATGCAAACTAGGCCTGGGCAAACATAAAACGGTGGCGAGAATCTAGAAGAAGAATTATTGTCCAAGAGGAAGGGTAATCCAATGATTATGAAAAGGGAGATGCTGTGTGTCCTTAAAAAAAAAAAATCTCACAGGAGTGCACATGTCTGACTACGACTACACACACTTCTGTAAATGGAATAGTGGTCTTCTCTTAGCCACCTCCACCACCAGGGACCTCAGTTCTCATTTTTGCTGGATTTCACGCAGTACTGCCCCCTCCTCTATAGAAATCAATGTACTGCAAATGTTCAAGGTGTCCCAAAATTTAGGTCTACCTCAGCCTGCAATCTATTCCTTAGCATCCTATAAGGTAGTGGAGAACAATACTGGGAAAAACACTGAGTTATGGTCATTTTTCACATCTTTCCCGGGGCGAGTAAAGAAAGTGGTATTGCAACTTAGAGCAACTTTTAAACCTGTAAACATCCAACCAATCAGCATCAAGACTAATGAGAAATAAAGGAAATTGTTAAAGGACGTCTACCACCAGGATCAGAGATTGTAAACCAAGTACACTGACATACTAGTGTGCGCCCACTCTGACAGGGCCTGCTCTTCTTTAAGCATCCTATGCCTTTGTTTTTAAGAAAAAAAATGTAAAAAATTATGCAAATGAGCCTGAGGGGCTACATGCTTCATTAACACCTATAGAGCCCAGAGCCCCTGAGTTTCATTTGCATTTGCCTATAGGGCAGTGATGGCAAACCCTTTAGACACCGAGTGCCCAAACTACAACTAAAACCTGTGTATTTTTCGCAAAGTGCCAATGCGACAATTTAAGCAGTAACTTATTACCCCCTTCTCTTTCACAGATTTAAATAATATAGGCACCTGAGGACACCAATACAGTAGAAAGAAGGAGAGGAAGTTTGGATGATCATTGTAGCTTCCTTCTAGGGTCCTGGGCGGCCTGGGACTGCAAGAGACCTTGAGTCCTGTCTGGCAAACTCTACCCTAGGGTGATGGCAAGGGTGCCCATAGAGAGGGCTCTGAGTGCCACCACTGGCACCCGTGCCATAGGTTCGCCACCACTGCTATAGGGCATAAAAATCTAAAAGAAGAACAGATCCTGCCAGAGGGGGCGCACACCAGTATTTCAGGCTGCCACTTGTATAATTTTTGCAGGAATTCCCCTTTAAAGCGGACCTACCACCACGATTCTACCTATAAAGGTAGAACGAGTGGTAGGTGGATGAATGGGACGTAAGGATAGCCCTTTTTGGGCTAATCCTTACGTCCCGGCTATCCTTTTGTAAACTATAATCAGTTGATATGTTAATTTATTTAAGCGGCTACTGGGGTGTGGAGTAGCCGGACATGAGGCTACTAGTCGCGGCTACTCCACGCCCCAGTAGCCTTGTTCCTCCGCCTACCAGGTAATCTTCGGCACGCAGCTCCTCGTAGCTGCGCGCCCTCGTGCGAATATCCTGCGTTCTGCGCATGCGCAGGACACAGGCCTACGGGTGCGCGGCCGTAGCTCCGAGGCCGGCGCTACTGCGCATGCGCAGACGCCGGGTGCTCGGACGAGGGCGCGCAGCTACGAGGTGCTGCGCGCCGGAGATTACATGGTAGGCGGAGGAACGAGGCTACTGGGGCGTGGAGTAGCCGCGACTAATAGCCTCATGTCCGGCTACTCCACGCCCCAGTAGCCGCTTAAATAAATTAGCATATCAACTGATTAAAGTTTACAAAAGGAAAGCCGGGACGTAAGGATTAGCCCAAAAAGGGCTATCCTTACGTCGCATTCATCCACCTACCACCCGTTCTACCTTTATAGGTAGAATCGTGGTGGTAGGTCCCCTTTAAGTGCAAGGAGGAAGCTGTATGCCGGCTGCCCTCTAGTGGTAAAAATGTCCGCTGCAGAGATGGGTCTGTGCAGGTTAGTAGAGGAGTTGTTATGTACTGAAGAGATGGAGAACTGGAGAAAGAGTAAAGGACACCTGTCATCAGGTCTCTGTCACTAGTCTTGTCACTACTACCTGTTGGAGCAGCTCACAAGGATCCCATCCCAGCCTTTATCTAGTCAATTCATACATTAATCATTATAAAATCATCTATTCTTTATCATGTAAATGAGGCTGGTCACATGGTCAGAGGCAGTGATGTCACTCCTGTTACCCCTCCCCTCTCCTCCCCCCGCTCATGTCTGTGTGTAATGTATAGTGAAGCATTGCTGGTGTCTGTGCTGCATCTGCTGACATGCTCTCCCTCCTATACACGTGTGTGATACACAGGCATCAGCTACACAAGCACCTGACATGTCATGGCTGCCTGGAGCTGTTGTATCTCTCCTATACACACACACAGGCTGCAGGGGGCGCCAGCACCAGCAAGCACATGAAGCAGCCCTTACACTATTATACAGGCTGTCAGTCATGAATGATTATTCCCAATCATGAATAAACTGGACAGCTTGAATATGCTAATGACTCATTGGACGTTACACAGGTCATTTGCATACAGCTTTAGGACCTCATTGCTTAGGTTTACAGGCATGTAGAGGGACAATAAAGGGATAGAGGAAATGCTTTCTAATGGCAGTTTATGAAAATATATTTAGATTAGGGGGGTTATTTTGCATGACGGGTTCTCTTTAAGTATACTAGGAGAGTTCTGTAACTTATGTCATCTGCTGGTTTCCTATAGAAAGTATAACTAGACGCACATTAAGGAAAATCTCCAACTCTTACTCTACCTGCATGTACAAGGGGAGAAACATAATCAAGTTGCAGTTATCTCCTAAACTCCCCCTAGTGGTGACTGTATAATATACACTCACCGGCCACTTTATTAGGTACACCTGTATAACTGCTCGTTAACACTTAATTTCTAATCAGCCAATCACATGGCGGCAACTCAGTGCATTTAGGCATGTAGACATGGTCAAGACAATCTCCTGCAGTTCTCCCGAGCATCAGTATGGGGAAGAAAGGGGATTTGTGGCCTTTGAATGTGGCATGGTTGTTGGTGCCAGAAGGGCTGGTCTGAGTATTTCAGAAACTGCTGATCTACTGGGATTTTCACGCACAACCATCTCTAGGGTTTACAGAGAATGGTCCAAAACAGAAAAAACATCCAGTGAGCCGCAGTTCTGTGGGCGGAAATGCCTTGTTGATGCCAGAGGTCAGAGGAGATTGGGCAGACTGGTTCGAGCTGATAGAAAGGCAACAGTGACTCAAATCGCCACCCGTTACAACCATGGTAGGCAGAAGAGCATCTCTGAACGCACAGTACGTCCAACTTTGAGGCAGATGGGCTACAGCAGCAGAAGACCACACCGGGTGCCACTCCTTTCAGCTAAGAACAGGAAACTGAGGCTACAATTTGCACAAGCTCATCGAAATTGGACAGTAGAAAATTGGAAAAACGTTGCCTGGTCTGAAGAGTCTCGATTTCTGCTGCGACATTCGGATGGTAGGGTCAGAATTTGGTACAACAACATGAAAGCATGGATCCATCCTGCCTTGTATCAGCGGGTCAGGCTGGTGGTGCTGGTGTCACGGATCCATCCTGCCTTGTATTAGCGCCTCAGGCTGGTGGTGGTGGTGTCATGGATCCATCCTGCCTTGTATCAGTGGCTCAGGCTGGTGGTGGTGGTGTCATGGATCCATCCTGCCTTGTATCAGCGGTTCAGGCTGGTGGTGGTGGTGTCATGGATCCATCCTGCCTTGTATCAGCGGGTCAGGCTGGTGGTGGTGGTGTCATGGATCCATCCTGCCTTGTATCAGCGGCTCAGGCTGGTGGTGCTGGTGTCATGGATCCATCCTGCCTTGTATCAGCGGGTCAGGCTGGTGGTGGTGGTGTCATGGATCCATCCTGCCTTGTATCAGCGGGTCAGGCTGGTGGTGGTGGTGTCATGGATCCATCCTGCCTTGTATCAGCGGCTCAGGCTGGTGGTGTCATGGATCCATCCTGCCTTGTATCAGCGGGTCAGGCTGGTGGTGGTGGTGTCATGGATCCATCCTGCCTTGTATCAGCGGCTCAGGCTGGTGCTGGTGTCATGGATCCATCCTGCCTTGTATCAGCGGCTCAGGCTGGTGGTGGTGGTGTCATGGATCCATCCTGCCTTGTATCAGCGGCTCAGGCTGGTGGTGGTGGTGTCATGGATCCATCCTGCCTTGTATCAGCGGCTCAGGCTGGTGGTGGTGGTGTCATGGATCCATCCTGCCTTGTATCAGCGGCTCAGGCTGGTGGTGGTGGTGTCATGGATCCATCCTGCCTTGTATCAGCGGCTCAGGCTGGTGGTGGTGGTGTCATGGATCCATCCTGCCTTGTATCAGCGGGTCAGGCTGGTGGTGGTGGTGTCATGGATCCATCCTGCCTTGTATCAGCGGGTCAGGCTGGTGGTGGTGGTGTCATGGATCCATCCTGCCTTGTATCAGCGGGTCAGGCTGGTGCTGGTGTCATGGATCCATCCTGCCTTGTATCAGCGGCTCAGGCTGGTGGTGGTGGTGTCATGGATCCATCCTGCCTTGTATCAGCGGGTCAGGCTGGTGGTGGTGTCATGGATCCATCCTGCCTTGTATCAGCGGTTCAGGCTGGTGGTGGTGGTGTCATGGATCCATCCTGCCTTGTATCAGCGGTTCAGGCTGGTGGTGGTGGTGTCATGGATCCATCCTGCCTTGTATCAGCGGGTCAGGCTGGTGGTGGTGGTGTCATGGATCCATCCTGCCTTGTATCAGCGGGTCAGGCTGGTGGTGGTGGTGTCATGGATCCATCCTGCCTTGTATCAGCGGGTCAGGCTGGTGGTGGGGGTGTCATGGATCCATCCTGCCTTGTATCAGCGGTCAGGCTGGTGGTGGTGGTGTCATGGATCCATCCTGCCTTGTATCAGCGGGTCAGGCTGGTGGTGGTGGTGTCATGGATCCATCCTGCCTTGTATCAGCGGGTCAGGCTGGTGGTGGGGGTGTCATGGATCCATCCTGCCTTGTATCAGCGGTCAGGCTGGTGGTGGTGGTGTCATGGATCCATCCTGCCTTGTATCAGCGGGTCAGGCTGGTGGTGCTGGTGTCATGGATCCA
This sequence comes from Engystomops pustulosus, assembly GCF_040894005.1. Classification (NCBI taxonomy): domain Eukaryota; kingdom Metazoa; phylum Chordata; class Amphibia; order Anura; family Leptodactylidae; genus Engystomops; species Engystomops pustulosus. The sequence goes on from NC_092418.1 coordinate 10,198,769, forward strand.
TCCTGCCTTGTATCAGCGGGTCAGGCTGGTGGTGGTGGTGTCATGGATCCATCCTGCCTTGTATCAGCGGGTCAGGCTGGTGGTGCTGGTGTCATGGATCCATCCTGCCTTGTATCAGTGGCTCAGGCTGGTGGTGCTGGTGTCATGGATCCATCCTGCCTTGTATCAACGGGTCAGGCTGGTGGTGGTGTCATGGATCCATCCTGCCTTGTATCAGCGGCTCAGGCTGGTGGTGCTGGTGGTGTCATGGATCCATCCTGCCTTGTATCACCGTGTCAGGCTGGTGGTGCTGGTGTCATGGATCCATCCTGCCTTGTATCAGTGGCTCAGGCTGGTGGTGCTGGTGTCATGGATCCATCCTGCCTTGTATCAGCGGGTCAGGCTGGTGGTGGTGTCATGGATCCATCCTGCCTTGTATCAGCGGTTCAAGCTGGTGGTGCTGGTGTCATGGATCCATCCTGCCTTGTATCAGCGGGTCAGGCTGGTGGTGGTGTCATGGATCCATCCTGCCTTGTATCAGCGGTTCAGGCTGGTGGTGCTGGTGTCATGGATCCATCCTGCCTTGTATCAGCGGGTCAGGCTGGTGGTGGTGTCATGGATCCATCCTGCCTTGTATCAGCGGGTCAGGCTGGTGGTGGTGGTGTCATGGATCCATCCTGCCTTGTATCAGCGGGTCAGGCTGGTGGTGGTGGTGTCATGGATCCATCCTGCCTTGTATCAGCGGGTCAGGCTGGTGGTGGTGGTGTCATGGATGCATCCTGCCTTGTATCAGCGGCTCAGGCTGGTGGTGGTGGGGTCATGGATCCATCCTGCCTTGTATCAGCGGGTCAGGCTGGTGGTGGTGGTGTCATGGATCCATCCTGCCTTGTATCAGCGGGTCAGGCTGGTGGTGCTGGTGTCATGGATCCATCCTGCCTTGTATCAGCGGGTCAGGCTGGTGGTGGTGGTGTCATGGATCCATCCTGCCTTGTATCAGCGGGTCAGGCTGGTGGTGGTGGTGTCATGGATCCATCCTGCCTTGTATCAGCGGGTCAGGCTGGTGGTGCTGGTGTCATGGATCCATCCTGCCTTGTATCAGCGGGTCAGGCTGGTGGTGGTGGTGTCATGGATCCATCCTGCCTTGTATCAGCGGGTCAGGCTGGTGGTGGTGGTGTCATGGATCCATCCTGCCTTGTATCAGCGGGTCAGGCTGGTGGTGGTGGTGTCATGGTGTCTTTGGGCCCCTTGGTAACGCCACAGCCTACCTGAGTATTGTTGCTGACCATGTCCATCCCTTTATGAGCACAATGTACCCTGTAACATCTGATGGCTACTTTCAGCAGGATAATGCGCCATGTCATAAAGCTGGAAGCATCTCAGACTGGTTTCTTGAACATGACAATGAGGTCACTGGACACAAATGGCTCCACAGTCACCAGATCTCAATCCAATAGAGCATCTTTGGGATGTGGTGGAACGGGAGATTCGCATCATGGATGTGCAGCCGACAAATCTGCGGCAACTGTGTGATGCCATCATGTCAATATGGACCAAAATCTCTGAGGAGCTTCCAGCACCTTGTTGTATCTATGCCACGAAGAATTGAGGCAGTTCTGAAGGCAAAAGGAGGTCCAACCCGTTACTAGCATGGTGTACCTAATAAAGTGGCCGGTGAGTGTATATGTGAGGAATTCCCCATAGCAATGGTTGTATAATCTGTCTGTACTGATCTCCCCCTAGTGGTGGTGTATAATGTGTATGTAGTGATCTCCCCCTAGTGGTGGTGTATAATGTGTATGTAGTGAGCTCCTCCTAGTGGTGGTGTATAATGTGTATGTAGTGATCTCCCCCTAGTGGTGGTGTATAATCTGTATGTAGTGATCTCCCCCTAGTGGTGGTGTATAATCTGTATGTAGTGATCTCCCCCTAGTGGTAGTGTATAATCTGTATGTAGTGATCTCCCCCTAGTGGTGGTGTATAATCTGTATGTAGTGATCTCCCCCTAGTGGTGGTGTATAATCTGTATGTATGGAGCTCCCCCTAGTGGTGGTGTATAATCTGTATGTAGTGATCTCCTCCTAGTGGTGGTGTATAGTATGTATGTAATGATCTCCCCCTAGTGGTGATGTATAATCTGTAGGTAGTAAGCCCCCCCTAGTGGTGGTGTATAATATGTATGTAGTGATCTCCTCCTAGTGGTGGTGTATAATGTGTATGTAGTGAGCCCCCCCTAGTGGTGGTGTATAATATGTATGTAGTGATCTCCTCCTAGTGGTGGTGTATAATCTGTATGTAGTGATCTCCTCCTAGTGGTGGTGTATAATCTGTATGTAGTGATCTCCCCCTAGTGGTGGTGTATAATGTGTATGTAGTGAGCTCCCCTAGTGGTGGTGTATAATCTGTATGTAGTGATCTCCCCCTAGTGGTGGTGTATAATCTGTATGTAGTGATCTCCCCCTAGTGGTGGTGTATAATCTGTATGTAGTGATCTCCCCCTAGTGGTGGTGTATAATCTGTCTGTACTGATCTCCCCCTACTGGTGGTGTATAATCTGTATGTAGTGAGCTCCCCCTAGTGGTGGTGTATAATCTGTATGTAGTGATCCCCTCCTAGTGGTGGTGTATAATGTGTATGTAGTGATCTCCTCCTAGTGGTGGTGTATAATGTGTATGTAGTGATCTCCCCCTAGTGGTGGTGTATAATCTGTATGTAGTGATCTCCCCCTAGTGGTGGTGTATAATGTGTATGTATTGATCTCCCCCTAGTGGTGGTGTATAATGTGTATGTAGTGATCTCCCCCTAGTGGTGGTGTATAATGTGTATGTAGTGATCTCCTCCTTGTGGTGGTGTATAATCTGTCTGTACTGATCTCCCCCTAGTGGTGGTGTACAATCTGTATGTAGTGATCTCCCCCTAGTGGTGATGTATAATGTGTATGTAGTGATCTCCCCCTAGTGGTGGTGTATAATCTGTATGTAGTGAGCTCCCCCTAGTGGTAGTGTATAATGTGTATGTAGTGATCTCCTCCTAGTGGTGGTGTATAATCTGTATGTAGTGATCTCCTCCTAGTGGTGGTGTATAATCTGTATGTAGTGATCTCCCCCTAGTGGTGGTGTATAATCTGCATGTAGTGATCTCCCCCTAGTGGGGATGTATAATCTGTATGTAGTGAGCTCCCCCTAGTGGTGGCTGTAGAATCTGTATGTAGTGATCTCCCCCTAGTGGTGGTGTATAATCTGTATGTAGTGAGCTCCCCCTAGTGGTGGTGTATAATCTGCATGTAGTGATCTCTTCCTAGTGGTGGTGTATAATCTGTATGTAGTGATCTCCTCCTAGTGGTGGTGTATAATCTGTATGTAGTGACCTCCCCCTAGTGGTGGTGTATAATCTGTATGTAGTGATCTCCTCCTAGTGGTGGTGTATAATCTGTATGTAGTGATCTCCCCCTAGTGGTGGTGTATAATCTGTATGTAGAGCTCTACCCCTAGTGGTGGTGTATTATCTGTATGTAGTGATCTTCCACTAGTGGTGGTGTATAATCTGTATGTAGTGAGCTCCCCCAAGTGGTGATGTATAATTTGTATGTAGCGAGCTCCCCCTAGTGGTGGTGTATAATCTGTATGTAGTGAGCTCCTCCTAGTGGTGGTGTATAATGTGTATGTAGTGATCTCCTCCTAGTGGTGGTGTATAATGTGTATGTAGTGATCTCCTCCTAGTGGTGATGTATAATCTGTATGTAGTGATCTCCTCCTAGTGGTGGTGTATAATCGGTATGTAGTGATCTCCTCCTAGTGGTGGTGTATAATCTGTATGTAGCGATCTCCTCCTAGTGGTGGTGTATAATCTGTATGTAGTGATCTCCTCCTAGTGGTGGTTTATAATCTGTATGTAGTGATCTCCTCCTAGTGGTGGCTGTAGAATCTGTATGTAGTGATCTCCCCCTAGTGGTGGTGTATCATCTGTATGTAGTGATCTCCCCGTAGTGGTGGTGTATAATCTGTATGTAGTGATCTCCGCCTAGTGGTGGTGTATAATCTGTGTGTAGTGATCTCCCCCTAGTGGTGGTGTATAATCTGTATGTAGTGATCTCCCCACAGTGGTGGTGTATAATCTTTATGTAGTGATCCCCCCATAGTGGTGGTGTATAATCTGTATGTAGTGATCTCCCCCTAATGTTGGTGTATAATCTGTATGTAGTGATCTCCCCCTAATGTTGGTGTATAATCTGTATGTAGTGATCTCCCCGTAGTGGTGGTATATAATCTGTATGTAGTGATCTCCCCATAGTGGTTGTGTATAATCTGTATGTAGTGATCTCCTCCTAGTGGTGGTGTATAATCTGTAAGTAGTGAGCTCCCCCTAGTGGTGGTATATAATGTGTATGTAGTGATCTCCTCCTAGTGGTGGTGTATAATATGTATGTAGTGATCTCCCCCTAGTGGTGGTATATAATGTGTATGTAGTGATCTCCTCCTAGTGGTGGTGTATAATATGTATGTAGTGATCTCCCCCTAGTGGTGGTGTATAATCTGTATGTAGTGATCTGCTCCTAGTGGTGGTGTATAATCTGTAAGTAGTGAGCTCCTCCTAGTGGTGGTGTATAATCTGTATGTAGTGATCTCCTCCTAGTGGTGGTTTATAATCTGTATGTAGTGATCTCCTCCTAGTGGTGGCTGTAGAATCTGTATGTAGTGATCTCCCCCTAGTGGTGGTGTATCATCTGTATGTAGTGATCTCCCCGTAGTGGTGGTGTATAATCTGTATGTAGTGATCTCCGCCTAGTGGTGGTGTATAATCTGTGTGTAGTGATCTCCCCCTAGTGGTGGTGTATAATCTGTATGTAGTGATCTCCCCACAGTGGTGGTGTATAATCTTTATGTAGTGATCCCCCCATAGTGGTGGTGTATAATCTGTATGTAGTGATCTCCCCCTAATGTTGGTGTATAATCTGTATGTAGTGATCTCCCCCTAATGTTGGTGTATAATCTGTATGTAGTGATCTCCCCGTAGTGGTGGTATATAATCTGTATGTAGTGATCTCCCCATAGTGGTTGTGTATAATCTGTATGTAGTGATCTCCTCCTAGTGGTGGTGTATAATCTGTAAGTAGTGAGCTCCCCCTAGTGGTGGTATATAATGTGTATGTAGTGATCTCCTCCTAGTGGTGGTGTATAATATGTATGTAGTGATCTCCCCCTAGTGGTGGTATATAATGTGTATGTAGTGATCTCCTCCTAGTGGTGGTGTATAATATGTATGTAGTGATCTCCCCCTAGTGGTGGTGTATAATCTGTATGTAGTGATCTGCTCCTAGTGGTGGTGTATAATCTGTAAGTAGTGAGCTCCCCCTAGTGGTGGTATATAATGTGTATGTAGTGATCTCCTCCTAATGGTGGTCTATAATCTGTATGTAGTGATCTCCCCCTAGTGGTGGTGTATAATCTGTATGTAGTGATCTCCCCATAGTGGTTGTGTATAATCTGTATGTAGTGATCTCCCCCTAGTGGTGGTGTATAATCTGTATGTAGTGATCTCCCCCTAGTGGTGGTGTATAATCTGTATGTAGTGAGCTCCCCCTAGTGGTGGTGTATCATCTGTATGTAGTGATCTCCCCCTAGTGGTGGTGTATGATCTGTATGTAGTGAGCTCCCCCTAGTGGTGGTGTATAATCTGTATGTAGTGATCTCCTCATAGTGGTGTTGTATAATCTATATGTAGTGATCTCCCCCTAGTGGTGTTGTATAATCTGTATGTAGTGATCTCCCCCTAGTGGTGGTGTATAATCTGTATGTAGTGATCACCCCCTAGTGGTGGTGTATAATATTTATGTAGTGATCTCCCCCTAGTGGTGGTGTATAATCTGTATGTAGTGATCTCCACCTAGTGGTGGTGTATAATCTGTATGTAGTGATCTCCCCCTAGTGGTGGTGTATAATCTGTATGTAGTGATCTCCTCCTAGTGGTGATGTATAATGTGTATGTAGTGATCTCCCCCTAATGTTGGTGTATAATCTGTATGTAGTGATCTCCTCCTAGTGGTGGTGTATAATGTGTATGTAGTGATCTCCTCCTAGTGGTGGTGTATAATGTGTATGTAGTGATCGCCCCCTAGTGGTGGTGTATAATCTGTATGTAGTGATCTCCTCCTAGTGGTGGTGTATAATCTGTATGTAGTGAGCTCCTCCTAGTGGTGATGTACAATCTGTATGTAGTGAGCTCCTCTTTGTGGTGGTGTATAATCTGTATGTAGTGATCTCCCCCTACTGGATCGTGTATAACCTGTATGCAGTTGTCTCCTCCTAGTGGTGGTGTATAATCTGTATATAGTGTTCTCCCCCTAGTGGTGGTGTATAATCTGTATGTAGTGATCTCCTCCTAGTGGTGGTGTATAATCTGTATGTAGTGATCTCCTCCTAGTGGTGGTGTATAATCTGTATGTAGTGAGCTCCTCCTAGTGGTGATGTACAATCTGTATGTAGTGAGCTCCTCTTTGTGGTGGTGTATAATCTGTATGTAGTTATCTCCCCCTACTGGATCGTGTATAACCTGTATGCAGTTGTCTCCTCCTAGTGGTGGTGTATAATCTGTATATAGTGTTCTCCCCCTAGTGGTGGTGTATAATCTGTATGTAGTGATCTCCTCCTAGTGGTGGTGTATATTCTGTATGTAGTGATCTCCCCCTAGTGGTGTTGTATAATCTGTATGTAGTGATATCCTCCTAGTGGTGATGTATAATCTGTATGTAGTGATCTCCCCCTAATGTTGGTGTATAATCTGTATGTAGTGATCTCCCCCCTAGTGGTGGTGTATTATCTGTATGTAGTGATCTACTCCTAGTGGTGATGTTTAATCTGTATGTAGTGGTCTCCTCCTAGTGGTGGTGTATAATCTGTATGTAGTGATCTCCTCCTAGTGGTGATGTATAATCTGTATGTAGTGATCTCCTCCTAGTGGTGGTGTATAATCTGTATGTAGTGATCCCCCGCTAGTGGTGGTGTATAATCTGTATGTAGTGATCTCCTCCCAGTTGTGGTGTATAATCTGTATGTAGTGAGCTCCCCCTAGTGGTGGTTTATGAACTGTATGTAGTGATCTCGCCCTAGTGGTGGTGTGTAATCTGTATGTAGTGATCTCCCCCTTGTGGTGGTGTATAATCTGTATGTAGGGATCTCCCCCTAGTGGTGGTGTATAATCTGTATGTAGTGAGCTCCTCCTAGTGGTGGTGTATAATCTGTATGTAGTGATCTCCCCCTAGTGGTGATGTTTAATGTGTATGTAGTGAGCTCCCCCTAGTGGTGGTGTATAATCTGTATATAGTGATCTCCTCCTAGTGTTGGTGTATAATCTGTATGTAGTGATCTCCCCCTAGTGGTGGTGTATAATATGTATGTAGTGATCTCAGCCTAGTGGTGGTGTATAATGTGTATGTAGTGATCTCCCCCTAGTGGTGATGTATAATCTGTATGTAGTGATCTCCTCCTAATGGTGGTGTATAATCTGTATGTAGTGAGCTCCCCCTAGTGGTGGTGTATAATCTGTATGTAGTGATCTCCTCCTAGTGGTGATGTATAATCTGTATGTAGTGATCTCCTCCTAGTGGTGGTGTATAATCTGTATGTAGTGAGCTCCCCCTAGTGGTGGTGTATAATCTGTATGTAGTGATCTCTTCCTAGTGGTGGTGTATAATCTGTATGTAGTGATCTCCTCCTAGTGGTGGTGTATAATCTGTATGTAGTGATCTCCTCCTAGTGGTGGTGTATAATCTGTATGTAGTGATCTCCTCCTAGTGGTGGTGTATAATCTGTATGTAGTGATCTTCCACTAGTGGTGGTGTATAATCTGTATGTAGTGAGCTCCCCCTAGTGGTGATGTATAATTTGTATGTAGTGAGCTCCCCCTAGTGGTGGTGTATAATCGGTATATAGTGATCTCCTCCTAGTGGTGGTGTATAATCTGTATGCAGCGATCTCCTCCTAGTGGTGGTGTATAATCTGTATGTAGTGAGCTCCCCCTAGTGGTGGTGTATAATCTGTATGTAGTGATCTCCTCCTAGTGGTGGTGTATAATCTGTATGTAGTGATCTCCCCCTAGTGGTGGTGTATAATCTGTATGTAGTGATCTTCCACTAGTGGTGGTGTATAATCTGTATGTAGTGAGCTCCCCCTAGTGGTGATGTATAATTTGTATGTAGTGAGCTCCCCCTAGTGGTGGTGTATAATCTGTATGTAGTGAGCTCCCCCTAGTGGTGATGTATAATTTGTATGTAGTGAGCTCCCCCTAGTGGTGGTGTATAATCGGTATGTAGCGATCTCCTCCTAGTGGTGGTGTATAATCTGTATGTAGCGATCTCCTCCTAGTGGTGGCTGTAGAATCTGTATGTAGTGATCTCCCCCTAGTGGTGGTGTAGAATCTGTATGTAGTGATCTCCCCGTAGTGGTGGTGTATAATCTGTATGTAGTGATTTCCTCCTAGTGGTGGTGTATAATCTGTATGTAGTGATCTCCCCGTAGTGGTGGTGTATAATCTGTATGTAGTGATTTCCTCCTAGTGGTGGTGTATAATCTGTATGTAGTGAGCTCCCCCTAGTGGTGATGTATAATTTGTATGTAGTGAGCTCCCCCTAGTGGTGGTGTATAATCGGTATGTAGTGATCTCCTCCTAGTGGTGGTGTATAATCTGTATGTAGCGATCTCCTCCTAGTGGTGGTGTATAATCTGTATGTAGTGATCTCCTCCTAGTGGTGGTTTATAATCTGTATGTAGTGATCTCCTCCTAGTGGTGGCTGTAGAATCTGTATGTAGTGATCTCACCCTAGTGGTGGTGTTTAATCTGTATGTAGTGATCTCCCCGTAGTGGTGGTGTATAATCTGTATGTAGTGATCTCCGCCTAGTGGTGGTGTATAATCTGTATGTAGTGATCTCCCCCTAGTGGTGGTGTATAATCTGTATGTAGTGATCTCCCCATAGTGGTGGTTTATAATCTTTATGTAGTGATCCCCCCATAGTGGTGGTGTATAATCTGTATGTAGTGATCTCCCCCTAATGTTGGTGTATAATCTGTATGTAGTGATCTCCCCCTAATGTTGGTGTATAATCTTTATGTAGTGATCTCCCCGTAGTGGTGGTGTATAATCTGTATGTAGTGATCTCCTCCTAGTGGTGGTGTATAATCTGTATGTAGTGATCTCCTCCTAGTGGTGGTGTATAATCTGTATGTAGTGATCTCCCCCTAGTGGTGGTGTATAATCTGTATGTAGTGATCTTCCACTAGTGGTGGTGTATAATCTGTATGTAGTGAGCTCCCCCTAGTGGTGATGTATAATTTGTATGTAGTGAGCTCCCCCTAGTGGTGGTGTATAATTGGTATGTAGTGATCTCCTCCTAGTGGTGGTGTATAATCTGTATGTAGCGATCTCCTCCTAGTGGTGGTGTATAATCTGTATGTAGTGATCTCCTCCTAGTGGTGGTGTATAATCTGTATGTAGTGATCTCCTCCTAGTGGTGGCTGTAGAATCTGTATGTAGTGATCTCCCCCTAGTGGTGGTGTATAATCTGTATGTAGTGATCTCCCCGTAGTGGTGGTGTATAATCTGTATGTAGTGATTTCCTCCTAGTGGTGGTGTATAATCTGTATGTAGTGATCTCCCCCTAGTGGTGGTGTATAATATGTATGTAGAGCTCTCCCCCTAGTGGTGGTCTATAATCTGTATGTAGTGATCTTCCACTAGTGGTGGTGTATAATCTGTATGTAGTGAGCTCCCCCTAGTGGTGATGTATAATTTGTATGTAGTGAGCTCCCCCTAGTGGTGGTGTATAATCGGTATGGAGTGATCTCCTCCTAGTGGTGGTGTATAATCTGTATGTAGCGATCTCCTCCTAGTGGTGGTGTATAATCTGTATGTAGTGATCTCCTCCTAGTGGTGGTTTATAATCTGTATGTAGTGATGTCCTCCTAGTGGTGGCTGTAGAATCTGTATGTAGTGATCTCCTCCTAGTGGTGGTGTATAATCTGTATGTAGTGATCTCCCCGTAGTGGTGGTGTATAATCTGTATGTAGTGATCTCCCCGTAGTGGTGGTGTATAATCTGTATGTAGTGATCTCCGCCTAGTGGTGGTGTATAATCTGTATGTAGTGATCTCCCCATAGTGGTGGTTTATAATCTTTATGTAGTGATCTCCCCATAGTGGTGGTGTATAATCTGTATGTAGTGATCTCCCCTTAATGTTGGTGTATAATCTGTATGTAGTGATCTCCCCGTAGTGGTGGTGTCTAATCTGTATGTAGTGATCTCCTCCTAGTGGTGGTGTATAATCTGTATGTAGTGATCTCCTCCTAGTGGTGGTGTATAATCTGTAAGTAGTGAGCTCCCCCTAGTGGTGGTATATAATCTGTATGTAGTGATCTCCCCCTAGTGGTGGTGTATAATCTGTATGTAGTGATCTCCCCCTAGTGGTGGTGTATAATCTGTATGTAGTGAGCTCCCCCTAGTGGTGTTGTATAATCTGTATGTGGTGATCTCCCCCTAGTGGTGTTGTATAATCTGTATGTGGTGATCTCCCCCTAGTGGTGGTGTATAATCTGTATGTAGTGATCTCCCCCTAGTGGTGATGTATAATCTGTTTGTAGTGAGCTCCCCCTAGTGGTGATGTCTAATTTTTTTCCTTAGTGATGACTATAACGACAATTACCGTACATACCAAATTATAAGCCTACCCAAGTATAAGCCGAGGCCCCTAATTTTACCACAAAAACCTGGTAAAACCTATATTTTTTTTTACTCAAGTATAAACCGAGTTTAGGTTTTCAGCTCATTTTTTTGTGCTGAAAAACTAGGCTTATACTCGAGTATATATGGTACCTCTACCAAACTGTATATTATTGCAGTATCTTATAATATATGCCTTATTTTACTATTAAGTTATTACTATGTTATGCTTGCTAATTGTACATGTATCATTATGTATTTTTATATTATTACTTTTAAGTTACATTATTGTAGATTATCTTTGCGATATATTATTACTGCATTATCTTATTATTATATTATCATTAGATTTTTTTTACATTATTTTTATGCTAATATATTATTATGTATAATGCTGATGTTATATTAGTGTAGTTTTATGTAACGTTGGAATGGTATTTTTATGTACGGTATTTCTGGTTTTTTTTCTAGTCAGGAGGACGGGTGATGCAATTTCTGATATGATGGATCTGGTTTTTCTGGTTGGTGGTTACACTTTTCTGTATAACTGTGATGATATGGCAAAAATCCTCCAAACAATGTGAACAGTAACATATGGTGCAAGTCACTGCTAGAGGGTGTTGTGGGTATAAGGTTACTGATATTATATAATAATAAAGGAGTTTATGTGACATCCAGCAGAACAGTGATTGCAGCTCTGGAGTATAATTTAGGATGGCTGCCAGAAAAGTCATATCTAGTATCCTATTTCTTCCTTCCAGTGGCAGATGTCTCCTGTATGAGGCGGCTGCAGAGGATTACACCATGTACACAGTCTATTATGTAAGAGTGACACCATAAAGCACACATCAGTACAGCCGATTACATGGCTGGACGCCGCGCGGGTCATGTGACCGTATTCCCTGCCAATATTCAGGGCTCTGTGACTGTATACACCAAGACTGCGTTGTCTATAGAAATGTGACTCCTTATAAAGATTATCAATATGACATATTATATATGTATAATTTATAGGTCAATATTTTATAGTATTAATATTTTTAATTTTTTAAATTATATTATTGGATTAAATATGGAAGAAAAAAAAATCCAGACGCTGATCAAACCAACAAAATGGCTCCACAAATATGATGTAAACATACAACCAACCAGCCTCCAGCACTTTCTAGAGCTCTGTGGTCCCTCAGAGTAGGAAAAGTGTTGAGACCACCAGGAAAGGACCTTCCTCTCTTACATATTTTTGCTATTTATTATTTTCGACTTTAAATTCATATAATAAACTCAACTTTAAGTTTTTGCTGCACTTTAGGCCTTGATTTCTCACCTTTTGTCCTGTTACCAATAGCAACCAATCAGAGTTCAGCTTTTATTTCTTAACCTGCCCTGATATGATGAGAGCTGTGCTGTGATTGGTTGCTGTGAACAACGGGGCCTATTTGCAATGTGAAATCAAATAAGACCTTCTATATTTATTCCCTCACCATCTCTGCTTGCTGTCAGTAAATGATAGACTGCCAAAGCAAGTCTGTCTACAATGTGTGATGTACCACAGCTCATGAGGGCAATGCCTGAGCCCGACACCCCTGTAACGCATGATTTATCTGAGTTATTTTCTATAATTACTTCAGATACACTGCACATAACACATGACTATGAGGCACGGGCAGGCACAAATCCCCCAAAAGTAAATCTTTTAGTCGTCTTCTTTCAATTTATTTTAGTTTTCTGTGACTTCAAATCTATATTTTTCTACTTAACATATAATTGGGGGTCATCTCGCATTCCCCAGACCCAGAATGCCATAAACAGCAGATATAAATATATCTACCATTAACCTTTTCCCTGTTATATTGGTATAGCTGGCCATGTATTGCTGGTATTTCATTTATACACCAGCAAGCTCTGGATGGACAACTGGCTGATATATGATTTATACTAGAATAATAACTCTTCATTTGCAATAAAATGCCTTCTGGAAGCTGAATAAACTGTGACTGTCTGCTGATATCAGGGGGGCAGAAAGGGCACTGAGTCTTGGGATGGTGGGCTTGTGTTTCTGGGGGACCCCTGAGGCTCTTCTTGTCTTTTGTGTGTAGTGCTGAGTCACAGTGACACTGGGCTGGATCCTAATGAAAGGGAGGGGAGAAGGAGAAGGGCCGGGAGAAGTATATATACAGCTCCGCTCCGCTCTGGGCTGTATACCTGCACAGGATTCTCCACCATGTCTGACCAGAAAGTGATCGTAGTGTTTGGAGCCACAGGTGAGTGCGGGGGAAGGGGAGCGTCTGTCCTATGGATGAGGGAATGTTCTCCCTGTAGGCGGAGGGGTCTGGAGAGGATAATATGTGGACACAGATTCTGTGCTGCACTCTCAGGCTGCGTTCACACATCTCAAGTGCATCATCTAGAACTGCAATCAGTTTTGATGTTTCTTTTGGAGCAGTGTCTGATTTTGTAGTCGTATCCCGTTCAACAAATGTTTTTCATCTGCTAAATGAAGAAACTGAAGTTAAAACCAGTTATTAATGATACAGTTTTAACTGCAACGTGTGAACTCTGATCCCACAGTTGCAAAGCACGAGAGTCCTTGCATCATACAGAAAATATGACGCAAGGACTCCCTGGCACTATAAGAACTGGTGCAGCTGCACAGACAATCCAGCTAGTGAACCCCATTGTACAGCCGCCATTATTATCTGCGTCAGAGCAGACCTGATGCCCATGTTCCAGCTGTCAGCTCCATTGTATAGCGCCCATTGTTATCTGCGTAAGAGAAGACCTATAGTCTGCCGTAGTGGCAGATCCTAGACAAATGACCGAGTACCTTCTATTCTGCCATCTTCCTCTGGCACACTGCAGACTTTGCCCGCAGGATAAAACTCCTTCCTGCTTCCCAAATTACTTTGGCACCTGCCTGGCACTGCTGGTACCCGGGGCAATGTGCAGCGTTACTGTTATTCAGGTTCCTGTGTCGTCTTCAAGTTTGCGTTACGATTCTGGGAAAGTTGGGTGATAACCAGTATGGTGTGGGTGCATATACTGTCAGTCTTGTGCAGAGGCACCTCATCTTGATGGTTTGGGCACGCTAGGTGGGTACCGTCTCCTAAACAGGAGAACATGAGGAGGCCTCAGGACTGGGTGCCATACCACAAACTGTGAAAGGCTCTGCCTGCACCCAAATCTGCTTATGTGAGAACTTTCACTCTTTCACTGTTCTGAGGACAGCGGCTGATGCTCCAGTCCCTTCCTTTTCCTGTCACAGTGTACACATACCCTAATGGTGCAATGTTATAGTTTAGCCCCTTGTGTGCTCACCCAGCTTTCCCAGGTTCATTAATGGACAGTCTGCTCCCTCATTTGGGTGCTCTGGGAGAGCTGGGTGACTATTCAGATTGGATATGTTTGTCAACGAGCTTTCCTAAATAGCAAAATTGGTTAGCTGCCTCATTGTGCAGTTAAAGATCATTCTTGTATCCTCTGCAGGGGCTCAGGGGGGCTCAGTCGCCACCGCTCTCCTGGAGGATGGGACCTTTGCTGTCAGGGCAGTGACCAGAGACGCCAACAAACCTGCAGCAGCGAAGCTGAAGGAGTCTGGAGCGGAGGTCGTGTGCGCCGATCTGGACGATGAGAAGAGCGTGGAGGCCGCACTGAGCGGAGCCTATGGAGCCTTCCTGGTCACCAACTTTTGGGAGCATTTCAGCAAAGACAAGGAAATAAAACAGGTAAAGAAATGCGCGGTAACATCTCTGCTCATCCTGAGCCTCCCTGGTTCAGGAATAGAATGCCAGAACTACAGTGCAGACTGACACGGAGCAACAGTAAGTGATGTAATTATCCATAACAAGATTCAGAATACTGTATACTCTTATACATGAATCAGGGGGCGCAGGCTGAACATTGGTATAAATCCTGGTATGACACAGATTTTGTACATATTTTTTTCTCCAGGGTAAACTGATTGCGGATGTGTCCAAGCGTCTAGGCCTGAAGTTTGTGGTCTTCAGCGGCCTGGAGAATGTGAAGAAACTGACCAAGGGAAAGCTGGAGGTCCTGCATTTTGATGGGAAGGGGGAGATTGAGGAATATTTCCGAGAGATCGGGGTCCCCATGACTAGCGTCCGGCTCCCTAGTTACTACGAGAACATCCTGACCTTCTTCAGGCCCCAGAAGAACAAGGACAGCGACAGCTTCTCTCTAGGTATAAGAAATGTTCATCTTACCACGTCTTATGCTCCAGTCACACCCAGAGCTGCAAACATATATCCCAGGACATCAATATACAATATATACATTTATTAATTCTTATTTCAGCTACACCTAAAGCTGCATTCAGATTTCTTAGAACATCAATTCACTATATACTCCAGTCACACCCAGAGCTGCATTCAAATCTCTCATGTAACTATATTTCTAAGGTGAAGAAACTGCTGCAGTTTTATTCACATACAGCAAAATGAAAGCAAACGTTACAGATCTATGGGACACAATGTTTCACAAATTTCTGCAACAAACCTACCTCTGTGTATGCAGCTCTGGATGTAATTGGAGTAATTATTTCCATGATTACAAAGGCGGGGGAGGGTTACTATAATTCTCATATACTGCCTTTAATTATACTTTTAAAGATCTCTGCTTGCTGTTATCATGCAAAAGTTCAAATCCCTCATATATCTATTGCTTTCATAGCTGCGGGTTTGTTCCAATTGCATCCAGTTCTCAACTCCAGAATATGGAAATACGGAGCAAACATTCAGATGACATATAGTGTAATGATGTGGGGGACTCATTTGGTTTACGTCGGCTTCTTCTGAATGTTCCCTTCGCTGACACACTGTAACAAAGTATCAGGACATTTTCTTAACTCCCCATATCTTTCCAGCTATCCCGATGGGGGACGTTCTTCTAGACGGGTTTTCGGTGAAAGATTTGGGCGGTGTGGTTGTCAGCATCCTGAAGTCTCCATCAGACTACAAGGGGAAGGACATCGGGCTCAGCACGGAGAAGCTGACCGTGGCGCAGTATGCCGCCATCTTATCCAAAGTCACCGGCAAGGACATCAGAGACGCCAAGGTGAGATCCCATAACAGTTTCTTCATCCCACATCTCACCATGGAAAAATATTCAGAGGCTCCACCCTCAAATGATATATACCCGTCCCTTTAATGGCAGCCATGTTGCATCCTGCTCCATATAGTAAATGGCTCTGGAAGACTAACCGTTTTCTTAAAGGGACGCTACATAATATATCTGCTCTGTTCATACAAAGATCTGATTACGTCCCATTAATCGTCAATGCTTATGCTCCAAACACAACCAGAGCTGCATTTACTATATCCTGTCTTTATCCCCACAGATCTCCCCTGACGCATATGAGAAGCTCGGCTTCCCCGGAGCGGCGGAGTTGGCCAACATGTTCAGATTCTACTGTCAGAAACCTGACCGCAGTGTGGAGCTCACCTTAAAGCTCAACCCCAAGGCCAAAAAGTTCCAGGCATGGGCGGAGGAGAACAAGGAGGCCTTTAAGGACTTGTGAAGTAATTTATAGCACTTTTCTTGCAAAGCGCTTTATATAAGAAAGCATTGGGGCTGATTTAACAAAACTAGTGAAGAATGTAACCATAGAAACCTGTTGTCAGTACATGGTAAAAATAAACCACGCCTCCTTTCTCTGTTACTCTAGTTCTGTTAAAGCTGCCCAAATGTTCTCTGCACCAGAACAGTCATACACTGAACCTGTGACCATGAATGTTTTTTGTGTTAATAAAATAATTCTTCTGAATTCTGACATCGGCCTCTATTTTATCCATCTCTAGTTGTGGAACAGATAATTTTATATTTGACATTGGAGAAGCTACATACCAAAATGTAACTCATGTATATACTGCACCAGTAGCAGAATAGTGAGTGCAGCTCTGGAGTATAATACAGGATGTAACTCAGGATCAGTACAGGATAAGTAATGTCATGTATGTACACAGTGACTGCACCAGCAGCAGAATAGTGAGTGCAGCTCTGGAGTATAATACAGGATGTAACTCAGGATCAGTACAGGATAAGTAATGTCATGTATGTACACAGTGACTGCACCAGCAGCAGAATAGTGAGTACAGCTCTGGGGTGTATAATACAGGATGTAACTCAGGATCAGTACAGGATAAGTAATGTCATGTATGTACACAGTGACTGCACCAGCAGCAGAATAGTGAGTGCAGCTCTGGAGTATAATACAGGATGTAACTCAGGATCAGTACAGGATAAGTAATGTCATGTATGTACACAGTGATTGCACCAGAAGCAGAATAGTGAGTGCAGCTCTGGGGTATAATACAGGATGTAACTCAGGATCAGTACAGGATAAGTAATGTCATGTATGTACACAGTGACTGCACCAGCAGCAGAATAGTGAGTGCAGCTCTGGAGTATAATGCAGGATGTAACTCAGGATCAGTACAGGATAAGTAATGTCATGTATGCACACAGTGACTACTCCAGCAGCAGAATAGTGAGTGCAGCTCTGGGGTATAATACAGGATGTAACTCAGGATCAGTACAGGATAAGTAATGTCATGTATGTACACAGTGACTGCACCAGCAGCAGAATAGTGAGTGCAGCTCTGGAGTATAATACAGGATGTAACTCAGGATCAGTACAGGATAAGTAATGTCATGTATGTACACAGTGACTGCACCAGCAGCAGAATAGTGAGTGCAGCTCTGGGGTATAATACAGGATGTAACTCAGGATCAGTACAGGATAAGTAATGTCATGTATGTACACAGTGACTGCACCAGAAGCACCACTGTTTCCCTTCTTTCTTTTGCCCCCTTTCCCATCTTTTTCCCTTACGCCCCCCCCCCCCCCCCCCTCCTGATGTTGGTTATTAATAATATTGGTTGGGGTCCTGGGACACAGCTGTCTAGTAGAGACTCAGTTAGGGAAAACAGTTCCTGTTTATTTAGCTAGTTTTTGGGTATAGGCCTATTGGACGTCTGCGTCTGCTCTCTTCCCCTGCCCTGAGGAGGCAACTGATCTTCCGAACATTCCCATTTCCTTTCCGGTGAGATATCTCATATTACAATGCTACGTTGGAATGTCCGTGGTCTAAACTCCATTCCTCAATGTTCCCTAATACTAGACAAAGTCAGGCCCGGGTAGCTGGGGGGTAGCATTTATCATACTCTGTCTATGCTAGAGGAGCTTTATGCTTATTTCGGAGACCCTCCCTATACAGGATGCACAGGGGGCCTCTGACCACTCCGGCTGTTATGTAATTCATCACTGTGTACTTTGGGGGTTCACTTTCACCATAGCCTCAATCAACGTCCCTCCTCTGCTAGATCCAGCTCTTTTGAATTTACTATCCCACAAAATAGCCGCTATGCCTTCTTGCTGCTGGGCCCCAGTGCAAAGTCTGTGCCGGGCCCCTGCCTATGATCTATGGTTTATGGTACTAGTTTTCTCATATGCAAAAGTGACACATTTTGGGCCCCCCTAAGCCTCTTGGGCCCCGTAGTGACTGCACCCTCTCTAGTTACACCCCTGTGTATTTCTGTCTCAGATTGCCCTCTAGACCACAGGAGTGGCCTCTCACCATTTGGATGACTGGCTCTCTTCTCTTAGGCCGCATTTACACAAACGTATGCCCACCCAGCAGTAGCCGGGTGGGCATACATCCGGCACACTATAGAGGTGACCCCTCCCCTCTCCATAGAGTATGGCCGTGCATACAAGGAAGGATGGGACATGTTTCGGTCTGTGAGCCCCTTGCCATCTATGGGGGGGGGGGGGGGGACACCCTCTTTGGCATCTATCTCCCACTCTTGACTCTCCAGCCACAGTAGAACTTGGCAGCTTGGGTGGTGGATGGTGGAAGGACAACTGTGAATTCATAGTCTTCAGACACTTCACTGTAGGAGACGGCGAATAGTCATCACAAATGTATTATCTCTGATGTGCCCAAGCGTCTCGGCCTGAAGATTGGGGTCTTCAGTGGCCTGGAAAATGTGCAGAAACTGACAGGGGGAAGCTGGAGGTCCTGCATTTTGATGGAAAGGGGTAGGTAAAGGAATATCTCCAGGAGATCGGGGTCCCCATGAGAACCTGCTGACCTTCTTCAGGCCCCACAAGAACCAGGACAATGATGACTACTCTCTAGGTATCATCCAATGACTTAGTGGAGGTCGGAGTACAATGCATCCTGGAGACGCCCAGACTACTACGCCAGTTTTACAACTCCGCAGGAGGACTTCAAAGACGCAAAGGTGACAAACACACCCCATTTAATAGCAGCCATATGTCACCCATCACCATATCAATTATTTCTCTAAACTGGGAGAGGACTCATTTTCTTAAAGGGACGCTACATTTTATAGTAACCATTCTTTGTTTTAAAGAATAATTAACGCCGTATGCAGATATTTATGCTCCAATCACAACCAGAGCTGCATTCATAATTGCCCTGGTTTGCGTTGTGGAACCGTATTTCTATTGGGGGGAGCAGTTTTTTTAATCTAATGTCGCTGATAAACCCTACAGTAAACCCTGAAATGGCTGATACCAGGAAGCAATGGCTTGTAGACTGACAAAGAGCTGGTATTCCCTTTTATTATAACCTGTCCTCACCCCCGCAGATCACATCTGAGGTTTACGAGCAGTTCGGTTTCCCTGGGGTGGCAGAGGTGTTCAAGATGTTGAGGTTCTTCTGTCTGAAGCCTGACCGCGACATGGAGATCACCTAAAAGCTCAACCCAAGTTCCAGCCATGGGCGGAGGAGAACAAGGAGGCCTTTAAGGGCTTGTTTATTATATGTATTGTCATCTAACAAAAAGTTGGGGCTGATTTAACAAAACCAGTGCACGCACTTATCAACCAATCAGATACCAGCTCTCATTTCTGAGGAGACCAGTGAAAAATGAAAACTGTAACCCAATTGCTTGTTATTGGCTACTACCCTTAACTCCCCTAGAACAATCTTCTCTGGGCTGTAAGTGTCCTTCACCAGAACACAAACCCGAGCCCAGAGACTCTCTGATTTTTATACTTTGTGGTAATAAAATTCTTGAATTTTTATATTGTTTTCTGTTATATATAAGTAAAGCGAGAACTGCAATATCCCAAAAGAGCTGTACATAGCAACCAGTCAGATTCCTGCTCGCCGTCGCTAAGGAAGAGACAGCAGCCATTTTGTTGCTGTGGAAAAAAGCTCCACAGCACATAACCAATCAGAGAGCAGCTTAGAATGAGTATATGTCAGACACACAATGTAACCTAGATTCTGATTGGTGGCCGTGCTAGGACCCATATTCACCACTTGTTCAATAACTTTCAATAAGTCTTAAGGTCATTAGTGGTTTTAATGCTTTAACGTCCTATTAAATAAACCATATTCACAGTTAATAAAATCCGCAGCCGCGAGGCCGGGGATGAAGTCACAGAAGGGTTAAATTGGCAAAATTAACAAGAACATTAAAAGAAACTGAAACGATCGGCAATTCCGCTGGTGATGACATAACAAAGACCCGCAGGCTACATGCGCAGCACCGGCGGCCATCTTGCTTCCTTCAGTCCATTACCAGAGCGATAAATATGTCAGATACAGGAAATATGTGCAGCCCTCCAAAATTGGTGGCTAGATCAGGTAACTGCAACTTACCTGTCGATCAAGGGCTGGCCACTACACAGAGAACATCGCTCTGAAGGCAGACGCTGATCGGATACCTAGGACCTATCCTATAAATCATCAGTGAAAACATTTACAACAAGCCCCTCCCCCACTGACTACAGGACTACATGTCTTCTAGCAGATCATTGAAAGGGTAAATCAGGAAAATTGTCTGATAATTTCACATATCTTATCTTTTAGGAGGCGTTTAGCAGCAATTACAACTTGTACATCCAAAAAATAAAAAAAGAAAAGAAAAGGAAATTCTTCGGGAAATCTTGTGAAGCGACAAATTGCACAAACCCAACACACGGCTAAAATCGGCAAAACCTGAGAAAATTAGAATTCAATCCATGATACAGTACCTGACGCCGGCTCTTACAGATCCACATCGCTTCACAATAGGAAAAAAAGAAATCACAAGACGCCGAGAAGCGAAACCGGAGGCGTAGTCACCCGACGCAACGCAACCGGAATCTGTGCAGGATCACAGCCACTGAAGCTCCAATATATAGTCTGTCTGTCATACATACACCGATTACTTGATGCTACTCTATGGGATCGGATAACAGCATGGCGTGTCCCCCTACCAGATGCAAAGAAATGGAACATTCCAGGACGGGTCAAGGCAGAAGTGGATGCAGTATCATAGGGAATGTGCCATGCACTGCAAGGAAGGGGGGGGGGTGTAGGTTTTGCCATTTTCATTCTTTTTAACAAGATGCTTAGAGTAATATATTATATTTTTCCCCAGTTGAGATATTTGCATGCTGACAACCTTAAAGGATGAGCTCTGACCAGGTCCCATCCCTCTAAAGAGGTTGTCTTATTTTTTTTTAGAAAAATCTGATTAATAACTCAGTTATAAGACAGTGGAGAGGATTCACTGACTATTAACTACTTGTCTGCTGGAGACAATGATCCATTCCAGCTGTGACGGACTTCTCTACGGTTACCAGGAAGCAATTCCCTAGCAACCAATCAGTTCCAAGCTGCATTTCTTGGTTTTATTAATCAGATTTTTGATGTAAAGTAATGTAAATAGATTACAATCCCCTTTAAGTAAAGAATCCTTCAGGGCCAGGCCATCATCTATGTACACAGCTTTGCAAAGAATCAAAGAGGGGCTGAAATAAGGATATGTGGGGGTCTTCGGACCCCACACTAGTACCAATATGGAACACACACCTGAGCCTTTAATAATAGTCCCAGTGGAGCGGGTGTGGTCCCCATAATGGATGGAGGAGGGTATAGGATCTGATGGTGAGACTGTGGCATGTACTGTACTAGGCCCTGATACAACATGTAGCAGCCCTTTATAGCAGCTAGGACAATTAGAAGACCAGGCAGATCAGCACCACAGAGCATGATGCACAAGTTATAGCGCCCCCTTTCCATTCTGCAGAGGACCGTACTTCATGGGACCGACCACCTTGTATGAGGCAGACAGAATGGTGCCCGAAGAGTTAATGGGCTCTTAGCAATAACCAAAATCTACGCCCTGTTCCTCTAGTGCCATGGATTTCATGATTTCATGCTGATAGGAGAACAACCATCTAAAGCGTTACATGTCCTAGTCACTGCCGTCCACCAGGGGGAGACACTCTCCGAGCAGCAGTCTGACCAGTCCTCAGGAGTCGCAGCTTCTCAGTGTTGATGTGCGGACGGAGGATGAGATGAGATTGGAGCTCTGAGATGAACCGGACGGAGATGTGGCCCCGGGGGTCTTCCTTAGCCCATCCTCCGGTATGTGTAGATGTAGGCCTTGCAGTTAGGGCAGGTGTGGGTCACATCTTTGAGGTCGTTGATCATACAAGGGATGAGACAACAGCCCAGGTCACACCTGAAACGGGGACAGAAACAACTGAACCATTGCCAAATAGCCAGCAGTGGTCAGGGGTCAGCATGGGTGCTCTGACCCCTCTGTGACTACACCCCCCATACACAGCGAGCTGCTATGTCCTGTGTGTCCTGACACCTTTCTATCATAGCCAGCAGTGGTCAGGGGTCAGCATGGGTGCTCTGACCTCTCTGTGACTACACCTCCATACACAGCGAGCTGCCATGTCCTGTGTGTCCTGACACCTTTCTATCATAGCCAGCAGTGGTCAGGGGTCAGCATGGGTGCTCTGACCTCTCTGTGACTACATCTCCCATACACAGCGAGCTGCCATGTCCTGTGTGTCCTGACACCTTTCTATCATAGCCAGCAGTGGTCAGGGGTCAGCATGGACGCTCTGACCTCTCTGTGACTACACCCCCATACACAGCGAGCTGCCATGTCCTGTGTGTCCTGACACCTTTCTATCATAGCCAGCAGTGGTCAGGGGTCAGCATGGACGCTCTGACCTCTCTGTGACTACACCCCCATACACAGCGAGCTGCCATGTCCTGTGTGTCCTGACACCTTTCTATCATAGCCAGCAGTGGTCAGGGGTCAGCATGGGTGCTCTGACCTCTCTGTGACTATACCCCCCATACACAGCGAGCTGCCATGTCCTGTGTGTCCTGACACCTTTCTATCATAGCCAGCAGTGGTCAGGGGTCAGCATGGGCGCTCTGACCCCTCTGTGACTACACCCCCCATACACAGCGAGCTGCCATATCCTGTGTGTCCTGACACCTTTCTATCATAGCCAGCAGTGGTCAGGGGTCAGCATGGGGGCTCTGACCTCTCTGTGACTACACCCCCCATACACAGCGAGCTGCCATGTCCTGTGTGTCCTGGCACCTTTCTATCATAGCCAGCAGTGGTCAGGGATCAGCATGGGTGCTCTGACCTCTCTGTGACTACACCCCCCATACACAGCGAGCTGCCATGTCCTGTGTCTCCTGACACCTTTCTATCATAGCCAGCAGTGGTCAGGGGTCAGCATGGACGCTCTGACCTCTCTGTGACTACACCCCCATACACAGCGAGCTGCCATGTCCTGTGTGTCCTGACACCTTTCTATCATAGCCAGCAGTGGTCAGGGGTCAGCATGGGTGCTCTGACCTCTCTGTGACTACACCCCCCATACACAGCGAGCTGCCATGTCCTGTGTGTCCTGACACCTTTCTATCATAGCCAGCAGTGGTCAGGGGTCAGCATGGACGCTCTGACCTCTCTGTGACTACATCCCCCATACACAGCGAGCTGCCATGTCCTGTGTGTCCTGACACCTTTCTATCATAGCCAGCAGTGGTCAGGGGTCAGCATGGGTGCTCTGACCTCTCTGTGACTACACCCCCCATACACAGCGAGCTGCCATGTCCTGTGTGTCCTGACACCTTTCTATCATAGCCAGCAGTGGTCAGGGGTCAGCATGGGCGCTCTGACCCCTCTGTGACTACACCCCCCATACACAGCGAGCTGCCATGTCCTGTGTGTCCTGACACCTTTCTATCATAGCCAGCAGTGGTCAGGGGTCAGCATGGGTGCTCTGACCTCTCTGTGACTACACCCCCGATACACAGCGAGCTGCCATGTACTGTGTCCTGACACCTTTCTATCATAGCCAGCAGTGGTCAGGGATCAGCATGGGCGCTCTGACCTCTCTGTGACTACACCCCCCATACACAGCGAGCTGCCATGTCCTGTGTGTCCTGACACCTTTCTATCATAGCCAGCAGTGGTCAGGGGTCAGCATGGGTGCTCTGACCCCTCTGTGACTACACCCCCCATACACAGCGAGCTGCCATGTCCTGTGTGTCCTGACACCTGTCTATCATAGCCAGCAGTGGTCAGGGGTCAGCATGGGCGCTCTGACCCCTCTGTGACTACATCTCCCATACACAGCGAGCTGCCATGTCCTGTGTGTCCTGACACCTTTCTATCATAGCCAGCAGTGGTCAGGGGTCAGCATGGGCGCTCTGACCCCTCTGTGACTACAACCCCCATACACAGCGAGCTGCCATGTCCTGTGTGTCCTGACACCTTTCTATCATAGCCAGCAGTGGTCAGGGGTCAGCATGGGCGCTCTGACCCCTCTGTGACTACATCTCCCATACACAGCGAGCTGCCATGTCCTGTGTGTCCTGACACCTTTCTATCATAGCCAGCAGTGGTCAGGGGTCAGCATGGGTGCTCTGACCCCTCTGTGACTACACCCCCCATACACAGCGAGCTGCCATGTCCTGTGTGTACTGACACCTGTCTATCATAGCCAGCAGTGGTCAGGGGTCAGCATGGGCGCTCTGACCCCTCTGTGACTACATCTCCCATACACAGCGAGCTGCCATGTCCTGTGTGTCCTGACACCTTTCTATCATAGCCAGCAGTGGTCAGGGGTCAGCATGGACGCTCTGACCTCTCTGTGACTACATCCCCCATACACAGCGAGCTGCCATGTCCTGTGTGTCCTGACACCTTTCTATCATAGCCAGCAGTGGTCAGGGGTCAGCATGGGTGCTCTGACCTCTCTGTGACTACATCGCCCATACACAGCGAGCTGCCATGTCCTGTGTGTCCTGACACCTTTCTATCATAGCCAGCAGTGGTCAGGGGTCAGCAGCCTCAGTCCACACTCACCCCACAAAGCAGCAGAAGCAGCACAGCAGGAAGTTCATCAGTCCAATCTCATGGGTGATCTTGGTGAGAATGGGCTGCTGGCAGTGTGGACACACCGTCTGTACCGGAGACCCCTGAAATATTTCTCCTTGCAGGACGGTGACTGTGGTGGTGGTAGAGGCTGAGCTGGCACCAGGTGGCACAATGACTGTGGTGCCATGTCCTCCAGGAGATGGGAACTGGGGTGGATACTGGCCAGCGGAGGGAGGGTAGTAGCCCATAGGTGCGTAAGGGCCAGGTGGGGGGAAGTAACCTGAAGGAAAGGAAAGAGTTAATAAGTCAATGCCATCTGGTCCTTCTGATCGACACCAAACCCTAGACGGGGGCACCTATACAAAAATGTATCATTAGTGCTCTCTACAACCAGCGTTAGTTATTGTCCCTGGAGAGATGTATAATCAATCGTTGTGTATGTTGTTAGTAGCAGCAGGACTGTGATATATGGATTTATATTCTAGGATTGTAGATTCTTCATGTGCAATGAGAACGTGCAGGGGAACAGGACACAGCAGTGTGAGGAAACGTCTCTAGCGCACTCAAGAGAAGCTATAATCCTTGAATACCGATCCGAGTGCTCTAGAGACGTGTCCTCACACTGCTGTGCCCTGTCCTCCCTGCAATGAGCCTCCACACAGGGTTACTACATCACACTGGCTGCAGAGAGCACAGCAGTGTGAGGACAAGACTCTAGAGCACTCAGAGAAGCTATAACCCATTCTTCACCACAGAGGTGATTCCCACTGGATTGGCACTGTGCCGTCTGTGGCCCCTGCATGTAGTACTTACCTGGATTCGGGGGGATGTAACCTGGAGTGGCATCATACGGAGGGGGTCCGGAATCTGGTGGGACAAAGGCCATGCTGGGAGGGTAGGCCCCCGGGGGTTGTCTGTTATCTGAAAAATAAAAAGCGATGGACGACTGTACTACAAGTGATTACAGCCTACAGATACTTCCTCTGCTTGCTGTCCTATTCCAACATAATAATTCTAACTGTTGAAGGTTTGTTACAGTTGTATCCAGTCCAGATAATCCCATGTTAGGTAAATACATCAGTGGTGCGCACCTCTCCATGGTCTCCATACTTTGTGATCCTGACAGTTGCACTGATACATTGTAACAAAGGATTATCTATACTGGGTACGATGTAACAAACCCTCAGCTGTGTCAGGACCTGCCTCATCCACATGAGGACACAGGGACTCCTGAGACACAGACACTACGTAGGTGACTATGGCTACCTACCTTCATTACTTGGTGATCCGTGCTTGTCCTCCAGCAGCGGCGCGGTGGGACCCCCGGGGTACGGCGGGGGAGGGTCACTCGCCATCGCTCTGTAGATCTCACTGGTAATGAGGAAGAAGATATGATTGATCCTTCCCAGTATTCATCAGCTTAGACTCAGTTTGTGCTCCAGAGCTGCGCTCCCACTCATAGGGAGAAATCCCCCCCAATCCCCTGCCCGGGGTCTCTCTGGTGTGTTATGACTTGGGAACATCCAAGTGACCAACACAAACCCTCAGCTGTGACAAGTACAAGATTTTGGCAACAATATTATGAGGGGGCAGCACTGTACACACAGGAGAATCCAGGGAAAGCGGGCGAAGCAAAAACTAAAGCGGAACAAGTAAAACTGGACGACCCGGGAGAGCCGAGGGCTTGTTATGGTGACAGATGGAGGACACAGGACTTATTATACTTATTATATCATCCACATTCCTGACCTCATCCGCACTGTTATATGTATACAAATCCGGGGAAAACAGGAAGGTTCAGACAAAACAGGTGACCCACGCATCCTGTATTATACCCCAGAGCTGCACTCACTATTCTGCTGGTGCAGTCACTGTGTACATACATGACATTACTTATCCTGTACTGATCCTGAGTTACATCCTGTATTATACTCCAGAGCTGCAGTCACTATTCTGCTGCTGGTGCAGTCACTGTGTACATACATGACATTACTTATCCTGTACTGATCCTGAGTTACATCCTATATTATACTCCAGAGCTGCACTCACTATTCTGCTGCTGGTGCAGTCACTGTGTACATACATGACATTACTTATCCTGTACTGATCCTGAGTTACATCCTGTATTATACTCCAGAGCTGCACTCACTATTCTGCTGCTGGTGCAGTCACTGTGTACATACATGACATTACTTATCCTGTACTGATCCTGAGTTACATCCTGTATTATACCCCAGAGCTGCACTCACTATTCTGCTGCTGGTGCAGTCACTGTGTACATACATGACATTACTTATCCTGTACTGATCCTGAGTTACATCCTGTATTATACCCCAGAGCTGCACTCACTATTCTGCTGCTGGTGCAGTCACTGTGTACATACATGACATTACTTATCCTGTACTGATCCTGAGTTATATCCTGTATTATACTCCAGAGCTGCACTCACTATTCTGCTGCTGGTGCAGTCACTGTGTACATACATGACATTACTTATCCTGTACTGATCCTGAGTTACATCCTGTATTATACACCAGAGCTGCACTCACTATTCTGCTGCTGGTGCAGTCACTGTGTACATACATGACATTACTTATCCTGTACTGATCCTGAGTTACATCCTGTATTATACTCCAGAGCTGCACTCACTATTCTGCTGCTGGTGCAGTCACTGTGTACATACATAACATTACTTATCCTGTACTGATCCTGAGTTACATCCTGTATTATACTCCAGAGCTGCACTCACTTTTCTGCTGCTGGTGCAGTCACTGTGTACATACATGACATTACTTATCCTGTACTGATCCTGAGTTACATCCTGTATTATACACCAGAGCTGCACTCACTATTCTGCTGCTGGTGCAGTCACTGTGTACATACATGACATTACTTATCCTGTACTGATCCTGAGTTACATCCTGTATTATACTCCAGAGCTGCACTCACTATTCTGCTGCTGGTGCAGTCACTGTGTACAAACATGACATTACTTATCCTGTACTGATCCTGAGTTACATCCTGTATTATACCCCAGAGCTGCACTCACTATTCTGCTGCTGGTCAGTCACTGTGTACATACATAACATTACTTATCCTGTACTGATCCTGAGTTACATCCTGTATTATACTCCAGAGCTGCACTCACTATTCTGTTGCTGGTGCAGTCACTGTGTACATACATGACATTACTTATCCTGTACTGATCCTGAGTTACATCCTGTATTATACTCCAGAGCTGCACTCACTATTCTGCTGCTGGTGCAGTCACTGTGTACATACATGACATTACTTATCCTGTACTGATCCTGAGTTACATCCTGTATTATACCCCAGAGCTGCACTCACTATTCTGCTGCTGGTGCAGTCACTGTGTACATACATGACATTACTTATCCTGTACTGATCTTGAGTTACATCCTGTATTATACCCCAGAGCTGCACTCACTATTCTGCTGCTGGTGCAGTCACTGTGTACATACATGACATTACTTATCCTGTACTGATCCTGAGTTACATCCTGTATTATACCCCAGAGCTGCACTCGCTATTCTGCTGCTGGTGCAGTCACTGTGTACATACATGACATTACTTATCCTGTACTGATCCTGAGTTATATCCTGTATTATACTCCAGAGCTGCACTCACTATTCTGCTGCTGGTGCAGTCACTGTGTACATACATGACATTACTTATCCTGTACTGATCCTGAGTTACATCCTGTATTATACACCAGAGCTGCACTCACTATTCTGCTGCTGGTGCAGTCACTGTGTACATACATGACATTACTTATCCTGTACTGATCCTGAGTTACATCCTGTATTATACTCCAGAGCTGCACTCACTATTCTGCTGCTGGTGCAGTCACTGTGTACATACATGACATTACTTATCCTGTACTGATCCTGAGTTACATCCTGTATTATACTCCAGAGCTGCACTCACTATTCTGCTGCTGGTGCAGTCACTGTGTACATACATAACATTACTTATCCTGTACTGATCCTGAGTTACATCCTGTATTATACTCCAGAGCTGCACTCACTATTCTGCTGCTGGTGCAGTCACTGTGTACATACATGACATTACTTATCCTGTACTGATCCTGAGTTACATCCTGTATTATACACCAGAGCTGCACTCACTATTCTGCTGCTGGTGCAGTCACTGTGTACATACATGACATTACTTATCCTGTACTGATCCTGAGTTATATCCTGTATTATACTCCACTATTACCATGCAGCCCCTGATGATTTGTGGTGAGCACTTAGTGCCCCCTACAGTCCAGCTGCTGCCAGTATCTTGGTAGGTAACGTTAGTATGGTGGTAATTGCAGTCTCTACCTGCTGATGGTTTCCTGTCATTATACATGTTACATCACACACAGTAAAATCAAATACAATAAATCTATAAAGTTGAGCCTTCTCCCCGGACATTACATATCACACAATATGACATCATGTAATGGAGCTGAGGACATGCTGGGACGTGTAGTCCTCCGGGCTTATTATGAGAATTCTCTATTTAGTTATAATTACCATAAGATACATACAATCTGCCCCCTGCAGTGTAATATGGAGATAATCTGCAGCCTATCTCAGTGACATCATAGCCCTGTGGTGACGTCAGCAGTGGCCATGACAGCCGCCTCTCTCCTGACACCGGGCCCCGCACTCACCTCCTCTCTCCTCCGGTGCCGTTGATCTCGCTCCTGTTTACTCCTCGCACAGCCCTATGGGAGCTGTAGTCCCGCCCCTCACTCATCGAACTACATTTCCCATCATGCAATAGCAGCACTTCCGCTTTCTAGTAACCTCCAGCTCATTCGTTGATAACTTTATTGTCCATTTTTCACTTTGACACCGCACAGCGCTAATACAGGTGTCGTGCGTGCATTACTAGCAGCGGCCAATCAGATCGCTTCTATCATATTTTCACTTGCCACTGAAGGATGTAAGCGGTACTCTTATTGGTTACTGAGGATAAATCCTTTATATTTTATAATTTGTTTAACCCCTTAACGACCTGGCCCTTTTTTGTTTTTTCATTTCCATTTTTTACTCCCCATCTTCAAAAATCTGTAACTTTTTTTATTTTTACACGTACAGAGCTGTGTTTGGGCTTGTTTTCTGCGTAATAAATTGTACTTCATAGTGATCATATTTAATATTCCATGCCGTGTACTGGGAAGCGGGAAAAAAATTCCAAATGCAGTGAAAATGGTGAAAAAATGCATCTGCGCCGTTTTCTTGTGGGCTTGAAGTTTATGGCTTTCACTGTGCGCCACAAATGACAGGTCTACTTTCGGGTCAGTGCGGTCACAGAGATACAGAATTCATATAGGTTTTATAATGTTTTTGTACGTTTACAAAAATTAAAACCTCCTGTATATTGCCATATTCTGACATTAATAACTTTTTCATACTTCAGTGCACGGAGCTGTGGGTGGTGTCATTTTATGCGACTTTTGATGACAATTTCAATACTATTATTTTTAGGAATTGATCACTTTTTATTTATTCATTTATTTTTACCTTTTTTTTAATTTTTACTATATTTTAGAACCTCTAGCGTACTTTGACCCCAGGTTGTCTGATCGGGGTCAAAGTAGTGGAAAATCCCCATATACTGCCATGCTGTAGTATAACAGTACAGGCGGTCCCCTACTTAAGGACACCCGACTTACAGACAACCCATAGTTACAGACTCACCCCTCTGACCACTGGGACTATAGTAAAGCATCCAGAGAGCTTCACCAGAGGTCACAGACTGCAATGATCAGCTGTGAGGTGTCTGTAATGAAGTTTAATTCATAATTCTTGGCCCCATTACAGCAAAAATTTTGAAACTCCTATTGTCACTGGGGCAAAAGAAAAAAATTTGTCTACAACTTCAATTGTAAAATATACAGTTTCGACTTGCATACAAATTCAACTTAAGAACAAACCTCCAGACCCTATCTTGTATGTAACCCGGGGACTGCCTGTATATGGTAGGGTCTACCATATACTGTTATACTACAGCATGGCAGTATATGGGGATTTTCCACCTCATTCATTAAAATGTGCAAATCACACATTGTAACGAATGGGTTGAAACGAAACAGCCTCGAGTCTTCAGAAGACCCGAGACTGTCATGGCGATTGTCGCCATTCCCCAATGACGTCACGGGGAGTGACGATCGTCACCAAGATGGTGGCGCCCATTGCGGGTTACTGCAATATGCCAGTACAGCAAACAGGTTACACATCAGCCACATCCAATGGATGAGACCACCGTGGGGGGATTTATTACCCTAGAATTGCAGACCCCGACTGAGATTTATTGGGTATACATTCCAGAGGAGACAGAATATACACAACTATTATATATGAATGATTATATCCAATACACATCTAACCAGGGTCAGGGGCCTAGAGCCCACCAGTCAAATTGATTCTGGGGGCCGACCTACTGCTACATGGAATTGCTACTTGTATAGTCTTTGGGCGCATTCACATGATGCGTTTTTATTGAGTTTTGAAACACACA
This sequence comes from Engystomops pustulosus, assembly GCF_040894005.1. Classification (NCBI taxonomy): domain Eukaryota; kingdom Metazoa; phylum Chordata; class Amphibia; order Anura; family Leptodactylidae; genus Engystomops; species Engystomops pustulosus. Next base: position 10,230,175 of record NC_092418.1, read on the forward strand.
AAATACATGGTGGGTCATTTAACTAAGGGGTTGCAGAAGAGTTTGCTACTTTTGTGTGAATTTTTGATAAAAAGTCGCAAAAAACCCTCAGACTCAGCTGCCTGATTGATCAACTTTTAAAATAAATCAAGATAAAAACCTGAAAAAAACCCAAGAAATTACACAAATGTCCTGACTAAAGATATATGACCCCCATAGTATGAACGCAGCCTAAGACCATGTTCACAAGATGCGATTGAAAATGGATTTCCAGCACATCTGGAGAATCTCCTCTGTGAACACCGATGTTTAGAGCTAAATGCTTGCGTTAAAAAAAAAAAAAAAAAAAAACACTTGTGCTTGAAATGCATTTTAAAATGCAACTCAATCACATTGGGGGTCATTTACTAAGGACCCGAATCACGTTTTTCCGACGGGTTACACAAATTTTACAGTTTTGCGGCAATTTTCCCTGAATTGCCCCGGGATTTTGGCGCACGCGATTGGATTGTGGTGCATCGGCGACGGAAATCGAGGGGGGCATGGCCGTAAGAAAACCCGACTGATTCGGAAGAACCCCCGTATTTTAAAAAAAAAAGTGTCGCTTGACACGCGCTTACCTGCACCCAGGGTAGGACGGTGAACTTCAGTGAACTCCGACGGAATTCCGCGCAGCAGCGGCATCTGGTGGACATCGGGCGCACTACCTTAGTGAATCACCGGAAGACCTGAATCCTCCACTGAGAACATCTTATTAAACTCAATCTTTGCGTTCGCCATAATACACTGGCCGCTCATGTCCTCCTCAATTTGTGGCCTTACATATTGTGGCCCCTCATCTCACCCTTATATTGTGACCTCTCTTCTGCCCCTCATATTTTGCCCCCGCACCCCCACCTTCCCTCAAATTTATGGCTGCTCATTTCCCCCTCATTTTATGACCTCTCAGCTCCCCATAATATTTCGGCCTCTCATCCCTCCATCATATTGTGACCACTCATCTTCCCCTCATATTGTAGCCTCTAATTCCCCCCCTCATTTTGTGGCCCCTGTCATCTCCCATAACATGGTCCCTCTCATCTTGTGCCCACCCCCAGTCAACTCCCTCTGATATTTTGGCCCCTCATCTCCCCCTCATATTGAGGCTTTTTTTAACTCCACCTCATCTTGTGGCTCCTGTCATCTCCCTCTCTTATTGTGGCCTCTCACCCCGCTCATCCTGTAGCCCCCCATCATCTCCCCCTCATCTTGTGGACCATATCATATCTCTCATATTTTGGCTCCCTCTCATCTCTTACTCATATTGCCCCCCCCCCCATCTTCCCTCATCCTGTGTGCCCCCCATTATCACATCCCCACAAAATAGATGCAATCTGTTCCCCTGCAGTGTTATACTGTATATAAAGAAACTTCAGCCCATCGGTGACATCGTAGCCCAGCGGTGACATCATAGCCCAGCGGTGACATCATAGCCGTGTGGTGACGTCAGCAGTGGGCGTGATAGCGGAGACACGTATACCCGGCCGCGCTCGCACCTCATGTCTCTCCTATTACTCCTCGCACAGCATTAGGAGCACATCCGCTTTCTGGTAACTTCCAGCTCATTTACTAAAGTTATTCATAAGAATAACGTATTATTAAAGCACCACAGCACTGGCGAAGGAGTTACGCATATATTACAAGCAGCGGCCAATCAGATAGCTTATTTTATCTTCTCACTTGTAATAGAAGGATGTAAGCTGTAATCTTATTGGTTACTAAGGATAATTCCTCTATATTTTACACTCCAGTAATTTGCTTGAATGGGGTCCAGTGTCCGATGTTATTAAAGGGATATTTACTAAAACGAAGTAACAAAACACTAAAAATACTGAAATCCTAAAAGCAATTGATAGTCTAATAATGATAAATATGACTAATTCTCTAGCAAGATGGAGGTCTCCTCTAAATGTTATAACTGCTGTGAATACTGCAAGGTGATTGGTTTCTTCTCAGCCAATCACATTGCAGAATGCAGCTGGCGGTTTGCAAATCCCAACTCCATGAAATGTAATCAATTGTACTGAAATTTGGTGTTTTAGGGCATTAATGACCCGACTGACAACACGATATGTGACAACAAGGTATGTGACTACACAGCATATGGTGGCTGAGGTTGTCACCCCTGGAACTATATGTGTACATGGTGTAGGGTCATCTGCAAAAATAGGTCATGGGGCGACATATTTAGAACAGGGAATTCATTGACACCCATTGCACCAAATACTAATCCAACAGTAAAGCACAAGGAGGGACCGGTATCGGCAGATCTGCTGCCGGACGACGACATTTCAGAACTCTGTCACATTGTACCCCTCTGACATTGTCCCCCCCTAATATTAAAGCCCCCTCTTATGGTGTCCCCACCCTCATATTTTGCCCCCTCCTCTTATTGTGCCCCCCCCCAAGCAACTCTCCCTCTAATTCTGCTACCCTCCCTAGCACCCCCTCTTTTATTTCACCCCCTCCCCAGCAACTAAACTTGCTATTGTGCCCCCAGTAAAATAATAAACACAGATACTTACATTTCCACATTCCACAGCAGCAGCTCCTCTCCTTCATGTAGCAGGCTAGCAATGATGCCATGACCTGCCGCCTCTGCTACACACAGCAGAGTCACAGTGATAGTGCAGGGAGCTGGCGCCGTCCGGAGGATGATCAAGCACATACCTCCCAACGAGCAGGACGGGGCTTAAAAACCGCGACTGTCCTGCTGGATCCGGGATGGTCGGACGGACCCCTATTACCGCAGAGATATAAATAGTAGTATTGTATTGTATTGTACTGAGTAAGGCAATGTATTAGGACTCTGATATACGGTTATGCTGACATTAACAGATGCAGAAATAACGTGAACATTCGTCTGTGCAGAAAATGGAGGAAGATTCAGCAGACAAGGCGTATTGTAGCCCAATTCTGCACCCTAATATGTCATCAGGTATGTTACACAAGATCAGTCCACACAGGTAGGTACACATCAGGCTCAGCCGTCACCTGCAGATGGGTGGTGAAGCATTAAGTAATATATATATACACAGATATACAACACCTTCCACCCTCAGATGTTTCTCATCATAGAAGCAAGACCCCCAAATGCACATCACAAGATCCGTCGGGGGTCTGACTCTTGAATACATGTACAACCTGTGTAATTGATGTTATTGTGGTTTTCAAAAATGGCCGCCATGTTTTCCCATTCCTGTTAAACCCCTTTAAAAGGGACTTGAGCCTTGGTGATTCGTGGTCATCAATATCAGATGTATCGTCGTCCTGTGGCATCTATTGGTGGTGTTTATTTTAGTAATGAAAGAATAGTAATAATGAATGTGACAATTTTTTCCCCCAAAATACGTAGGAGTAAAAACCTCACCGTGGTGTCGTGTATTGTTGTGTTCTTGGCCATTTTAAACCATTGGTTTGTGTCCTTTTCTCTTCAATGTGTGCAGAGGATTAATGATCTATGCCTCCTCCCACCCAGTTGCTCACTGCTCCTGAATTCAATGGTCCCATCAGCAGGTGGGATCTGTTAACAGGGACTAGTGTATTTGTTTGTTGTCCACAATGGACTTAGGAGTGATATATTTACGTGTAGCTCCATTACTGAGGCAGGACTCCCAGGGGTTAAGTTACCAGCAGCCGAGAGGTAGCAACAGGGACATAAACACTAGACAAGAAGTGTCCTCTACAGATTACCAGGCGTTCCTCCATCTCCTGGCAACCAGGGAAAACTTCTCCGCACAGTCCGGGAGTCGGCAGTCATGGCAGGCGGAGAGGGTTGCTAGGAAGGATCAGTGTAGGACACATGAATTCCAGCATGCATCAGCTGGACTGAAGAGCTCACACTCTACATACAGAAATTACCGCCAAATCAGCTTCTTCTTAAGGTAAGAAACTGGGAACGAGCTGATGTGTGGGGATGTGAATGGGAATATGAATAGGATAGTCTGTCACTGACATAAGCTACAGGATAGAGGTGATAGAGGTTGTGGTAGACTTGATCAGCCAATTTTTTGTCTTCATTTGTATAATTCTTCCTATAATCACTGCCACGGCAGTGATCGCCACAGATCGGATCAGATGAGGTCACACATGTATACATAATGAATGGACAGCCCCTTTAAGTGTTAATATGAACATCACATTAGGGTCATTGTGACCATCCCTTTAAGGGTTAATGAATAATAGTTTAATTTGACCATAACCCAACATACACATTCCTATACACTATACATATCACTACACAACATATATATATATCATTATACATCATATAGGACCCATCATATACATTCCTATACACTATACATATCACTACACAACATATATATATCATTATACATCATATAGGACCCATCATATACATTCCTATACACTATACATATCACTACACAACATATATATCACTATACACCATATAGGACCCATCATATACATCCCTATACACTATACATATCACTATACACCATACATATCACTATACACCATACAGGACTCATCATACACATTCCTATACACCATACATATTGCTATACATCATACAGGACCCATCATACACTTTCCTATACACTATACATATCACTACACAACATACATATCACTTTACACTATACGGGACTCATCATACACATCCCTATACACTATACATATCACTACACAACATACATATCACTTTACACTATACGGGACTCATCATACACATTCCTATACACCATACATATCGCTATATATCATACATGACCCAACATACACATTCCTATACACTATACAGGACCCACCATACACATTCCTATACACTATACATATCACTATACCATATACATATTGCTATACATCATACAGGACCCAACATACACTTTCCTATACACCATACAGGACCCAACATACATATTCCTATACACTATACAAGGCCCACCATACACTTTCCTATACACCATACAGGACCCTCCATACACTTTCCTATACACCATACAGGACCCTCCATACACTTTCCTATACACCATACAGGACCCTCCATACCTACGCATCCCTTTTTCTTCACCTTCTCCTCTAGACTCCTCAGACATCTCCACAATGTCTGGCTCTGTGACCTTCAAGGAGCTTCTCAACCTGGCTATAGGTTCTCCAGAACTTGGTGCCGTCAACTTCAATGCTCTCTACTCGTTGTTGTACGGTCTCCTGGAGCAGCTGCAGGTGGGGGATGTACGGAGGAAGCTGTCCCAGGAGGAGCGAGAATTCATCCTGCCGGGGCCGGTCAATGTGGCCGACTCGGAAAAGCCCTCCTCGCTATTCCACCATCTGCAGGACAAGGTGGCTCGGATGGAGGCCAGGCTCCAGCATCTGGATGCCCTTCCTAGCTCCGACAGTCTCTTACAAGCCAGTCAGTCTCAGAAGAGACCTGTGGAGGAGATGTGGCAGCTGATGCAGCTGAAGAAGAAGACGGAGATGAACGAGGATGGAGTCAACAAGGTCAGACATGGAGGTCTCCTGTATCATAGGTGTTCATTACTAAGGGAGAGCTCCAGAATCTGGGGGCCCAACCCATGTAACCATCCCAAGGATCATGCTGCTGTACTGAGGTTCTGACCCTCGACCCTAGTGGTCAGGACACCAACATAGTCATAAGTAAAGCAAATTATGAGACTTGTATCTCTATTCATGTAGGTTATGAGCTCCCTCCAGGAGCTGCTCAACACCTTCAACAGCCTCAAGCAGGCCAATGCCCTGATCCAAGACAGACTGGACTCTCTGAGCGACCAGATGACCAAGGTAAGACACCAGCAATGTCTGGAGCAAGAGTCATCTCATAGATGGCGGCTCCTCCGGGACGGGTAGGCCAAGAACAGGGGATGATACCATCTACGTGGTGGACAGAAGATACTCCCAATCTTGTCTCTTTTTGCAGATAAATATCCAGGAAGTTGAGAGGAGACTCCAAGACTTGGATCTGAGGACACAACGGATCCCCCCTCTAGAAGACAAGCTGGTGAGGACCCCTCAGGGCGGACAGCCTGCTCTGTATAGATCATACACATCTTCCTATACAGGTGGTCCCCTACTTAAGGACACCCGACTTACAGACAACCCCTAGTTACAGACAGACCCCTCTGACCTCTGGTGACCTCTCTGGATGTTACTATAGTCCCAGGCTGCAATGATCAGCTGTAAGGTGTCTGTAATGAAGCTTTATGGATAATCCTTGGTCCCATTACAGCAAAAAATGTTTAAACTCCAATTGTCACTGGGGTCAAAAATTTTTTTGTCTGGATCTCCAATTATAAAATATACAGTTCCGACTTACATACAAATTCAACTTAAGAACAAACCTCCAGACCCTATCTTGTACGTAACCCGGGGACTGCCTGTATCTGCCATGGCCGCCGTATTGTCACCCACCTTCTGCTTGTGTCATTGCCAACCTGCATTGTAATTATATTGTCCTGAACTAGGAGGCTCAGGATGAGCTTTCTTGTTTTGTTTGTATTATGTGTCATTCTTGTGGATTATCCTCCGAATTGTCTTCTGTGTTTTATGTGTAGCATATGATCTATATTGGGTACCGTATATATGATGAATAAGGCCTATGTAGGGTATATATTGAGTATATAATCTGAATACAGTACATATGGGGTATCTGGTCTGTTTGAGATACGTATGAGGTATGTATGGAGTATAAGGTATATAGGGGGAAAATATTCTATATAAAGGTGTATATAGTCTATATGGGGTATAACTATATATATATATATATGAGTCATATGGTCTACATAGGGATACATGGTCTATATGAGATGTGTACTGTATGTGTATGAGTTCTATATGTCATATATGGTTTGTATAATGTGTATGAGGTCTATATGTCATATATGGTTTGTATAATGTGTATGAGGTCTATATGTCATATATGGTTCATATAATGTGTATGAGGTCTATATGTCATATATGGTTCATATAATGTGTATGAGGTCTATATGACATATAGGGGCTGTATGCGGTGTGTAAAAATAAGCTCCTATGTCTATGTATAATAAATGGCCGCCCTCTATGTTACAGGATAATCTGCAGAAGAAGCTGTCCTCTTATCCTGAGCAGTCCGACCTGCTGACCTGGCCATCCCTGCACGATGCCCTCACCGACAAGGTGGACCATATATATATATATATATATATGTTATTATACATGTATTGGATTATTAATGCAAAAGTATTTCACAATCTAAAACTTCCTTCCTTTGTTATCCCTCTGTTATTCCCCCTGGAAATGTACTACAGGTAATACATTGACAAATTAATTGCCATATTATCAATGGGGAGTGTCCATAGACAGTGTGATAATGTCCAGTCACGCCTTGTTGTCAGTCTCTTCATATATTTCCAGGAGGTGTAACAGAGGACGGGCACTATGCTGCTGTAAGATAATGTGCTTAGGAAATGCAAGTATTATCATGGAGAACAGATCCGTGTGATCATCAGTGATGTCATTACCCTGACTGATGATGTCATCGATTTATAATGTCGGGAAACCTGACGGGGAGGGGATCTGAGGATCACTGTATTCAATGTGAGATCAGTTTCACTGTAATTAAAGGGATTGTCTGCGATGCAGTGATGTCCATTGAATACAGCGACAATCCGAACAATAAGGGTAATCACTACACACAAATAGACGGAGGAGGCCGGGGGATGGGGCCGGGGTGGTCAGTCTACATTATCATCATCATCCAGGAGTAACAGACACACACAGACCCTGATGTCAGCGCCAGCAACAGGCAACTGATGGGGTCCAGAGCTGCTGGGGGGCCTACACGACCGAATCTGCAGCATGGAAGCCCATGGTTCACAGCAGAGGGGCCCACTGAGACTCTGCTGCCCAGGGGCCCACTGAAACCTGGAGCTGACCCTGCTTGATGTGACAAGACATTATTAATGCAAGACAAAGTGATATCAGTGTCGTGTGTATATACAGGTACCGCTATAACCACCTGTATACTCCCCAGAGCACAGACCGGACCCTCAGCAACGAGACCAAGCAGCACAACGTCAAGAGAGTCCTCAATGGCCTGGGGGCGCTCCCTGAGAAACACAAGGCGCTGGAGAGACGTGTACAGGATATCGAACAGGAGCTGAAGAGGCTCAACCAAGAGATGGGTAATGTGACTACTGTACAGATACTGCCCCCTATGTACAGGAATATAACTACTATAATACTGCCCCCTATGTACAAGAATATAACTACTATAATACTGCCCCCCTATGTACAGTAATATAACTACTATAATACTGCTCCCTATGTACAAGAATATAACTACTATAATACTGCCCCCTATGTACAGGAATATAACTACTATAATACTGCCCCCTATGTACAGGAATATAACTACTATAATACTGCTCCCTATGTACAAGAATATAACTACTATAATACTGCCCCCTATGTACAGGAATATAACTACTATAATACTGCCCCCTATGTACAAGAATATAACTACTATAATACTGCCCCCTATGTACAGGAATATAACTACTATAATACTGCTCCCTATGTACAAGAATATAACTACTATAATACTGCCCCCTATGTACAAGAATATAACTACTATAATACTGCCCCCTATGTAAAGGAATATAACTACTATAATACTGCTCCCTATGTACAGGAATATAACTACTATAATACTGCCCCCTATGTACAAGAATATAACTACTATAATACTGCCCCCTTTGTACAAGAATATAACTACTATAATACTGCCCCCTATGTACAAGAATATAACTACTATAATACTGCCCCCTATGTACAGGGATATAACTACTATAATACTGCCCCCTATGTACAGGAATATAACTACTATAATACTGCTCCCTATGTACAGGAATATAACTACTATAATACTGCCCCCTATGTACAGGAATATAACTACTATAATACTGCCCCCTATGTACAGGAATATAACTACTATAATACTGCTCCCTATGTACAGGAATATAACTACTATAATACTGCCCCCTATGTACAGGAATATAACTACTATAATACTGCCCCCTATGTACAAGAATATAACTACTATAATACTGCCCCCTATGTACAGGAATATAACTACTATAATACTGCCCCCTGTGTACAGGAATATAACTACTATAATACTGCCCCCTATGTATAAGAATATAACTACTATAATACTGCCCCCTATGTACAAGAATATAACTACTATAATACTGCCCCCTATGTACAAGAATATAACTACTATAATACTGCCCTCTATGTACAAGAATATAACTACTATAATACTGCCCCCTATGTACAGGAATATAACTACTATAATACTGCCCCCTATGTACAAGAATATAACTACTGTAATACTGCCCTCTATGTACAAGAATATAACTACTATAATACTGCCCCCTATGTACAGGAATATAACTACTATAATACTGCCTCCTATGTACAGTGATATAACTACTATAATACTGCCCCCTATGTACAGGAATATAACTGCTATAATACTGCTCCCTATGTACAAGAATATAACTAGTATAATACTGCCCCCTATGTACAAGAATATAACTACTATAATACAGCCCCCTATGTACAGGAATATAACTACTATAATACTGCCCCTATGTACAAGAATATAACTACTATAATACTGCCCCCTATGTACAGGAATATAACTACTATAATACAGCCCCCTATGTACAGGAATATAACTACTATAATACTGCCCCCTATGTACAAGAATATAACTACTATAATACTGCCCTCTATGTACAAGAATATAACTACTATAATACTGCCCCCTATGTACAAGAATATAACTACTATAATACTGCCCCCTATGTACAAAAATATATCTACTATAATACTGCTCCCTATGTACAAGAATATAACTACTATAATACTGCCCCCTATGTACAAGAATATAACTAATATAATACTGCCCCGTATGTACAGGAATATAACTACTATAATACTGTCTCCTATGTACAAGAATATAACTACTATAATACTGCTCCCTATGTACAAGAATATAACTACTATAATACTGCCCCCTATGTACAAGAATATAACTAATATAATACTGCCCCCTATGTACAAGAATATAACTACTATAATACTGCCCCCTATGTACAGGAATATAACTACTATAATACTGTCTCCTATGTACAAGAATATAACTACTATAATACTGCCCTCTATGTACAAGAATATAACTACTATATTACTGCCCCCTATGTACAGGAATATAACTACTATAATACTGCCTCCTATGTGCAGTGATATAACTACTATAATACTTCCCCCTATGTACAGGAATATAACTGCTATAATACTGCTCCCTATGTACAAGAATATAACTAGTATAATACTGCCTCCTATGTACAAGAATATAACTACTATAATACAGCCCCCTATGTACTGGAATATAACTACTATAATACTGCCCCCTATGTACAAGAATATAACTACTATAATACTGCCCCTATGTACAAGAATATAACTACTATAATACTGCCCCCTATGTACAAGAATATAACTACTATAATACAGCCCCCTATGTACAAGAATATAACTAATATAATACAGCCCCCTATGTACAGGAATATAACTAATATAATACTGCCCCCTATGTACAAGAATATAACTACTATAATACTGCCCCTATGTACAAGAATATAACTACTATAATACAGCCCCCTATGTACAAGAATATAACTAGTATAATACTGCCCCCTATGTACAAGAATATAACTACTATAATACAGCCCCCTATGTACAGGAATATAACTAGTATAATACTGCCCCCTATGTACAAGAATATAACTACTATAATACTGCCCCTATGTACAATAATATAACTACTATAATACTGCCCCCTATGTACAGGAATATAACTACTATAATACAGCCCCCTATGTACAAGAATATAACTACTATAATACTGCCCCCTATGTACAGGAATATAACTACTATAATACTGCCTCCTATGTACAAGAATATAACTACTATAATACTGCCCCCTATGTAGAGGAATATAACTACTATAATACTGCCCCCTATGTACAGGAATATAACTACTATAATACTGACTCCTATGTACAAGAATATAACTACTATAATACTGCCTCCTATGTATAGGAATATAACTACTATAATACTGCTCCCTATGTACAAGAATATAACTACTATAATACTGCCCCCTATGTACAAGAATATAACTACTATAATACTGCCCCCTATGTACAAGAATATAACTACTATAATACTGCTCCCTATGTACAAGAATATAACTACTATAATACTGCCCCTATGTACAAGAATATAACTACTATAATACTGCCTCCTATGTACAAGAATATAACTACTATAATACTGCCCCTATGTACAAGAATATAACTACTATAATACTGCCCCCTATGTACAAGAATATAACTACTATAATACTGCCCTGTATGTACAAGAATATAACTACTATAATACTGCCCCCTATGTACAGGAATATAACTACTATAATACTGCTCCCTGTGTACAAGAATATAACTACTATAATACTACCCCCTATGTACAAGAATATAACTACTATAATACTGCCCCTATGTACAGGAATATAACTACTATAATACTGCTCCCTGTGTACAAGAATATAACTACTATAATACTACCCCCTATGTACAAGAATATAACTACTATAATACTGCCCCCTATGTACAAGAATGTAACTACTATAATACTGCCCCCTATGTACAGGAATATAACTACTATAATACTGCCCCCTATGTACAAGAATATAACTACTATAATACTGCCCCCTATGTACAGGAATATAACTACTATAATACTGCCCCCTATGTACAAGAATATAACTACTATAATACTGCTCCCTGTGTACAAGAATATAACTACTATAATACTACCCCCTATGTACAAGAATATAACTACTATAATACTGCCCTGTATGTACAAGAATATAACTACTATAATACTGCCCCCTATGTACAAGAATATAACTACTATAATACTGCCCCCTATGTACAGGAATATAACTCCTATAATACTGCCCCCTATGTACAGGAATATAACTACTATAATACTGCTCCCTATGTACAAGAATATAACTACTATAATACTGCCCCCCTATGTACATGAATATAACTACTATAATACTGCCCCCTATATACAGGAATATAACTACTATAATACTTCCCCCTTTGTACAAGAATATAACTACTATAATACTGCTGCCTATGTACAAGAATATAACTACTATAATACTGCCCCCTATGTACAGGAATATAACTACTATAATACTGCCCTCTATGTACAAGAATATAACTACTATAATACTGCCCCCTATGTACAAGAATATAACTACTATAATACTGCCCCCTATGTACAAGAATATAACTACTATAATACTGCCCCCTATGTACAGGAATATAACTACTATAATACTGCCCCTATGTTCAAGAATATAACTACTATAATACTGCCCCCTATGTACAGGAATATAACTACTATAATACTGCCCCCTGTGTACAAGAATATAACTACTATAATACTGCCCCTATGTACAAGAATATAACTACTATAATACTGCTCCCTATGTACAAGAATATAACTACTATAATACTGCCCCCTATGTACAAGAATATAACTACTATAATACTGCCCCCTATGTACAGGAATATAACTACTATAATACTGCCCCCTATGTGCAGGTAAGATGGGGGTTCCTGAGGACTTGCTGGAGCAGTTGCGGAGTCTGCGGAGGGATGTGGAGAGTTTGTTCTCGGATAACAGGAAGGTGGGTGCACAGGTTTCTTCCTCCTCTGTGTCTGTAATCCTCTCGTCTGATTCTTGATATCTTCCCTCTCAGCACTCGGTGGACCTGGATGCGCTCAGGGCCGGACTTCATGATCTGAATGCGGCTCTACAACGGCTCGACACCAAAACGGACAGACTGGCGGCAGATCTATCGGAGACAGCGGTGAGTGTTATAGATGGCTGCGAGATGTGACCAACATGTGTGGTACTGAGCTGTGTATCTAATTCTCTCCTGCGTGATACTGTCTGCTGAGCTGTGTATCTAATCCCATCCTGTGTGATACTGTCTGCTGAGCTGTGTATCTAATCCCATCCTGTGTGATACTGTCTGCTGAGCTGTGTATCTAATCCTCTCCTGCGTGATACTGTCTACTGAGCTGTGTATCTAATCCCCTCCTGTGTGATACTGTCTGCTGAGCTGTGTATCTAATCCCATCCTGTGTGATACTGTCTGCTGAGCTGTGTATCTAATCCTATCCTGTGTGATACTGTCTGCTGAGCTGTGTATCTAATCCTATCCTGTGTGATACTGCCTGCTGAGCTGTGTATCTAATCCTCTCCTGCGTGATACTGTCTACTGAGCTGTGTATCTAATCCCATCCTGTGTGATACTGTCTGCTGAGCTGTGTATCTAATCCTCTCCTGCGTGATACTGTCTGCTATGCTGTGTATCTAATCCCATCCTGTGTGATACTGTCTGCTGAGCTGTGTATCTAATCCTCTCCTGTGTGATACTGTCTGCTGAGCTGTGTATCTAATCCTCTCCTGTGTGATACTGTCTGCTGAGCTGTGTATCTAATCCCATCCTGTGTGATACTGCCTTCTGAGCTGTGTATCTAATCCTCTCCTGCGTGATACTGTCTGCTGAGCTGTGTATCTAATCCTCTCCTGTGTGATACTGTCTGTGAGCTGTGTATCTAATCCTCTCCTGCGTGATACTGTCTGGTATGCTGTGTATCTAATCCCATCCCGTGTGATACTGTCTACTGAACTGTGTATCTAATCCTATCCTGTGTGATACAGTCTGCTGAGCTGTGTATCTAATCCTTTCCTGTGTGATACAGTCTGCTGAGCTGTGTATCTAATCCTATCCTGTGTGATACAGGCTGCTGAGCTGTGTATCTTATCCTATCCTGTGTGATACTGTCTGCTGAGCTGTGTATCTAATCCTATCCTGTGTGATACAGTCTGCTGAGCTGTGTATCTAATCCTATCCTGTGTGATACAGGCTGCTGAGCTGTGTATCTTATCCTATCCTGTGTGATACTGCCTGCTGAGCTGTGTATCTAATCCTATCCTGTGTGATACTGTCTGCTGAGATGTGTATCTAATCCTATCCTATGTGATACTGTCTGCTGAGCCGTGTATCCAATCCTATCATGTGTGATACAGTGTAACGGGTTGCTGATGTGTGATACAGTATAACGGGTTGCTGTATCTAAGCCAGTCATGTGTGATACAGCTCTGCCTCTTCTCCTGCAGACTCTCCAGAGTCAGATTGATGAGCTGGAGAAGAAGAAGCTGAATCGGGAGGATTTTCTGCTGGAGCTGAATTTGGTGAGGATGTCCTTGGGGTCAGAGGTCATATATAATGACCTCATGGAGGGTCACAGGACAGTACATCAGACTTTCCCACTTTGCAGAAAGCTGACAAGCGGGCGCTGGAGACCAAGGTGGGGCACGGGCAGCTGGAGGAGGCCATCAGTGAGGTCAACGCCGTCCTGGAGGACCTGATCAAGAAGCTGGCGGCACAGGAGGCCGAGTGGCAGAACATGCTGGCCAAGCTGCTGGCCGCACTGGAGGCCAAGGTAACCTGCAGAGCCCCTGCAGTGCATTGTGGGAGATCGAAATATGGCTGTCACAAGTTGTGACCCCCCCAGACTGCAGTGTATTGTCTCTGGAGAGATGTGTAATCAGACCTCACAATGCTGTGCTCTGTACTCTCTGCAGCCAGTGTTATGTATTGTCCTTAGAGAGATGTGTAATCATACCTCACACTGCTGTGCTCTGTACTCTCTGCAGCCAGTGTTATGTATTGTCCTTAGAGAGATGTGTAATCATACCTCACACTGCTGTGCTCTGTGCTCTCTGCAGCCAGTGTTATGTATGTCCCTGGAGAGATGTGTAATCAGACCTCACACTGCTGTGCTCTGTGCTCTCTGCAGCCAGTGTTATGTATTGTCCTTAGAGAGAAGAGTAAAATGACCTTTGTCTGTATTTCTAGTAGCAGCAGGGCAGTGAAATATGGATGTAAACCCTAAAATTGTATCTTCTCCATCTTGGGGTATCTTCTGTACTGGGGTGTGTCCTTACACTGCTGTGCTCTGTGCTCTCTGCAGCCAGTGTTATGCATTGTCCATGCAGAGATGTGTAATCAGACCTCACACTGCTGTGCTCTGTGCTCTCTGCAGCCAGTGTTATGTATTGTCCCTGGAGAGATGTGTAATCAGACCTCACACTGCTGTGCTCTGTGCTCTCTGCAGCCAGTGTTATGTATTGTCCCTGGAGAGATGTGTAATCAGACCTCACACTGCTGTGATCTGTGCTCTCTGCAGCCAGTGTTATGTATTGTCCCTGGAGAGATGTGCAATCATACCTCACACTGCTGTGCTCTGTGCTCTCTGCAGCCAGTGTTATGTATTGTCCCTGGAGAGATGTGTAATCAGACCTCACACTGCTGTGCTCTGTGCTCTCTGCAGCCAGTGTTATGTATTGTCCCTGGAGAGATGTGTAATCAGACCTCACACTGCTGTGCTCTGTGCTCTCTGCAGCCAGTGTTATGTATTGTCCCTGGAGAGATGTGTAATCAGACCTCACACTGCTGTGCTCTGTGCTCTCTGCAGCCAGTGTTATGTATTGTCCCTGGAGAGATGTGTAATCAGACCTCACAATGCTGTGCTCTGTGCTCCCTGCAGCCAGTGTTATGTATTGTCCCTGGATAGATATGTAATCAGACCTCACACTGCTGTGCTCTGTGCTCTCTGCAGCCAGTGTTATGTATTGTCCCTGGAGAGATGTGTAATCAGACCTCACACTGCTGTGCTCTGTGCTCTCTGCAGCCAGTGTTATGTATTGTCCCTGGAGAGATGTGTAATCAGACCTCACACTGCTGTGCCCTGTGCTCTCTGCAGCCAGTGTTATGTATTGTCCCTGGAGAGATGTGTAATCAGACCTCACACTGCTGTGCTCTCTGCTCTCTGCCTTCAATGTTAAGCATTGTCCTTGCAGAGATACATAGGGGCTCATTTACTAAGGGTCCGAACGCTGCACTTTCGTCGGCTTTCCCGAATATTTACGTTTTGCGCAGAACACAGCAGTGAGAGGACACATCCCTAGAAGCTACAATCTTGGAATATAAATCTATACATCACAGTCCTGCTGCTACTAACAGCATACCCAAGGTCTGATAACACATCTCTCCAGGGACTGCTGAGAGCACAGAGCACAGCAGTGTGAGGACATGAGACCTCTTCTCAATAAGCTTTATTGCTATAACCTGGAGATACAATGAGACTCTGCATCCTCAGCCTGGGAGACCTTTGATCCGGTTGAGCAATCGCCTTCACTAGGAGAGCCGCTGGGTGTTGTGGTGTCATGTGACTTGGGCGAGGTGGACCCCGTCACCCGTACAAATAGATTCCATGGATAAACCACAACAAAACACTGGAGGGACAATGGTGGTGACGCCATCACCGGAGGGAAATGTGGCAATCCCTGCCTGAAGTGCTCTGTGCTGCTGGGAGACCAGATCTCAGACCCGTCACATGATTACATGGCTCCTCCCACACTGGTAGCATCCTGTTATCCTGAAATACTCTGTGCTGCGGGGAGACCAGACCTCAGACCTGTCACATGATTACATGGCTCCTCCCACACTGGCAGCATCCTGTTATCCTGAAAGACTCTGTGCTGCTGATCCCCTAGTAATATCATGAGACAGCCCCCGTCACACACACTCAGTTCTCACCCTCTCCTGAAACACTCTGTGCTGCTGTGAGCCTTCCCCTCACCTCTGCGTCTCTCACTATGATGTCACTTTCAGCTGAGCCGCTCCGACCTGGACTCCATTCACAAAGACCTGGAGGAGCTCTGGAAGTTCCTGAAGAAGCATCTGAACTCCAGCCAGACCTTTGATCCAGATGGGGCGGCGGGCTCCAGGAGGTAAGGGGTGTGCACAGGAGGCAAATGGGGGTCACAAGGAGGCGGGTGGGGGGCTTTAGGAAGTCAGTGCCGGGGTGTGCACAGGAGGTGAGTGGCGAGGTGTACATACGAAGCGAGTGGGGGGCTCCAGGAGGTTAGTGGTGGGGTGTGGACAGGAGGTGAGTGGGGGTTTTAGGAGGTAAATGGTGGAGGGGTGGACAGGTGGTGAGTGGGGGCCTCTAGGAGGTGAGTGGCCGGGTGTGCACAGGAGGTGAGTGGGGGCCTCTAGGAGGTGAGTGGCCGGGTGTGCACAGGAGGTGAGTGGGGGCCTCTAGGAGGTGAGTGGCCGGGTGTGCACAGGAGGTGAGTGGGGGCCTCTAGGAGGTGAGTGGCCGGGTGTGCACAGGAGGTGAGTGGGGGCCTCTAGGAGGTGAGTGGCCGGGTGTGCACAGGAGGTGAGTGGGGGGCTCTAGGAGGTGAGTGGCGGGGTGTGCACAGGAGGTGAGTGGGGGGCTCTAGGAGTAAGGCAGCTCTATATAAGATACAACCTCCATGTAGTGTAGAATAGCGGAGGGCTATGAGGAGATCTCCAGCTCTGATCTCACACTCCAGGAAAATATCTTCTGTTATTTACTCGTTTTCTTATCAAACATTCACAGAAAACTGTTCGAGAGAGTCAAGTGCATCTCTTGTGATCGTCCTGTAACCATGGCAACCGGACCGTGCGTATATACATCATCTATCTCCTATCTATCTATATATCAACAGCTGCATGTGAAATCAGTAACGGCCAATGACATTATTTTTGGGTAAATCTATCTGTGCAGCTGCTACTCCATGAGATTCTCACCAGACGTCAGTAACCAGCAGTCCCATCCGCACTGCCGATGTGATCACCGCATAGATGTCCAGGGACGAGGGGAAAACGTATTAAACATGTAAAGAAACAGAGATGCAAAAAGCCATGGAAAGTCATGACACCAGCGGGAATGTGTCAGTAATAAGAATGCAATCCTGACACTCAGTGATACATAATATCAGCCGATGGCCAATAAGAATGAGTCTCTGGGGAGAATTTCGTGTCTGGAGCAGCTGCACATGGAAAGATTTACTATAGAAGACGCGTCCAGTACCTTATATATATCTCATATTTATCTATATATCTCGTATTTATATCTATCTCCATGGGAATGAATCCTCCCGTCTTCCTCTCTCGCAGACATCTCATCACCGTCCGTTCTCTGAACCCCAGAAACAACACAAACAATGGAGACTACGGCAAGAATTTGGGGTACGTGTGTAACAGGAGGTAGTGTTCACCCTCATGTCACTTTTAACTAGGACCCCCGACCCCCCTACAGGAACGATGAAGGGGAGGGGGGAAACCTCTGGTGGTCCTACGTGTGTGTACAGGACCCTCAGAGGATTAACTCTGTATTCACCCAGACTCTTCTTTGTAGAGACCCCCCACACATGTCGGACCCCGAGTTCCAGTACAACGAGCCCCCGAGACCCCACACCTCCTGCACCTTCCACCGAAAGACGTCCCGAAACCAAAACCTCACCACAGTCTTCCCATACGGAGACCCCGGGCAAATCCAGTACAAAAATGTAAGTGCCCATAAATATGAGAGATTAATACTATAGATACTATAATGTACAGTATATAATATCTATAGTATCCATAGATATCATCTCTTATAGATAAGTTACCTACCTACTATCTGTCTCATGATCCCCATTCCTTTTCCTGTGCTCCACTTATTTCATCCAATCTTTGGCAGTCGGAGTTTGACCTGATGGGGATCGATGGGATGATGTACAAGGGCCGGATAGACAAGAGTTACACGGCTTATATTCCTGAGCGGGACACTTCAGGTGAGTGTCAGCTCTGCTGCCTAGTTTCCTTTCCTTTGCATCATGGATTCTGGAAGGTCTTCTCTCTTCTTCTCAGCAGTGAAGACCCCGCAGCCTCCATACAGGGTCAGCATGGAAAGAGCGCGATCTGCCACCCCAAACTACCGGACCCCCACCAGCGCCCCCACCTCACGTAAGTAACACCAACTCCACAGTCATCAGGACGAGGTCTCTCTGACCCCACAGTCATCAGTGACGTAGGACGAGGCCTCTCTGACCCCACAGTCATCAGTGACGTAGGACGAGGCCTCTCTGACCCCACAGTCATCAGTGACGTAGGACGAGGCCTCTCTGACCCCACAGTCATCAGTGACGTAGGACGAGGCCTCTCTGACCCCACAGTCATCAGTGACGTAGGACAATCCCTCTCTGACCCCACAGTCATCAGTGACGTAGGACGAGGCCTCTCTGACCCCACAGTCATCAGTGACGTAGGACGAGGTCTCTCTGACCCCACAGTCATCAGTGACGTAGGACGAGGCCTCTCTGACCCCACAGTCATCAGTGACGTAGGACGAGGCCTCTCTGACCCCAGTCATCAGTGACGTAGGACGAGGCCTCTCTGACCCCACAGTCATCAGTGACATAGGACGAGGCCTCTCTGACCCCACAGTCATCAGTGACATAGGACGAGGCCTCTCGGACCCCACAGTCATCAGTGACGTAGGACGAGGCCTCTCTGACCCCACAGTCATCAGTGACGTAGGACGAGGCCCCTCGGACCCCACAGTCATCAGTGACGTAGGACGAGGCCCCTCGGACCCCACAGTCATCAGTGACGTAGGACGAGGCCTCTCGGACCCCACAGTCATCAGTGACGTAGGACGAGGCCTCTCGGACCCCACAGTCATCAGTGACGTAGGACGAGGCCTCTCGGACCCCACAGTCATCAGTGACGTAGGACGAGGCCTCTCGGACCCCACAGTCATCAGTGACGTAGGACGAGGCCTCTCGGACCCCACAGTCATCAGTGACGTAGGACGAGGCCTCTCGGACCCCACAGTCATCAGTGACGTAGGACGAGGCCTCTCGGACCCCACAGTCATCAGTGACGTAGGACGAGGCCTCTCGGACCCCACAGTCATCAGTGACGTAGGACGAGGCCTCTCGGACCCCACAGTCATCAGTGACGTAGGACGAGGCCTCTCGGACCCCACAGTCATCAGTGACGTAGGACGAGGCCTCTCGGACCCCACAGTCATCAGTGACGTAGGACGAGGTCTCTCGGACCCCACAGTCATCAGTGACGTAGGACGAGGCCTTTCTGACCCCACAGTCATCAGTAACGTAGGACGAGGCCTCTCTGACCCCACAGTCATCAGTGACGTAGGACGAGGCCTCTCGGACCCCACAGTCATCAGTGACGTAGGACGAGGCCTCTCGGACCCCACAGTCATCAGTGACGTAGGACGAGGTCTCTCGGACCCCACAGTCATCAGTGACGTAGGACGAGGCCTTTCTGACCCCACAGTCATCAGTGACGTAGGACGAGGCCTCTCTGACCCCACAGTCATCAGTGACGTAGGACGAGGCCTCTCGGACCCAACAGTCATCAGTGACGTAGGACGAGGCCTCTCGGACCCCACAGTCATCAGTGACGTAGGACGAGGCCTCTCTGACCCAACAGTCATCAGTGACGTAGGACGAGGCCTCTCGGACCCAACAGTCATCAGCGATGTAGGACGAGGCCTCTATAACCTCGTGTCTCTCCCCCACAGGTCCTCCTAGTCAGTCTGCACGCTCATCCCGCAGCCCACCACAAGCGCCTTACACCACAGACCCCGCACAGCCCACCTTCCATGTGCCTTCAGCCACTGACCCTGTGAATGTTCTACCGCAACCAATCAACAGTGAGGAGCAGGCGGTCTGACCTCCACCCTCCAGGACTCATTACAGGAACTTCTTACATGTACTGTAACCCCAAAACCCACCACCAGTCTTATAATAAATGTGCAATTCAATGGGCATCAGAGCAAGTCATGTATAAGCACAGGCGGGCGAGTGTGTCATATATGAGCACAGACGGGCGAGTGTGTCATATATGGGTACAGGCATGTATTAGAGAGAGTGATGTATAGGCAGAGGTGGACAGAAGAGCAGGTGATATATGGGCACATATGGGCACATGTGATGTGTGGACACTGAATGATAATTATCTGCGCTACTCGGGCAATCTACAGGCCTGAATCTGGGTGATACGTGGTGAAGTTCTCCCGCTCTGATGGGAAACTAAAAGGGAGAAAAACCACTATGAAAACTTCTGGGCAGAGATATGATCACTTACAGGCCCAGGGCCGAGGCTCCAGTACTGAGGGGTTTGACCTCCTGCTCCTAGTCCTGCGCCATTCATAGCCCCTTCTACCCCTATACACACACATGGGCTTCATGTCTCCCGGGAGTGATGTCCTCATCGTCTCTCCGTAGTGCAGCCTCAGGCTCCTGTACATTACTCCAGGGCATCGGGTCATCACCGGGTGTAAAAGATTATAATATTTATTCATCATCATCAGTTCTTTAAACCTCTACAGGAACGTCTGTATTAAGTGACATCAAAGGGTTAAACGACATCCAAAAAAAACCCCCCACTAATCCCTACACCGCGAGCTCCGCACCCACATACAATGCGGCATGAGGTATGGCTGAAGGCCGGGCGGCTCCATCATGTAGAGCGTCTCTCTCGTTCTCGAGGAGGATGGAGCAGTGCGATGCTCTGCAGGCGAGTGAGGTAATAGAGTGTCATACAGAAGGTCGCCACCTGTCGTATTGCTAAGGGGAGACCCCGCGGCCTGTATGGAGCAGGACTCCGGCAGCTCAGGCGGCCATAATGTTTACGTCCCCCCGTCCTGGTGTCCGGCAGTCCATGGCGTCTCATCTCTCGGCTTCGGCCGCTGGATTGGCTTCTGCTCCTCTTGTGTTGTTAGCGCGTGGTGCCCCTCCGGTCATGCCCAGGCCAGGCTGCTGGCACCGGGCGCTGTGAGGCAAATGGCTGCCGCCGCCCTGCTGGACAGGTGGGGATGTTGCCAGGGAAGACAGGTATCCGCTTTCTGAGGCCTTGAGGCGGGAAAACATGGTGAGGGCGTCGGGGAAGTTAGGAGGGGTCGCCGGAGTGTTGGCTGGAGTCCCCATCTGAGGAGAAAAGATAACACAGACACAGGTGATGCCCACAGCCTGGGGTGAAACTACAACTCCCAGCATCCGCAAGCCCTCTCATACACTTATACATTGGGGCAGATTTACTTACCCGGCCCATTCGCGATCCAGCGGCGCGTTCTCTGCGGTGGATTCGTGTCCGGCCGGGATTCACTAAGGTAGTTCCTCCGACGTCCACCAGATGTCGCTGCTGCGCTGAAGTCCGCTGAAATGCACTCAAGTTCACCGGCCTATTCCTGGTGAAGGTAAGTGCAAGCTCCGTGACACTTTTTGTCTTTTAAATGCTGCGGTTTTTCCGAATCCGTCGGGTTTTCGTTCAGCCACGCCCCCCGATTTCCGTTGCGTGCATGCCGGTGCCGATGCGCCACAATCCGATCGCGTGCGCCAAAATCCCGGGGCAATACAGGGAATATCGGTGCAAATCGGAAAGATTCGGGTAACACGTCAGGAAAACGCGAATCGGGCCCTTAGTAAATGACCCCCATTGTCTCCTCCTTATATCAATTTTCTGATTGCCGTCAATGAACGAAGACATCCCTTTTTATATTGGAAAGCCCAAAGCCTGTCCGTATTTCATATGTATTGAAGAACGTACTACAAGGCGCAGCGTTACCCAGGGCTGAGGGGGTCGCCCATCATGTATACATTAGACCCGGCCTTATTATAACTATGGAGATGACGTAGCTTGGACTGGATCCAACTGTAGCAGATCCTCAGCTGTGAGATCTCTACAGGTTTTTAGCGTCTAAATATCAATACAAGAACGATTCTCTTCACTGGCAGCAAGCAGAGGAGTGATAAAGCTTTATTTATATAAAACGGGAAAAATGTACACAATAATGAGAAACCCTGGAGTTCCATCAAATCTTACTCTAGTCACCTCCAAAGCTGCACTCACAATTCTAACGATTTCAATCTATGATTATATGGATACAGATGAGGCGGTGGATGATCTCGGAGCCTGGCCGCCACGGGATATTATTTATTAAGTTGCTGTCATTGTTGCAAAACCTACCTGCAACCAATCATCTACTACTTACCATCTGATGGTGCGGTATGTACGGGTGATTCGTCTCCTGGAAGAAGGCGCTTAGAGCTGTCTGTAGGGAGGAGGAAAAAAACGAGAAATTCATGTCAGTGTCGACAATATTCATTCATCTACTGATGGCAGCCATATCGGTTGTCACCCAGCTTTCCCAGTCTCCTGACTGCCTCTCTGTACAGTCAGCCCAGGATATCTAGAAAGTTGGGTGACCCCGGCAGGAGTGGTAGTAGCTTCCATATTGGATGTCATACAGCTTTTCCAGACTCCTGACTGCCTCTCTGTACAGTCTATCCAGGGTATCTAGAAAGTTGGGTGACCCCGGCAGAAGTGGTAGTAGCTGCCATATTGGATGTCATCCAGCTTTTCCAGACTCCTGACTGCCTCTTTGTACAGTCTAGCCTGGGTATCTAGAAAGTTGGGTGACCCCGGCAGGAGTGGTAGTAGCTGCCATATTGGCTGTCACCCAGCTTTTCCAGATAAAACATTACGGTGTGTGGACATGACTTGGCGCCGGGTGCCCTCACCTCATACTGCCAGTGCGCCGCCCGTAGTAGTTGCTCGGCCTGGTCGGTGGCACATCCCGCTGCCAACACAAACTGAGACACCAAGAGCTGCTGCTTCAACTGCTCAATGTCACCGGACATCCTGACGGGCGTCACAGCTGCGGCGCCACCAATGCCAACGCAGGGTCCCGGGTCACCGCTCTGCAACAGGGGAAAGGCACAAGTCACATGTACAGTACAAACACAGAGCAGACCATGAGGGCGGCACAGCAGGTGCGGGTATCTACACCCCAGGCACCACCACACCACGCTCCTAAATTATATACATGACAGAACCCCCTATAGAAAGTATATACATTTATAAACACAACACACACCGCACACTCACTGCCTCCGTACAGCTGCCCATCAGACAGACCACGCCCCGAGGAGGCGGGCACCTGCACGGCACGATGGGACACGTAGTTTTACCCGTCTGCTGTGTGTCAGCGTGATCACACACTGCGTTCCCACATTCTGCTTTTCAGATGCAGTTTTTGATGTCCAGACCAGGAATGAAGTCTATAAAAAGGAGGAGCAGCTCCTTTTAGAACCTCCCCAGCTCATATCTTCTGAAACTGCATCAGAAAACCTGACCATGTGATAACAACCACTCTGGACTCTACCTATGAAACCGACATGGTACGACCCAAGCTGTTGTACTGTAAGGTTAATAGTGGGAAGAACCATTCATTGACGGGGGAGATCACCAGACATCACTAATATACTGACCCTGAACTCGCTAAATTCATGCCTAACCCTAACCACAAGGCGCCATCACTGTGACAGGAGCAGGGAAGTTGTATTGTGCAGTACAGCGCACCCGAGAAGCCCTGACACCCGGCAAAAGTCCGGAACTACATTTCCCGGCATACCCCGCTTTGTTTGTGTAGTGAGGTCATCCCCGGCCTGACGCTCTCAACCAATAGGAGCTTTAGCTGTGGCAGTGTCAGGCCATATAAGGTAAACATGCCGCTCACCAATAGCAGGGCAAGGGTGGGTCGTGTGGGCGTGGGCTGGCAGTGATGGACAGCTGGGACCGGGCTGGCAGCGGTGCTGGGTGGATATGACGTCATTGTGTCAGTCAGGCGGCCGGTACCCACAGCGCCCCCTGTGGCCATAACTATAGTTACGGGATCACCCAATTTACCCTCATATTACGGAATTCTTCATATTACAGCCCTCATTATACCATTTAACCCCTTCATGACAGCTGATTTATCAGTTATTTTCCCTTTGAAGTTTCCATTGATCTAATTATATACTTCAATTTGTCATCAATTTATGAGGGTCTGTATAGTCATAGTGATACAAATATGTCTGATTTTATGCTTCACTACAATAAATACACTTTAAAAAGTAAATGGTCGTGAAGTTTAATAGATTATGTTCTAACCGCAGTTCTCTGTGGTATGTAAGTGGCTATTGTAACAGCACAGTATAATACAGGATGTAACTCAGGATCAGTACAGGATAAGTAATGTCATGTATATACACAGTGACTGCACCAGCAGCAGAATAGTGAGTGCAGCTCTGGGGTATAATACAGGATGTAATTCAGGATCAGTACAGGATAAGTAATGTCATGTATGTACACAGTGACTGCACCAGCAGCAGAATAGTGAGTGCAGCTCTGGGGTATAATACAGGATGTAACTCAGGATCAGTACAGGATAAGTAATGTCATGTATGTACACAGTGACTGCACCAACAGCAGAATAGTGAGTGCAGCTCTGGAGTATAATACAGGATGTAACTCAGGATCAGTACTGGATAAGTAATGTCATGTATGTACACAGTGACTGCACCAGCAGCAGAATAGTGAGTGCAGCTCTGGGGTATAATACAGGATGTAACTCAGGATCAGTACAGGATAAGTAATGTCATGTATGTACACAGTGACTGCACCAACAGCAGAATAGTGAGTGCAGCTCTGGAGTATAATACAGGATGTAACTCAGGATCAGTACAGGATAAGTAATGTCATGTATGTACACAGTGACTGCACCAGCAGCAGAATAGTGAGTGCAGCTCTGGAGTATAATACAGGATGTAACTCAGGATCAGTACAGGATAAGTAATGTCATGTATATGCACAGTGACTGCACCAGTAGCAGAATAGTGAGTGTAGCTCTGGGGTATAACACTGGATGTAACTCAGGATCAGTACAGGATAAGTAATGTCATGTATGTACACTGTGACTGCACCAGCAGCAGAATAGTGACTGCAGCTCTGGGGTATAATACAGGATGTAACTCAGGATCAGTACAGGATAAGTAATGTCATGTATGTGCACAGTGACTGCACCAGCAGCAGAATAGTGAGTGCATCTCTGGAGTATAATACAGGATGTAACTCAGGATCCGTACAGGATAAGTAATGTCATGTATATACACAGTGACTGCACCAGCACCAGAATAGTGAGTGCAGCTCTGGAGTATAATACAGGATGTAACTCAGGATCAGTACAGGATAAGTAATGTCATGTATGTACACAGTGACTGCACCAGCAGCAGAATAGTGAGTGCAGATCTGGGGTATAACACAGGATGTAACTCAGGATCAGTACAGGATAAGTAATGTCATGTATGTACACAGTGACTGCACCAACAGCAGAATAGTGAGTGCAGCTCTGGAGTATAATACAGGATGTAACTCAGGATCAGTACAGGATAAGTAATGTCATGTATGTACACAGTGACTGCACCAGCAGCAGAATAGTGAGTGCAGCTCTGGAGTATAATACAGGATGTAACTCAGGATCAGTACAGGATAAGTAATGTCATGTATATACACAGTGACTGCACCAGCAGCAGAATAGTGAGTGCAGCTCTGGGGTATAATACAGGATGTAATTCAGGATCAGTACAGGATAAGTAATGTCATGTATGTACACAGTGACTGCACCAGCAGCAGAATAGTGAGTGCAGCTCTGGGGTATAATACAGGATGTAACTCAGGATCAGTACAGGATAAGTAATGTCATGTATGTACACAGTGACTGCACCAACAGCAGAATAGTGAGTGCAGCTCTGGAGTATAATACAGGATGTAACTCAGGATCAGTACAGGATAAGTAATGTCATGTATGTACACAGTGACTGCACCAGCAGCAGAATAGTGAGTGCAGCTCTGGGGTATAATACAGGATGTAACTCAGGATCAGTACAGGATAAGTAATGTCATGTATGTACACAGTGACTGCACCAACAGCAGAATAGTGAGTGCAGCTCTGGAGTATAATACAGGATGTAACTCAGGATCAGTACAGGATAAGTAATGTCATGTATGTACACAGTGACTGCACCAGCAGCAGAATAGTGAGTGCAGCTCTGGAGTATAATACAGGATGTAACTCAGGATCAGTACAGGATAAGTAATGTCATGTATATGCACAGTGACTGCACCAGTAGCAGAATAGTGAGTGTAGCTCTGGGGTATAACACTGGATGTAACTCAGGATCAGTACAGGATAAGTAATGTCATGTATGTACACTGTGACTGCACCAGCAGCAGAATAGTGACTGCAGCTCTGGGGTATAATACAGGATGTAACTCAGGATCAGTACAGGATAAGTAATGTCATGTATGTGCACAGTGACTGCACCAGCAGCAGAATAGTGAGTGCATCTCTGGAGTATAATACAGGATGTAACTCAGGATCCGTACAGGATAAGTAATGTCATGTATATACACAGTGACTGCACCAGCACCAGAATAGTGAGTGCAGCTCTGGAGTATAATACAGGATGTAACTCAGGATCAGTACAGGATAAGTAATGTCATGTATGTACACAGTGACTGCACCAGCAGCAGAATAGTGAGTGCAGATCTGGGGTATAACACAGGATGTAACTCAGGATCAGTACAGGATAAGTAATGTCATGTATGTACACAGTGACTGCACCAACAGCAGAATAGTGAGTGCAGCTCTGGAGTATAATACAGGATGTAACTCAGGATCAGTACAGGATAAGTAATGTCATGTATGTACACAGTGACTGCACCAGCAGCAGAATAGTGAGTGCAGCTCTGGAGTATAATACAGGATGTAACTCAGGATCAGTACAGGATAAGTAATGTCATGTATATACACAGTGACTGCACCAGTAGCAGAATAGTGAGTGTAGCTCTGGGGTATAACACTGGATGTAACTCAGGATCAGTACAGGATAAGTAATGTCATGTATGTACACTGTGACTGCACCAGCAGCAGAATAGTGACTGCAGCTCTGGGGTATAATACAGGATGTAACTCAGGATCAGTACAGGATAAGTAATGTCATGTATGTGCACAGTGACTGCACCAGCAGCAGAATAGTGAGTGCATCTCTGGAGTATAATACAGGATGTAACTCAGGATCAGTACAGGATAAGTAATGTCATGTATGTACACAGTGACTGCACCAGCAGCAGAATAGTGAGTGCAGCTCTGGGGTATAATACAGGATGTAACTCAGGATCAGTACAGGATAAGTAATGTCATGTATGTACACAGTGACTGCACCAACAGCAGAATAGTGAGTGCAGCTCTGGAGTATAATACAGGATGTAACTCAGGATCAGTACAGGATAAGTAATGTCATGTATGTACACAGTGACTGCACCAGCAGCAGAATAGTGAGTGCAGCTCTGGAGTATAATACAGGATGTAACTCAGGATCAGTACAGGATAAGTAATGTCATGTATATACACAGTGACTGCACCAGTAGCAGAATAGTGAGTGTAGCTCTGGGGTATAACACTGGATGTAACTCAGGATCAGTACAGGATAAGTAATGTCATGTATGTACACTGTGACTGCACCAGCAGCAGAATAGTGACTGCAGCTCTGGGGTATAATACAGGATGTAACTCAGGATCAGTACAGGATAAGTAATGTCATGTATGTGCACAGTGACTGCACCAGCAGCAGAATAGTGAGTGCATCTCTGGAGTATAATACAGGATGTAACTCAGGATCAGTACAGGATAAGTAATGTCATGTATATACACAGTGACTGCACCAGCACCAGAATAGTGAGTGCAGCTCTGGAGTATAATACAGGATGTAACTCAGGATCAGTACAGGATAAGTAATGTCATGTATGTACACAGTGACTGCACCAGTAGCAGAATAGTGAGTGCAGCTCTGGGGTATAATACAGGATGTAACTCAGGATCAGTACAGGATAAGTAATGTCATGTATGTGCACAGTGACTGCACCAGCAGCAGAATAGTGAGTGCATCTCTGGAGTATAATACAGGATGTAACTCAGGATCAGTACAGGATAAGTAATGTCATGTATGTACCCAGTGACTGCACCAGCAGCAGAATAGTGAGTGCAGCTCTGGGGTATAATACAGGATGTAACTCAGGATCAGTACAGGATAAGTAATGTCATGTATGTACACAGTGACTGCACCAGCAGCAAAATAGTGAGTGCAGCTCTGGAGTATAATACTGGATGTAACTCAGGATCAGTACAGGATAAGTAATGTCATGTATGTACACAGTGACTGCACCAGCAGCAGAATATTGAGTGCAGCTCTGGAGTATAATACAGGATGTAACTCAAGGTCATGTATGGATCTATATGGTATATAATCACTAACAGGTACAGTACTTATTACATTACCTCCTACCTGTTACGTTTTCCGCGTTCACTGCCCTGTTGCAGTGCATTCATTATCATATTAATGGTACATTCCACGCTTCGACCTCCCCTTTCTTGGCGCTTTTGGTAGGTTCCGATGCATTGTTTTCTTTGGTGACGCTAGTCAGCTGTGAAATGTCGCGGTGCATCTCGGGAATCGTAGTTCCTTCGCTTCTTTGTACAACGTTTGATATCGGTGACGTCAAGACGTAAGAACTACAGCTCCCGACAGTCCTTGCGTCCTAGCGGTGGAATCTCCGGGATTTGTGGGAGAAGGAGGCCTGGAAACCGAAAACAAGCGGAGCGCAGGTAGGTGGTCACCGGGCGGGGGGAGCCGGGGCGGGCTGAGCGGTGTCTTCCTATAGGTTGTGTGTCGGTGAGGAGGGAGTCCTGGTGTCTTATACTGAGGTTAGGAGCCCCCAGAAGAGGAAGTAATAATGAGTATTGGGCTCGGATACAGTGTAACCACCCACCACCATATACAGGAGGCCCGTGTGCATATACAGCAGATTCACTTCTGTACTGATACATTGTAGCGCACCCGCAGCTGTGACAAGGTCCGTACAGGATTATTATTCATCTACTACAAACCAATGTACAGAGAAGAAACCTCCCAGGACCCCCCCCCCAAATACAGGATATAACATGAAGTATATACCAGGAGAGGACCAGGCAAACATATGGCCTATAGGAGAGACCTCACTATCTATATACATGGGACTCATAGGAGAGACCTCACTATCTATATACATGGGACCTATAGGAGAGACCTCACTATCTATATGCAGGGGACCTATAGGAGAGACCTCACTATCTATATACATGGGACCTATAGGAGAGACCTCACTATCTATACATGGGACCTATAGGAGAGACCTCACTATCTATATGCATTGGACCTATAGGAGAGACCTCACTATCTATATGCGGGGACCTATAGGAGAGACCTCACTATCTATATGCAGGGGACCTATAGGAGAGACCTCACTATCTATATGCAGGGGACCTATAGGAGAGACCTCACTATCTATATACATGGGACTCATAGGAGAGACCTCACTATCTATATACATGGGACCTATAGGAGAGACCTCACTATCTATACATGGGACCTATAGGAGAGACCTCACTATCTATATGCAGGGGACCTATAGGAGAGACCTCACTATCTATATGCGGGGACCTATAGGAGAGACCTCACTATCTATATGCAGGGGACCCATAGGAGAGACCTCACTATCTATATGCGGGGACCTATAGGAGAGACCTCACTATCTATATGCGGGGACCTATAGGAGAGACCTCACTATCTATATGCGGGGACCTATAGGAGAGACCTCACTATCTATTTGCAGGGGACCCATAGGAGAGACCT
The DNA here is from genome assembly GCF_040894005.1 of Engystomops pustulosus. Taxonomy (NCBI): domain Eukaryota; kingdom Metazoa; phylum Chordata; class Amphibia; order Anura; family Leptodactylidae; genus Engystomops; species Engystomops pustulosus. The sequence goes on from NC_092418.1 coordinate 10,260,820, forward strand.
CACTATCTATATGCGGGGACCTATAGGAGAGACCTCACTATCTATATGCAGGGGACCTATAGGAGAGACCTCACTATCTATATACATGGGACCTATAGGAGAGACCTCACTATCTATATACATGGGACCTATAGGAGAGACCTCACTATCTATATGCAGGGGACCTATAGGAGAGACCTCACTATCTATATGCAGGGGACCTATAGGAGAGACCTCACTATCTATATGCAGGGGACCTATAGGAGAGACCTCACTATCTATATGCATGGGACCTATAGAAGAGACCTCACTATCTATATGCATGGGACCTATAGAAGAGACCTCACTATCTATATGCAGGGGACCTATAGGAGAGACCTCACTATCTATATGCGGGGACCTATAGGAGAGACCTCACTATCTATATGCGGGGACCTATAGGAGAGACCTCACTATCTATATGCAGGGGACCTATAGGAGAGACCTCACTATCTATATGCAGGGGACCTATAGGAGAGACCTCACTATCTATATGCAGGGGACCTATAGGAGAGACCTCACTATCTATATGCAGGGGACCTATAGGAGAGACCTCACTATCTATATGCAGGGGACCTATAGGAGAGACCTCACTATCTATATGCAGGGGACCTATAGGAGAGACCTCACTATCTATATGCAGGGGACCTATAGGAGAGACCTCACTATCTATATGCAGGGGACCTATAGGAGAGACCTCACTATCTATATGCAGGGGACCTATAGGAGAGACCTCACTATCTATATGCAGGGGACCTATAGGAGAGACCTCACTATCTATATGCAGGGGACCTATAGGAGAGACCTCACTATCTATATGCAGGGGACCTATAGGAGAGACCTCACTATCTATATGCAGGGGACCTATAGGAGAGACCTCACTATCTATATGCAGGGGACCTATAGGAGAGACCTCACTATCTATATGCAGGGGACCTATAGGAGAGACCTCACTATCTATATGCAGGGGACCTATAGGAGAGACCTCACTATCTATATGCAGGGGACCTATAGGAGAGACCTCACTATCTATATGCAGGGGACCTATAGGAGAGACCCCACTATCTATATGCAGGGGACCTATAGGAGAGACCTCACTATCTATATGCAGGGGACCTATAGGAGAGACCTCACTATCTATATGCAGGGGACCTATAGGAGAGACCTCACTATCTATATGCAGGGGACCTATAGGAGAGACCTCACTATCTATATGCAGGGGACCTATAGGAGAGACCTCACTATCTATACATGGGACCTATAGGAGAGACCTCACTATCTATATGCAGGGGACCTATAGGAGAGACCTCACTATCTATATGCGGGGACCTATAGGAGAGACCTCACTATCTATATGCAGGGGACCTATAGGAGAGACCTCACTATCTATATGCAGGGGACCTATAGGAGAGACCTCACTATCTATATGCAGGGGACCTATAGGAGAGACCTCACTATCTATATGCAGGGGACCTATAGGAGAGACCTCACTATCTATATGCAGGGGACCTATAGGAGAGACCTCACTATCTATATGCAGGGGACCTATAGGAGAGACCTCACTATCTATATGCAGGGGACCTATAGGAGAGACCTCACTATCTATATGCAGGGGACCCATAGGAGAGACCTCACTATCTATATGCAGGGGACCTATAGGAGAGACCTCACTATCTATATGCAGGGGACCTATAGGAGAGACCTCACTATCTATATGCAGGGGACCTATAGGAGAGACCTCACTATCTATATGCAGGGGACCTATAGGAGAGACCTCACTATCTATACATTTCCCATATGTGTGTGTGTGGGGCACTGCCTGGTATATACTTCCTGTTATAACCTCGCTGTATCCTATGAAGACACATGTTGTTGTATTGTGGTTCCTTCTTCTTCCATGTGTTGGTTTGTTGGGCCTCGTTGTCTGTTACGTTGTGTGGTCCTGTTTGGTTCTGTTTGATGTTACTGTCTGGGTCGCTGTCTGGGTTCTTCTATTATTACACAAGTGGCAGCCGTGGATATTTGGATATTGAGCCCTGATTCTCATGTTTTCCTCTCAGATCATGGGGGCCGTCTGGGGTCGGAGAATCGCGGGGGTAGAAGACATCGACATCCAGGCAAACTCTGCCTATCGCTACCCCCCGAAATCTGGTGAGTGCTCGGCCCTGGTGTACAGCCTAGAATGGAGGTTGTGGTGTGTGTGTATACATCTCCTCCCCCTCATACACGGGGGTATATCCAGTGCCTACAAGCAGTATTCAACCCCCTGCAGATTTAGCAGGTTTGATAAGAAGCAAATAAGTTAGAGCCTTCAAACAAGAGCAGGATTTATTAACAGATGCATAAATCTTACAAACCAAAAAGTTATGTTGCTCAGTTTAATTTTAATAAATTTTAAACATAAGTGTGGGTCAATTATTATTCAACCCCTCAAACCCCCAGAATTCTGTTTGGTTCCCCTAAAGTATTAAGAAGTAGTTCAGGCACAAAGAACAATGAGCTTCACATGTTTGGATTAATTATCTGGTTTTCCCGCCTTTTCTGACTATTTAAGACCCTCCCCAAACTTGTGAACAGCACTCATACATGGTCAACATGGGAAAGACAAAGGAGCATTACAAGGCCATTAGAGACAAGATCGTGGAGGGTCACAAGGCTGGCAAGGGATACAAAACCCTTTCCAAGGAGTCGGGCCTACCTGTCTCCACTGTTGGGAGCATCATCCGGAAGTGGAAGGCTTATGGAACTACTGTTAGCCTTCCACGGCCTGGACAGCCTTTGAAAGTTTCCTCCCGTACCGAGGCCAGGCTTGTCCGAAGAGTCAAGGCTAACCTAAGGACAACAGGGAAGGAGCTCCGGGAAGATCTCATGGCAGTGGGGACATTGGTTTCAGTCAATACCATAAGTAACGTACTCCACCGCAATGGTCTCCGTTCCAGACAAGCACATAAGGTACCTTTACTCTCAAAGCGTCATGTCAAGGCTCGTTTACAGTTTGCTCATGATCACTTGGAGGACTCTGAGACAGACTGGTTCAAGGTTCTCTGGTCTGATGAGACCAAGATCGAGATCTTTGGTGCCAACCACACACGTGACGTATGGAGACTGGATGGCACTGCATACGACCCCAAGAATACCATCCCTACAGTCAAGCATGGTGGTGGCAGCATCATGCTGTGGGGCTGCTTCTCATCCAAGGGGCCTGGCCATCTGGACCGCATCCATGGGAAGATGGACAGCACGGCCTACTTGGAGATTTTGGCCAAGAACCTCCGCTCCTCCATCAAGGATCTTAAGATGCGTCGTCATTTCATCTTCCAACAAGACAACGACCCAAAGCACACAGCCAAGAAAACCAAGGCCTGGTTCTAGAGGGAAAAAATCAAGGTGTTGCAGTGGCCTAGTCAGTCTCCTGACCATAACCCAATTGAAAACTTGTGGAAGGAGCTCAAGATTAAAGTCCACATGAGACGCCCAAAGAACCTAGATAACTTGGAGAAGATCTGCATTGAGGAGTGGGCCAAGATAACTCCAGAGACCTGTGCCGGCCGGATCTAGATGATTATTAGCTGTAATTGCAAACAAGGGTTATTCCACAAAATATTAAACCTAGGGGTTGAATAATAATTGACCCACGCTTTTATTTTTAAAATTTATTAAAATATAACTGAGCAGCATAACTTTTTGGTTTGTAAGATTTATGCATCTGTTAATAAATCCTGCTCTTGTTTGAAGTTTGAAGGCTCTAACTTATTTGCTTCTTATCAAACCTGCTAAATCTGCAGGGGGTTGAATACTACTTGTAGGCACTGTAGATACCATTCCTGGGGTCGTACCTTATATTTATGGACCTTTTTTTTTTTTCTTCCTCTCTCCAGGAAATTATTTTGCCAGTCATTTCTTTATGGGGGGAGAGAAGTTTGAGACCCCGCACCCTGAGGGTTATCTATTCGGGGAGAACACTGACCTTAACTTCCTGGGTAACCGACCTGTTCAGGTAAGTTGTAGCTGCACTTGGGATTGTCTATAGATGGAGTTGGGACACAGGGGGGGGGGGGCTGGAGGTGGTAAAGGTGTTCAGGCTCGTGCTTTGTGCCTCTATTCACTGACAGCAAGCAGAGATCATGTAACCTGAGATTTAGAAGCTGCGTCTGTATTATTTTGGTCTCTCTTCTCCCCCAGTTCCCTTACCTGACCCCGGCCCCCCATGAGCCGGTGAAGACCCTCCGCAGCCTGGTGAACATTCGGAAGGACTCGCTGCGTCTCATCAGGTAGTGGTCACCCTATGGCGTTGCTTTATGGCACTGCTGCGCAGGGTACAATGTGCTGACGACTTGTATGTGTTTCCAGGTACAAGGAGGGAGCGGACAGTCCCATAGAGGACGGAGGAAAGCCCCGGGTCCTGTACGGCCTGGAGTTCACGTTTGACGCTGACGCCCGCGTGGCCATCACGGTTTATTGTCAGGCCAGCGAGGAGTTTGTTGGGGGGATGGCGGTGTAAGTAGAGACTGGGCATGATTATACTGCCCCCTACAGGCTGAGAGATGGTAATACAACATTACTGTGTCCCTGCAGATACAGCCCCCGCAGTCCCGCGCTGCAGTCGCAGACCGTCTATTACAAGCGAGGGTTAAGCCAGCACTTCTCTCTGCCCGCCTTTAAGATGGACTTCAACGACTGGAAGGACGACGAGGTGAGTGTGACTTACCTGCTCCCTGACTACAGAGGAGCAGCTGTGATAGGACCGCTGGGACCTCATCATTCCTAGTTAAAGGAATTGCAACACTTTCCCTCACTTGTGCAGAGGTTGATAAACATGACAACTTTCTTTTAAAAACAGCGCCACACCTGACCATAGGTCGTGTCTGGTATTACAACAATGTTCCATCCATCTCGGTACAGCTGAGCTGCAATAACTGCACACACCATGGTCAGGAGTGGCGCTGTTTTTGAGGGGAAGCAGCCATGTTTTTTTTTTTTTTTACACTCCGGACAACCCCTTTAAGACGAAGAAGGAAGTGTGGAGCGTAACCGTGGGACCTGAGGACCGACTAGCCGACTGCTATATACACAACAGGGCTGTCATTTTTGCAGCCCCAGATGTAGGACCCCCCCATTGATTGGGATAGCAATGACCCCCACACTCCTGTTATCTGACACCAATGTCTTTGTGTTCTACAGCTGAACTTTGACCTTGATAAAGGGGTCATCCCTCTGGTTATCCAGGCTGTCGTGGCTGAAGGCGGAGGTAAGGAGATCTGGGTTTGGTGTAGATGATCTTGTAGGGTTATACTTAAAGGAACACTCCATAGCTAATTCATTGACTAATCCCTGGTGCGGGGCCATGGAGCAGGACTCCACTATCATTGTATCCCTAGAGTCCTGCTCCTCCCTTCAGACCCTGCACAAGGTAGACATTTGCTCATGATTACATACCCTGCAGAATTTCGACTTTTTTGGCATTTTTTTTTCAGAGAACATGAATGATAAGACAAACTTTTTTCCCCGCTCCTGTTTAGTGATTGGCTGAAGCCGTTTATTGTGTTATCATTCATATTCTCTTATGGGGGGGTGTAAACTTTTGAGCACAGCTGTAATTCATTGAGTCCTCAGTGTCTGTAGTCCTGCGGCTGCTCACCCCTCTCTTCTCTACACAGAGGGATCGGGACACGCTCATGTTCTCCTGGCTGCGTTTGAGAAGGTGAGACACAGCACTATTTAGTAGTAGAAGGGGATCTACATACAGGACTCCCCTCGGCCTACTCTGACAATATTCTCCTCTTTGCAGCACGTCGATGGCAGCTTCTCGGTGAAACCTCTGAAACAGAAGCAGATAGTAAGTAATGGGACTGCAGTGCGAAATCTCTACACAGGATCCTCCATTTCTCCCTTCCAGACATAAGAGTTCAGTCTTTTTCTTATTGTCCTGAACTTAATCACCTGAGGTCTGTAGAGTTGTCGTTCCTGGGTTTCTTGCAGCTCCGGACTAGCAAGCTGCCTTAACTTCTGCTGTTGTAGAGGTGGTCACACTTAGTGATGGTTAAATCGAGACATTTTGAGACTCTGCACCCATCTGCTGCTTATTCTCTCTATTACTTTAGTACCATGTCTTGAAGGGTCCCGTAGTTCTGGGGAAGGGTCCCGTAGTTCTGGGGAAGGGTCCCGTAGTTCTGGGGAAGGGTCCCGTAGTTCTGGGGAAGGGTCCCGTAGTTCTGGGGAAGGGTCCCATAGTGAGTCTTGTGGGATTGTATTAGGACTATTCTAGGATTCTGTATATTCCTGACCAGTGTGGTGGGTCGTGTGTTGCAGGTGGATCGGGTCAGCTATTTGCTGCAGGAAATCTACGGCATAGAAAACAAGAACAATCAGGAAACAAAGGTAAGGCCACTCCAGCTCCCCGAATATTCTGACTGGACTTGTTCTGATCTGCTCAGGGATGGACCTGGGACGTTTCTGACTAGTCCTGATGGTCTCTGGATAGATGTACTCACTGATTGATATGTATGTAAATCCTCCTCCATCTTTGTGTCTCCGCAGCCCTCAGAGGACGAGAACAGCGACAACAGCAACGAGTGCGTCGTGTGCCTCTCTGACCTGCGGGACACCCTGATCCTGCCCTGCCGACACCTGTGTCTGTGCAACTCGTGTGCCGACACCCTGCGCTACCAGGCCAACAACTGCCCCATCTGCCGCCTGCGTGAGTTACCACCTGATGGGGCTACCAGCACCGGGAGCTTTCCTCACACTGCTGTGCTCTCAGTCCTGTGCATTAATCTACTCCACAGTCCTTCACCTGTGCTCTGAGTAAAAGCTGTAGCAAGATTCTTGTTAAATACTGACACCTTTCCCCTAGTGCACTTGGAGAAGCTATACATTTTTTTTCACAGTCCTGCTGCTACTAACACCTTGCACGGTCATAACTACTGACAGATTCCCTATAAACTCGCCCAGAATGAAGCATGTGAATGTGTTTAGTATATGCCCCCCGCCCTGATGTGTAATCTTACAGTCCTCTGTATGTTTTGCAGCTTTTCGTGCTTTGCTGCAGATCCGTGCGGTGCGGAGGAAGCCGGGACCGCTCCCACCCATCTCGTTCAGCCCGGTACTGGCCCAGACTCTGGACCATGATGATAACTCTGTAGGTGGCGGGTCCTGTCTCTATGTATTGGTATTGATGGACGCATATGGCGGTTTTATAATATAGTTTATTTTGCTTTTTCTTCTCGTAGGGAGCAGATAACATCCCTCCGGGGTTCGAGCCCATCTCCCTACTGGAGGCTCTGAATGGGCTCCGGTCTCCCCCTGCCAGTGCCCCCCTATACGAGGAGATCCCCTATAGTGAGAATCTACCTGCCCGGGGACCTCCAGACAACTCCCACCACAAGAGCAAACACGTCAAGACCCCTGACAGGTGAGAGCAGGACCTACTTATATATACTGTGCTATCATGCTCTGTATTAACCCCTTCCCATCCATATTTCCTCAGTGGCCTGCGATCTCCCTCGTCTCCCATCCATGAAGAGGATGAGGAAGTGACGGGGGGAGGTGACGGCGAGCGGCCAGCCTTACTCAGATCCCTGAGCAGAGACTCCTCACAGATAGAGGTGGGTATTAGCAGTACTAGGATCTCTCTCGGCCTCTGTAGGTGGCGCTAGAGAGAGATGCGTCTACAGGAAGGGGTGGAGTCTATGTAAATTATGGGGCTGAAAATGATGATTTGCTTGTATGTAACGCTCTGCTGTCCTGCAGAATATCTCGTCCGCTGACACTCCGGAGATGGTCCCTGCACATCGAGGTAAGTGGCTGCCGTCGTCTTATCGGCTGCCGTCGTCTTATCCTGACTCCGTGTTCTCTCAGCCGTTCTTCTCTCACCATGTTACCAGTTACCACCTGATAGAATCTGCTTCTCCTTCATAGGATCTCGATCACAGTCACAAATCGATGAGTCTGTCGAAAGCCCCGAACCTGAAGAGCTGAAGGAGGATGAAGCCCAAGACGCGTCAGGTGAGCGCTCTAAATAAATCGTCGATATGACCCAGCCGTTATATTGTTGTCCACCTCCCACATGCAGAGACTAGGAATAATCAACTCTGTGTCCAGAATGAAGAGAGCAGATCTCTCTTCCCCGTCCCCAGCAGGGAAATCTCAGCACTATCAGCCAAATGTAACTTTATTTATATAAAAACATGAAGCAAAGGAAACAAATGTTGTGGGCCTTGTTGCTTAAGGAGGACACTTATACTTGTGATCTGTTGTGATTATTTCAGCGCTGGGTCCGGATTCCTGTTCCATTGGGATTGATGAGTGACGGGTGAGTGACTCCTCTTGTGTATCTATGGACTTATGTTGACGTGTTATGTCATTGACGCCTTATATTGGATTATTAATAGGTTTTTATGGGTTTTTTTTGTATTTTTTTTTTTCTCTCCAGATGTGACTTCTAACCAAATCATTGAACAAATTCCTTCTCCCTGCCCCCATCGTACGGTTCTCCGCGCTGGGGTCGTCCGGGTTGGGGCTCAGTCTCTTCTCCAATCATCTACATTCCAGTGGGGGGGCTGATCGCGAGGACCCCTCCTCCACATTGTATCTGGATCTGTGGCCGTCTTGTTAGGCAATGTACACTACAACGTGCCAGGCTGTATATAAGTCTCAGTTTAGTGCCCGCTTGATGTGCCATGTGACAGCGTATATATTGTTACTGTGCCAGGCTGCATGTGTGCATTGCAGTGTATACATATTGGGAACTCGGATGGGGGGCAGGTGGCTAACATGGCGGCTAATACCCCTCCTCTGCACTTTGTAGCCGCTGTGCCACTCTGCCAGGCCACCTGTGGGGCCACAGCCCCAGACTCTGTATAGGTATATAAGGTACGTGCCCTTACATAATAATGTGTGTAATAAGGATGCAGCCCTGAGCTCTGGTCTTGCACATTCAGCTGCCTTTTGAATTCTTAAAGGGATTGGCTAAAATTTAGTATCTCCGGGGGTGACAATGACCGGGCCATTGCGCTGATCGGTTGTCCGCTGCCCTGTAAGCACAGTGCCGGTAGTGGTCGGCTTTTTACTTTTCTAGGGTTTCCATGTGCTCTAAACCGTAGACTGGGCCGCACCGAGGCGCTGCTAAAAAACATTGGCCACACCGCGACTTTCCCTGTTCTGTCAAATGAAAACAAAATGTTGCAATGGACCTTGAATCGCTGTAAAACTACAATTCTTCTGGGCACTGGTAGCGGCGCCAAAGCTGAAGAGCCAAGAGGACACTAATCCGTAACGCTGTTACCCCTTAGCTGGGTTGAATGTTTGACCCTGTGCTGACCACAGGGGGGTAAATACTACAAATTCCAAATATCATGAATTTTGAAAGTAAGTTTTGTCGATTTAAAAGAGAAAATTATGTAATAAAAATTTCAATTGCTGACACAGATTCCATTGAATGAAACTCTTCCTCGACCAATCGCAGTCGGCGGTACGTAAGGGGGACTGAAAGACTAGGTTGGTAAGGTCACATAGAAGCTCACAGTCATTCTGCAATCAACATTATAATTATAGATTTATAGACCCCATTAATTCCATGCTGATGTACAATCAGTAAGGGGTCACATACATTAACACAAGAACAAATGCAAGCACAAGATACAAAACTATAGAGATCAGGTGACAAGCGGAAGGAGGACCCTGTCCATGAGGGCTCACGATCTATGGGGTAGGAGGATAGAGACATGAGGTGAGGGAGCAGAGCAGTGCAGTGCGTTGTCAGAGAACCTGAATAGGTGGGTTTTCAGGTTGCGTTTGGAAGGTGGGGGACAGTATGACACATTTTGGTAGAGTTTCAGAGCATGGGAGAAGCACGTGAGGAGTCCGGGAGACGGTTGTGGGAGGAGTCCGGGAGACGGTTGTGGGAGGAGTCCGGGAGACGGTTGTGGCTATGCCGCTGTCCCCGAACTTTGTCACAATTAAAACAAATAGGAAGTCAAAAGATAATGGAGAGGAAGGAATAAAGTAACCAGATGCTTCAGTAAAGTTTTATTGGGCTTCATGTTCCCAACCGCTCATCATTCTCCTCGCGTTAGGAGGCAAAGAATGACGCAACGCAACAAATACAAGGAACGCTACGTTGTAACCCCATCTAATGTCACTAAAACAATCCCCACCCCCTTCCCACAATATATGAACCATAAGTAACAGGAATTCTTATATAGAAACAACGTATGGATAAGATAATGAAGTCTGATTAATTAAATCATATAATGATCGTTCATGAAGGATGAAACTTTAAAAAAAGGGACGTGTTAGAAGCCATAGAAAGCGCTCAGGCTTCTTTGTTCTGGGGAGTTAAATGGGTTTTCCCACGAAGAAAAGTTAGGCCCTATTCACGGGGCCTCTTAATTTTGTGGTAACAATTCCATACCCCTGTCATTTACACGGGACAGTTTTCTTGGGATGGGGATCTTGGACTTTCTATGGAGAAACTATTCCTGCTTTGCTGAGAGCTAAGGAAACTTCATGACTGATCAAAATTGAGGTGTCTGCAGGTTTAAATGTTTTTATCAAAGAGCTGCTGTTGTTAAATACACAGACAATTATGTCATGTCTGTAACCTGCGCTCTGGTTCCTACCTGGTGCTAGGAGATTAGGCCTCGCGGATGAGGTCTGTTTGGACGCTGGGGTGGCACTAGTTGCGTGAACAGCCCAGGGTCCATGGCGACACTTAATCCGCCACTGTATATACACCTGAGTGTATATACCATAGGACACCAACAGCAGTTAGCAACCCACAGTATACAGGTTTATCTGCTCAATTCACCAAAGTGTATATACATGAGGACCAGGGAACCGGAGACCAAGTTTGTACCTTAAGCTGGATGTATCTGGAGGATAACCATACTTTGTCACCAGGAGAGAAGACAGGAGAAGCTCGACGTTTCTTATCAGCCTGGGTCTTGGTACGGTCTGTAGCTCATAGAAAGGACTGGCGGGTCTGGTTCCAAATAGACTTGAGGTCCTGCACCAGATCTTCTACCGCAGGGACATAGAGGGAGTAGACAGCGGAAGAGTGGGGTGAGGAATATGTCCGTAGACCACAAAGAACGGAGCCGAGCCAGTAGACCCCGAGTCCAGGGAATTGTAGGAGAATTGTCAGCCCAAGGTAGAAGGTAAGCCCAGTTGTCTTGACGGACTGAGACGAAGTGGCGGAGGTAGCAGCCCAAAGTCTGGCTCACCCTCTCTACTTGACTATTCGACTGAGGGTGGTAGGCAGAAGAAAAGTCAAGGTTGACCTGCAGCTGAATACACAAGGAACGCCAGAACTTGGACACAAATTGGACTTCTCGATCGGACACAATGTGTAGCGGAAGACCATGCAGCCGGAAGATATGTTCGAAGAACAAACTGGCAAGCCGTGGAGAAGACAGAAGACCTGGAAGGGGAACAAAATGGGACATTTTGGAAAACCGGTCCATCACCACCCAGATGACAGTACTGCCCGAAGAGACAGGCAGATCAGTGATAAGATCCATTGCCACGTGGGACCATGGGCGACTGGGTATCGGCAACGGAAGTAATAGTCCAGCCAGTTTGAGATGAGGCTTTGTTGCGGGCACAGGAGGAGCAGGAACCCACAAACTCCCGAACATCTTTGACCAGGTCTGGCCACCAGTAGTAGCGGAAGCTGAGGGCCACTGAGCGTTGCACCCCTGGGTGCCCAGCCACATGAGAAGAATGTCCCCAAGGCAGAATCCTCTTCCGGAGAGCAGGTCTAACATATGTCTTGCCGGGAGGTAGCTGCCGAAGATCCACCAGAGCAGCAACAAAAAGCTGGTCAAGAGAAAGGTCGGAGCGGGAGAAAAACGATGACCACCGGGCCTGCCTGGGATTCAGGCGCTGAGCTGCCTGGAGGTACAGTAAGTTCTTGTGGTCGGTGTACACACTCACGGGATGGAGAACTCCCTCCAGAGCAAGTTTGATGGCCAACAGCTCTCTGTTTGTTTCTAATCGAATAATTTCTCTCAGCTGAAGAAAAGCTCTTAGAAAAGAAGCCGCATGTGGAAGTTCGGCCCTTGGACCCTTTCTGGGTGAGCACCACTCCAGCTCCTACTGAGGACGCATCCACCTCAAGATGAAAGGGCTTGTTAGTATCAGGCCTAGAGAGTACTGGGGCCGAGGCAAAAGCGGACTTCAACTTGGAGAAGGCCTCTTCAGCTGTAGGAGACCAGGCACATGGATTGGCACCTTTCTTGGTGAGTGCCATGATGGGAGACACCAGAATGGAGAAATGCGGAATAAACTGCCGGTAATAGTTTGCAAAACCCAGGAACCTCTGTATGGCTCGGAGGCCTTCTGGGCGTGGCCACTGAAGAACTGCAGACAGTTTTGCGGGATCCATCTGGAGGCCTCTGTCGGAAATTATATAACCGAGGAATGGAAGACTGTGCTGGTGAAACTGGCATTTCTCCAGTTTGGTGTAGAGATGATTGGCTTGAAGTCGACCAAGAACTTAACGTACGTGTGTCTGGTGGGATTCAAGGTCTGGAGAGTATACCAAAATGTCAGCCAGGTAGACCACGACACACATATAGAGAAGATCCTGGAAAATGTTGTTAACAAATTCCTGAAAAACAGCAGGGGCCTTACACAGTTCAAAGGGCATTACTAAATATTCAAAATGCCCGTCACGGGTATTGAACTCAGTCTTCTACTCGCCACCTTTGCGGATCCGGATGAGATTGTAAGCACCCCCAAGATCCAGCTTGGAGCACACCCTGGAACCACATAGGCGATCAAAGAGTACCGTGATCAATGGCAGGGGGTAGCGGTTTTTAACCGTGATCTTGTTCAGCCCTCGATGGCCTATACAGGGACGTAAGGAGCCGTCCTTCTTGGTGACAAAGAAGAAACCTGCACCAGCCGGAGAGGAGGACTTCCGTATGAAACCCCTCTGCAGGCTGGAAAACCTGCCAGAATCAAGCTAGAAACTCTGTATCACTCAAAGATCTCGGGGGGGTATTGGATTACGCTTTCTTCTTCCTACTTATGTCTCCTATCCATCCCTGACAACCCTGGCCCACAATACTTGACGCAATGGGAAACTGATTTAAATATTTCACTCACGCCTGAACAGAAATCACGCATTTTCGAACTCTGTCACAGCACCTCAGTAAGTTCAGGATGCAGGGTACAAACTCATGTCCAGGTGGTATAGGGTTCCTACCCGATTACACACCATCTTCCCGCTGGTACCCCCTATGTGCTGGAGATGCAGAGAGGAGGAGGGATCCTTTTTTCATATGTTTTGGTCACGCCGGGTCCTTACCCCTTTTTGGCCGAACTTACAGCATCTTATCTCCTCAGTCTGTGGAGATTCTGTGAAGCTCGATCCTCCTCTCCTCATCCTCCACCATTGTGATGTCTGGGCCGGACGTACAGAAGATCACTACCGCGTTTCTTAATAATAGAGGCCTGATACTTTGGAAACAGATCACCCCTCCAACAACTGCTATGTGGATCACCAAAGTAAATGACATCATGCACATGGAAGACCTCACATCCTCTTTGCACGGCACTAAGTTCAGCAAAACGTGGCAGCCGTGGATCCTCTTTCAACAATCGGCTAAATACAGGCAATCCATTTGACATACTTGAGTGACTTCATCTTCAGCCTTTTCTGGTTGTCGCTCTTCCTCCCTGACCTGGACGTCCTCACTCCTTTGTCTACCCTCCCACCCCACCCTCCGTTCCTTTTTCCTACTACTCCGCTACCCCCTTACCCTTCCATAATTTACCTTCCTATTCTTACAGTTCGTGATTGCCCTGGGGAGCCCTCTGTGGATACTCTACCGAATCCGGGGACTCCCCCAAGACCTTGTTTCTTAAAATTACTATAAAAAAGGCGAGAGTGCAGGAGAGACTGGAACATGAGCTTGTAAAAGTCATACCTGATGTGATCTTATGTAATGTCTATCATTCTATGTGACTCCTGTTTGATTTGTTTATTTGAAATGTGATAAGGACTGTGTTCATGTTCTTTTTTTTGTACTTTGGCTACCAATAAAGCAAATTAAAAAAAAAACAAAAAAGTTGTGCAATCATTTCCAGGAACTCCTCGCTCTTCCTATAAACAACTTTTTACTTTTGATCTCCCTTCCTCCACAATGGCGTCCCCTGAGCTGAGAGAAGAGCTGGACTGCTCCATCTGCCTGATCCTCTATACCAGTGGTGGCGAACATATGGCACGGGTGCCAGAGATGGCACTCAGAGCCCTCTCTATGGGCACCTGCGCCATCACCCCAGTGCAGAGTTTACCAGATAGGACTCAAGGCCTCCCGCAGTCCAAAGCACCCCAGAACCCTAGAAGGAAGCTACCATGATAATCCAAACTTATTCTACTTATTTCTACTGTATTTGGTGCCTATACAATTTAAACATGTAACAGGGCAGGGAGTAATAAGTCACTGCTTAAATTGTTGAATCGGCACTTTGGGAAAAATATGTGGGTTTTGATTGCAATTTGGGCACTCAGCGTCTAAAAGGTTTGCCATCACTGCTCTATACTGATCCCGTATCCCTGAGATGTGGTCACAACTTCTGTCGCTCGTGTATTGTGAGTGCGCTGGATGCACAGGAGGCGGCTGGAGGATATTCCTGTCCTGACTGCAGAGCAGAATATCCCGAGCGTCCGGCCCTGGAGAAGAACAGGAAGCTGGGGAATATAGTGGAGCGTTTCTTATCTACTCAGCCTGATATGGAGGAGACCAGAGTCTTCTGTACTTACTGCACAAAGTCTCAGGTACCGGCTGTGAGGTCCTGTCTGCAGTGTGAGATCTCCCTGTGTCCTCAACATCTCGGAGCTCATAATAAGTCAGTGGATCACAGTCTAATTCATCCTACTGCATCATTCAAGCATCGAAAATGCTCCACACACAATGAGATCCTGAAATACTATTGTGCTATAGATGCCACCTGTATCTGTGTGTCCTGCTGCGTGGCTGGAGACCACAAGGGACATGACGTGGAGCCCCTGGATCTAGCCTCTGAGAAGAAGAAGGAGACACTGAAACCTGTTAGTGACAAACTGAGCTCCAGGAGAGAAGAAGCTGAAGGAAGAATAAAGAATCTAAAGGAACATGAGACAAAAGAGAAGGAGAAATCATCCGGACTCGCTGAGAGAGTCTCTGGTCTGTTTACTGATCTCAGGGGAAAGATGGACGATCTAGAAAAGGGAGTTCTCAGCGAGATCTACAGACAAGAGAAGCAGGTGTCACTTTCAGTGTCTGACATGGTCAAAGAGGTGGAGCTACACAAGGATGAGCTGACCAAGAAGAGGAACCACTTGCAGGGATTATGTGATATCACAGATCCATTGGCCTTTCTACAAGAAGCTGTAATCAGAGGTGACATCAGTGATCAGAGCTGTGATGTCATTGGAGTTGAAAGAGAAGCTCAGAGTTTGGATGATGTCATAGTGTCACAGATGTTACACAGAGGACTGCTGCGCTTTGCTGATGATCTGATTGATCTGAAGATAAAGAGACAGTTCCCAGTGATGGAGAAATCTGAGGTATTACTGGATATAGACTCGGCTCATGATAACATCATTATATCACATAGTCTTAGATCTGCTTCTTATTCTGCAACGTCACAGAACAGACCCAATGGACCCAAGAGGTTCGACTCCTGTCAGGTGTTCAGCTCCTGCAGCTTCTCCTCTGGGAGACATTACTGGGAGGTGGATGTGAGTCAGGCGGAGAAATGGATCATTGGAGTGGCCGGGGAAAGTCTGGAGAGGTAAGCGGTGGGTAACGAGTCATTTATTGGTTTTAATGAGAAATCCTGGGGTTTGATGGTTATTAATAGCCTTGGTGTGCTTCATAACAATATATTTACAAGTCTGGAATCAGAGTCTCCTGTGAAGGTTGTTGGGATCTATCTGGACTATGAGGCCGGGCGTCTGTCCTTCTATCAGCTGTGTGACCCCATCAGACACTTACACACCTTCACCGCCTCCTTCACCGAGCCGCTCTATGCCGCTTTTTATCTGTATAAGAATTGTATCCTCAGAATCATGATATAATTTAGAGATAAATGCAGCCTTCTAAGATCCTTTCATTTTTATATTCAGGCTGATTCATTACTGAAAGTGTAACCATCATTCTGAGTAAATAAAAAGAAAAAAACATAATTCTGCTCCAAGTGTCTCTGGGAATCATTTCTCAAAGTATTTTGCTCCTTAGTCCCCATTTAGAACCTTTTTTGTCCCACAGTAACCAAGGTTTCCAGCACTGAAAAGACCTGCAAGCAGCAAGAAGGAGGGGCGGGACCTTCCTCCTATGACATCATCACAAGCACACACTGCTGACCAGTGAGACCACAGCTTGTGCATTTCAGACACACCCACACAGGCGAGTGTGGAGCTTCTAGCTAAAAGGCTGAATAATTTACATAAGTGAAATTGTGAAGGTTTATTCAATGATGAGAAAAGTTTCAGTGTTATAACTTTTGCGTGGCTGCGCACCCTCGTCCGAGAAACCTGCCATCTGCTGTTCTGCGCAGGCGGCAAGTTTCTCGCTACGAGGATCTGCACGCCGAACATTTCTGGTAGGAGGAATAAAGAGGCTACTGGGGCGCGGAGTAGCTGCGCTGTGTCTGCGGCTCAGGCTTGTTGAGCAGATGACCCTGCATTTTTCTGTGGGACCTGCAATGATGTCATGATCACACGACCCACAGGGAAAAGTAATATACAGGCCGTAGAAGAGAAGAAGACAACTGACCGTAAAGTGAGGGGGAAAAGGTAGACACCGTGAGGAGGGAAATTAATGAGGATGAGGGGGGGGGGGGGGGGTGTATGAGGAGTAAAACATAAGGGGGCTCTTTGAATGAAAGGGGGCATGAGGCCATGATCAATAGTCCGTACACTCCCCAGAATGATAGCAATGAAAATGTCATCTCATCCCGCATAAAATAAGATCCTATTCACCTGCATACAACAAAGTATGTGAAAGTATGTAAAAGATATGGATGGCAGAATGTGGCAGCTACTTTTTCAAATTATATAACATAATAAACCTATAAATTGATGTGACAGAAGTGACCTAAAGAATAAAAGGGAGGTGTCATCTGGACCGTGCAATTAAAAAAAGAAAATCACAGCCCTGGATGGCTTAATATAAACCCGGTCCGTAACGGGATTATATAGGGTGAGGAACCAACCCAGTAGCGTGTATATGAGCAAAGCACATTAGACAATACAGTACATAATAGATATATACAGTAAACAGAGTACAAAAATACACACAGGTAGCACTACAAGTCTCAGCAGTTCCGTGAGTTAGTTACCTTGTGTGTGGGCCTAATGAGGATGGATAGTCCACACTTTTAGATCCTCCCAGGTGGTAAGATTTCCCCCAGGTGAAAGACGATGTGGTCTAAGTGGTGTCTGATTATATCAAGTGCAGACACACCCAAACAGGAGGGGTTATGGGTTCCTCCTACCTGGTATCACGTCCCGAACCCTGGAGAAGCTATAGCTTCTCAAGTGGAAGTCGTAGGGTCACTGTTCTGGTATCATTGGATCCGGGTGAATCCCTGGATCGCATTGATACCAAACCTGACCTGACCCATTTGCTATGGTCCACAGATATCTCTGGACCCAAGGATGCTAGAGCCTCAGGGATTGGGCCTTTGTGATTTCCTGACGATAAGGAATCCAAAAATGTAGGTGCCTTTGGGGTGAGATTGACCATAACTCCATAACTGTCCCTAATCCACCTATTGGTTTAAGAATTTATACCTCTTTGTCTCCTGTTTCAAAATGGGGGGGAAGCTACCCCCCTCCGGGAGTCATCGTAAACAGCCTAGCTCAATTAGGCCAATTAAGCTGAGGCTGGGGGAAAGTGGGGAACTTGAGTAGGATAAGGCCCTCCCCCTGGTTACAGTTATTACAGTTATCACAGTTGGCATAGTATATAACTATTTCACTGGGGTGGGGAGGATTTCACCTTTGTACATTTTGTCTCTGGCAGTAGAGAAGCTTGGTTCACCCCTGCAAACGCTGACAACCAGAACTGAAATGACATGCTGAGTTCAGTTCCGGCTTTTCAGCGTTCGGACCAGACGTTCCAGCAGGCACCCTTCAAGTTTGATGCATCGCACTCGCAAGTAAATGGGGCCGATGAGGGAGTATTCTTGCACTTACTGTTTAAGGAATGAACATTGTAAGAAATTTGATATTCTCTCTTCTTTCTGGATCTGATTTGAGGGAATGTATATAAATGTATATTGTATTAAAAGGGATTTAGTTTCTACAGTTGATATTTATTGCAAACTTTATTGTAGACCAAAACTAATACACATATTATTAACCTACAAACACCAGGGAGATTAATCCCAACGTATTCGCCAGAGATACATAAATAATAAATGTGTAACCACCAAATTACCAAATTTAAAGAAGAAGAAAGACAAAGGGGCACATTTATTTTTCAATTGAAAAATGGCTTGCACAGTATCGGGTGTATTGCGATTGTGTCGTATGCGACCCTCTATTTGGTGCAGCTGCGCTGCTCTCATGTGACAGAAATTGGGGGATGGACTGTCGAATGATCCGACTGATTCAGACTGAGCGTGGGATTTAACTTTCAAATTGTGTCGCAAAACAATGCACTTACATGCACCAGGAAGGACCTGATCGGGAAAGCGACACAAGCAGGAAATCGGGCGCATGATCTTAGTGAATAGTGATCGTCGGACAGCGCACAGCGGAGATCGTGTCAGGAACGGGTAAGTAAATGTGCCCCATTATGTATATTCCAGTGCTTCTACGGTGTAGAAGTGCTGATAAATATCCCATAGTGTCTATGGTTCTTTTCCCCAGAATGTTGTTTCCTCCCTCGCTATCCCATTCCTATTGTTAAATCCTTTACCTAAGAAAATCTTCCTCTCCTGCTGAATTAACAAGGTCCTCTACATCCAGTGGCATTAAAGGGTTAAATCAATTTGAGAGTTGTATATCAACCCCCTAAATTACTAGAAAAAGCTAGGGTATTGTGAGCGAAAGGATCGATGTGTTTCCCGTTTATGTTGTCAATATTTATTTGGGGATCTATCATCTGAGGAATGATTCCTCCTTTCTCCTTCCTTCGGGCTCCTCATGCCCGGTCACTCATTGTAGAAAAGAATAGGAGAAAAGTGACATTTCATAACCCAAATTTAAAAAACTGCTATAAAGCAATAATTCACCAAATATTTGTAGAACAAGACAATAAAAGAATCTATAATAAGAAGCCCAAGATTTGCTTTAACACTTAATAACCAACGTTCTATTCTAATTATGTAAAGATTCTGAGGACAAAATAGTGATACACATGGAAAGCGGCATAGAGCGGCTCGGTGAAGGTGGGTGGAGCAACATCAGTACCTGAATGACTGGAGACGTTACTAAAAAAAAAATGTATTAAGAAAGCTATAAAACTATAAGTAGATATGTTCTTGGTTTATGACATTTCACTAAATGACTGGATATGAGGAGCCACAGGTGATGTCAGGTATCAACATGTGGCCCGAGCTGATCTCTCCCACATTGTTGAAGAAGGATTGTGTCCTCTCCCCACATCACCTGATCAGAGCCACCTCGACAAAAACATTAACCAATAAAAATAAAGAAACAAGTTACCTAAAAAGAACTCGAGCCATAGGAAGAAATGGTCGCCAGCGCAGATAGTTTGCGCAGATATATCAGGAATCTGGAGCCTATGGAATACATCCAACACCTTGGGAGGGTCAGGGGAACATCATGTGTTGGCGCACCAGACGCTAGCACGTGATAAATCCACCACATAATGTCTGAGACATCCTTTCATATATCACTTGTAGAAAAAACAGGAAGAAGCAGCACTCCGGAAAATAAAGAGATTTATTCACCCCTGGTACAGAGTAGGGTAGCGGTAGTTTTCCTTTCATGTATCATATATATAAGATCTTTGGTACCGTGTCCCTAGCAAACTGTTTTAATATTCATGGCGCCCAGAGTTTGTCCTTTCATTAACACCTGTGACTGCGGTTTAGACCAGTGTCCACACTACTGGTTATCACCTATAAGAAATTCCTGCCAAACACTGAGACATATACTGTAGGTGTTATAATCCGGGAGACAATTACCCCTCAAATAATAATTAGTTTAATTCTATCCAGATGGTCACAATGGGCAAAACATGACTAACATGGCATGAGCTCCTCTACGAGAGACGACCAGACTCCTCTCCCCTACTTTGAGGAAACTTTATGTGGTAAAACCAGAAAGTTTTTATTTTAGTGTAAAGATCTTCCAGGGAGATCCGTGGATTTCTAATTCTTTCCTATACGCTCACTAGCGGCAATTGATATATAAGTGATCTTGTATGGCAGGAGAAGGTCAATAATCCCATAAACAGAACGGGACAAAGGGAGATCCATAACTTGTAGGTGAACACTATAAAAGAAAACCTCCAACAAAATAAAATCTTTCCTTCCATCTCTAGTAAAAATCACATACAAATATAATCAATTATTCCAATAAAACCAGTAGTATAAATAAAAACTTCACCTCATCTGCTAAAAACAGGCCACAATATGAGCAGATAGACCAAATAATAAAAGAAAAAACTTCTAGTTCTTTAAATCTAATGGTTTATTACGAAAATTATTTTATTGTCCAAATGTCATAGAACCATAAAAGCCTGCACATATTTGGTATCTCCATAATCATAGTGACCTGTAGAAGAAGGTAAAATGTTATTCAATTATGTAATATAAAAACCAGAACTAAATTGCAGTTTATTTGAAAATATTCATTTAGGAAAAAGTGAAACTGAGGCCTAGTTTCCATCCCAGCACATCCTGGAGAGGTGTGAGACCCCCGCCCTGACATTACCCTCACAATAGTAACGTCTCCAGTCATTCAGGTGCTGATGCTGCTCCCCTGGCTCTCAGTGCAGGTGAATGGGGGAAATACACATAAAGACAATGAGAATGTAAATCCCTTTCATTATGAATAGGTCTGACAGTCACACCCAGGACCGCAGGGGTTGATGCCTCAGCAGGACACTCCACCCTCTTACTGTATATAAGATGATGTTTCAGTCCTGAATTCTTCAGATGAGACACAACTTCTGCTGCTCGTGACCTGAGAAAGAAGCATCTGTGACGTCCGATCTTGGAAAAGAACAGGAATCTTGGGAATATAATGGAGAATTTATCTACTCAGCCTAAGATGGAGGAGACCAGAGTCTGCTGCACCTACTGCGATTCTCCTGAACCGGCTGTAAGAACATGTCTGCAGTGCGAGGCTTCTTTCTGTGAGAAACACTTACAGAGACACAGTAAGTCCTCAGAACATATTTTGGTTGATCCTGATGTTAATCTGGAAGAAAGAAAATGCCCCACACACAATGAGGTACTGAAATACTATTGTCCTATGGATTCCACCTGTATCTGTGTGTCCTGCTGGGTGGCTGGAGACCACAAGGGACATGAGGTGGAGATACTGGATGTGGCCTCTGAGAAGAAGAAGGAGAAGCTGAGATCTGCTGTTGAGAAAATGAACTCAGATAAAATGGAAGCAGGAAGAAGAATCCAGAATCTCACAGATCATGGGGTAGAAGAAGAAAAGCAATTATCTGGACTCACGGAGAAAGTCACTAATCTGTTTACTGATCTCAGGAAGAAGCTGGATGATCTAGAAAGGAGAGTCCTGGGTGAGATCTCAAGACAGAAGAATCGGGTGTCACTCTTAGTCTCTTACATGATCAAACAGATGGAGCTACACAAGGATGAGCTGAGCAAGAAAATTCATCAATTTGAGGAGTCATGTGATATCACAGATCCATTGACCATCTTACAAGAAGATTTAATCAGAGGTGACATCAGTGATCAGAGCTATGATGTCAGAGATGTAAAAGCAGCTCAGTGCCGGGATGATGTCATAGTGTTACAGATGTTACACAGAGGACTGCTGCGCTTTGCTGATGATCTGAATAATATAGGGATGAAAAGAGAGTTCCCGGTGATGGAGAAATCTGAGGTATTACTGGATATAGACTCGGCTAATAATTACATTATTATATCAGAGGATCTCAGATCTGCCTCTTATACCTCTACATCACAGAACAGACCTGATGGACCAAAGAGGTTCAAGGGTAATCATGTGTTCAGCTCCTGCAGCTTCTCCTCTGGGAGACATTACTGGGAGGTGGATGTGAGTCAGGCCAAGCAATGGATCATTGGAGTGGCCGGGGAAAGTCTGGAGAGGAAGGAGAACCGTCTTCAAACTATTTTTTTAAACCAGAAATTTTGGGCTGTAACATGCTGTAAAAAACTTATTGTGAGTCATAACAATATGCACAGGCACTTGGAAACAAAGTCTCCTGTGAAGGTTGTTGGGATCTATCTGGACTATGAGGCCGGGCGTCTGTCCTTCTATCAGCTGTGTGACCCCATCAGACTTTTATACACCTTCACCACCTCTTTCTCTGAGCCGCTCTATCCTGCTTTCCATGTACTTGAGAATTGCATGATTAGCATCATAAAATAATAACATGCAAATGGTGACTGTAAAGTCTTAACATGATTCCTTGTCTTATAGGATCCTATTATTTTTGGTCACAATGTTATTACGGAATATATTTTTATTGCAGTTCCACAGCAGTCACTCAGAGCAGGGGGGAGGGGTTTAGGTCACTGTTAAGATCTGAGGGCACTTAATTTAGGATCACCATTGGGGAAGCTATAATATTCTTTGGCAAACAGCTGCTAAAAATGTTTTATCCAAGTGTACAACTTGAGCACAGAACTACCGTAAAAATGTGGTTTACAAGAAAATTATCAAAACCAATGATGAAATGGCTCTTGTTGTGAAATTTGATGAATTTTCTAGATTTTTTGTGACCATGAATTTTTCATTATTGCACATAAGATTCTAGATATAGTATTGGTGTATTAGTAGTGTTTGTCTGATTATACTGATCAAATCTATTTTTGTAAAATGTAATTTCCTTATTCTTCTTTAGTTCTAATAAAATATTTTTATGAAATCTGATTGTGAAAATCTTTTTCTGTCGCTTCACAAAACTTTAATAATTTGTATACTTAGTGACCGGATATAGGCAATCCATGTCACAAACCACTTTGGTAGAAATCGTCATGATCATCCGGGCCACGTTGTGAACAAGAAGCAATAGAGACAATGGGGCAGATTTATCAAGCAGTCTGAAAGTCTGAATATTTCCAGTTGCCCATGGCAACCAATCACAGCTCAGCTTTCATTTCACCAGTGCTCATGAATATTTTAAAGGGGAGCTGTGATTGGTTGCCATGGGCAATTGGAAATATTCTGACTTTCAGACACTTGATAAATCTGCCCCAATGTGACTGGTTTGCTATTAGAGGCTCCTGGGCATGTGACCTCAGATTAGACATCTGACCATATCATTGGGTGGGTGGCTCTGCTCGGAACATTTCATTGGGGGGAGCACTGCAGGGGACATTTGATTTGGGGGAAGCACTGCTAGGGACATTGCAATGGGGGGAGCACTGGTCGGGACATTGCATTGGAGGGAAGCACTGCTGGGGACATTGCAATGGGGGGAGCACTTCTGGGGACATTGCAGCATTGGGGGGAAGCACTGCTGGGGACATTGCAGTGGGGGGAGCACTTCTTGGGACATTGCATTGGGGGCAGCACTGCTGCGGACATTACATTGGGAGAAGCATTGCTGGGGACATTACATTGGATGGAGCAATGCTGGGGACATTCCAATGGGGGAAGCACTGCTGGGGACATTCCAATGGGGGGAGCACTGCTGGGGACATTGCAATGAGGGATGCACTGCTGAGGGTTGGGAGGAGCATTTGGGAGGAGCAATGCAGGGGACGTTGCAGTGGGGGGAGCTCTCTGGGGACATTGCATTGGGGGCAGCACTGCTGCGGACATTACATTGGGAGGAGCATTGCTGGGGACATTACATCGGATGGAGCAATGCTGGGGACATTACATTGGATGTAGCAATGCTGAGTGCATTCCAATGGGGGGAGCACTGCTGGGGACATTGCAATGGGGGTTGCACTGATGAATGCATTGCATTGGTAGGAGCAATGCAGGGGACATTGCAAAGGGGGGAGCACTGCTGGGGACATTGCAATGGGGGGAGCACTGCTGGGGACATTACATTGGGGGGAGCACTGCTGGGGACATTCCAATGGGGGAGCACTGCTGGGGACATTGCATTGGGGGCAGCACTGCTGGGGACATTCCAATGGGGGGAGCACTGCTGGGGATATTGCATTGGGGGGAGCACTGCTGGGGATATTGCAATGGGGGGAGCACTGCTGGGGACATTGCAATGGGGGGAGCACTGCTGGGGATATTGCATTGGGGGGAGCACTGCTGGGGATATTGCAATGGGGGGAGCACTGCTGGGGACATTGCAATGGGGGGAGCACTGCTGGGGACATTACATTGGGAGGAGCACTGCTGGGGACATTGCAATGGGGGGAGCACTGCTGGGGACATTGCATTGGGGGGAGCACTGCTCAGGACATTGCATTGGGGGGAGCACTGCTGGGGATATTGCATTGGGGACAGCACTGCTGGGGACATTGCAAAGGGGGGAGCACTGCAGGGGACATTGCAATGGGGGGAGCACTGCTGGAGACGTTGCGTTTGGGGGAACACTGCTGGGGACATTGCATTGGGGGCATTACATGTGGGGGGAGCACTGATCAGGACATTACATGTGGAGGAGCACTGCTGGGGACAATGCAATGGGGGATGCACTGCTGAGGGCATTGCATTGGGAGGAGCAATGCAGGGGACATTGCAATGGGGGTGCACTGCTGGGAACCTTGCATTGGGGGGAGCACTGCTGGGGACATTGCAATGGGGGAGCACTGCTGGGGACATTACATTGTGGGGCGCACTGCTGGGGACATTGCAATGGGGGGAGCACTGCTGGGGACATTGCAATAGGGGGAGCACTGCTCAGGACATTACATTGGGGGAGCACTGCTGGGAACATTGCATTGTGGGGAGCACTGCTGGGGACATTGCAATGGGGGGAGCACTGCTCAGGACATTACATGCGGAGGAGCACTGCTGGGGACAATGCAATGGGGGGAGCACTGCTGGGGACATTGCACTGCGGACAGCACTGCTGGGGACATTGCAATGGGGGGAGCACTGCTGGGGACATTGCAATGGGGGGAGCCCTGCTGGGGACAGTGCATTGGGGGAAGCACTACTGGGGACATTACATTGGGGGGAGCACTGCTGGGGACATTGCAATAGGGGGAGCACTGCTGGAGACGTTGCATTTGGGGGAGCAGTGCTGGGGACATTGCATTGGGGGCATTACATGTGGGGGGAGCACTGCTCTAGACATTACATGTGGAGGAGCACTGTTGGGGACAATGCAATGAGGGGAGCATTGCTGGGGACAATGCAATGGGGGGAGCACTGCTGGGGACAATGCAAAGGGGGGAGCACTGCAGGAGACGTTGCATTTGAGGGAGCACTGCTGGGGAAATTGCAATGGGTGGAGCACTGTTGGGGACATAAAGCCTTGCACTATACTTTATCCCTGCTGCATCGTGCAATAAGTTGGTAGCTAGAATCGTACGTTTCCCTATGTGCCAAATAAAACTAAAAATGTAAAACAAAATTAATTATTAACTAGCCCTATGTGAATTTAAAAAAAAAAAGGTTAAAACATTTTTTTAGTAGTGAACAACAACAAAAAAAGCTACGGCTGACAAACCACTACATCTGAAAAAATTCTAATACATTAAAGGCTTGGTCATACCTGGTCTCCACATGAAGGGGACATTCAAAGATGGCCGCCCCTGGGTCAGTATATATCACACTAAGGCCCCTGCACATGACTGTATATGGAGGCTGTATAAATATTTCTGTCCATACGTCTATATACAGTTATAGATGAAGATGCGTCAGCCTTTTACCTCACACATATCTGTATCTCTGTATGTCTCCTCCTGTCAGCAGACTTTGGCTTTATAGTTATAGTGCAGGGAACTATCTCCATTATTTCTAGAGATGGTTTTCACATATTTCTTTTCTCCTGATGAAACTTCTCTTCTCTTTCATCTCTGGACCTTTTTTTTATTATCTTCTCCATCTTTTACCTCAGGATCCTATTATCTCCCTTCTCTCTCATCTCCCTCAGCTCATCTCTACCTCTCACTTCTCTTCTCATTGGCCAGTTATTCCAGAGGGGAGGAGCAATGAGCCTGACCTAACAAGATTGGCAGCTCTCCTAGCTGAGCTTGGTTGTCATGTGCTCCAATACAATCTATGACACATTATACCAAGGCCAACAAAATCCACAAGCAGGAGCCCAGAGGTGATATACACATATGAGGGGACACTCCAGCCCCTCACACAGTAATGGTGGATATCTGTCCTCCCTATCACACAGCTCCAGCACACCAGGGCTCATGAAGACGCTGCAGTACAGAGCAGTAATATGTCATATATCAGCCATGTCTGCAGTAAGTGATCACTGGGCGATGTATCTATATACATCCGCCATATCTACAGCATGTGAGGTAATAATACTCCAATATACATCCGCCATATCTACAGTATGTGAGGTAATAATACTCCAATATACATCATCCATATCTACAGTATGTGAGGTAATAATACTCCAATATACATCAGTCATATCTACAGTGTGTGAGGTAATAATACTCCAATATACATCAGTCATATCTACAGTATGTGAGGTAATAATACCCCAATATACATCAGTCATATCTACAGTATATGAGGTAATAATACTCCTGCCATAACTACAGTGTGTGAGGTAATAATACCCCTGCCATAACTACAGTATGTGAGGTAATAATACTCCAATATACATCCGCCATATCTACAGTATGTGAGGTAATAATACTCCAATATACATCAGTCATATCTACAGTATGTGAGGTAATAATACTCCAATATACATCAGTCATATCTACAGTATGTGAGGTAATAATACTCCAATATACATCAGTCATATCTACAGTATGTGAGGTAATAATACTCCAATATACATTAGTCATATCTACAGTATGTGAGGTAATAATACTCCAATATACATTAGTCATATCTACAGTATGTGAGGTAGTAATACTCCAATATACATCAGCCATATCTACAGTGTGAGGTAATAGTACTCCAATATACATCAGTCATATATACAGTATGTGAGGTAATAATACTCCAATATACATCAGCCATATCTACAGTGTATAGATATGACTTTGTATTTAGAACTTTCAGTGTACTGACCAAATAAGCTGTGCTCACAACCTAACAAGTCCCTGCATGTCCCATCCACGAACTGAATACCAAAGTAGCTTTACACATCAAAAATAGAAAAAAGTTAACCCTTTAAGGACCTGGCCCTTTTTTTTTTTCTTTTTTTTCACTCCCCACAATCAAAAATCTATCTATATAGTTTTTTTTACACGTAAAGAGCTCTGTAATGGCTTGTTTTCTGCGTAACAAATTGCAATTCATAGTGACGGTATTACTATACCATACTATACTATACTGGTAAGCTGGAAATAAATTCAAAATGCAGTAAAGTTGGTGAAAAAACACATTTGCAGCGTTTTCTTGTGGGCTTGGAATTTACAGCTTTCACTGTGCACCACAAATGACATGTCTACTTTATTCTTTGGGTCAGTACAATCACGGGGATATCAAATTTGTATAGGTTTTATAATGTTTTAATTATAGATTTACAAAAATTAAAAACTCGTGTACAATGTATATTTTTTTTATTTTGCCATCTTTTTTATACTTCGGTGTACAGAGCTGTGGGCGGTATCTTTTTTTTGCGACTTTTGATGAAGTTTTCAATGCTACCATTTTTAGGACTGTGCAACCTTTTGATCACTTTTTATTGATTTTTTAAAATATTTTTCGAAATGGCAAAAAAGTGCAATTTTTTAATAATAATAATTATTTATAAAGCGCCTACAGATTACGCAGCGCTGTACAAACCATGCCAATTTCACTCTAGGCGCTATTTTCCGTTACGGGGTTAAACACAGTGAAAAAACTTTTTTATATTTTGATAGATCGGGGATTTTCGGATGCGGCGATTGTGATTTTTTTGTAGGTTTTTTTATTATAATTTTTTTTTAAAATTTTTACTTTTACTATTTTTCAGACTCCCTAGGGTACTTTAACCCAAGGTAGTCTGATTGATCCTATCATATACTGCCATACTACAGAATGGCAGTATATGGGGATTTATATCCTCATACATTACAATGTGCAATTAGCACATAGTAATGAATGGGTTAAATCCAGACAGCTTTAGGTCTTCAGAAGAGGCTGTCATGGCAACCGGTCGCCGCTCCCCGACGACGTCACGGGTAGCGACGTTCTCCAACAAAATGGCGGCGCCCGCTAGCACCGATCGTGAGTGTTACTGGTAAGTCTTTTCTGCCATATGCAGCAAAGACTTACCGACTATGGAAAGTGCTCAGCCCATGAGCCCTCTGCATGCACCCGCAGCAGACCCGTGACGTGATATTACCCTTTTAAAGGGTTAAAAGGAACAAACACTATAAGAAATGAAATGGCACTTATAGCATAAATAGACATCTAAATTCAGAGTGTAGAAGAACGGGGGGGTCAGGGCTATAACGGCTCTAATATAATAATTCTATAGTGATGGGCCATATTATACTGCAGGGAAAATAATCCCATTTTTAGATTTCTATAGCAGGACAGAGACCCATAACTTGCACAATGAACACTGGAAAATAAAAACCTCCAACAAAGTAAAGTCTTTTCTTCCATTTCTATTAAAAAAAAAGTATTGAAATATAAATAATAATTCCAATAAAACAACAAGTAGAATGAATATAAACTCCATCTCATCCACTAAAATAGGCAGCGACACGGGTATAGAGACCAAATAATATAAAGTTATGTACAATCTGCACATATTTGGTATCTCCATAATCGTAGTGACCTGTAGAAGAAGGTGAAATGTTATTCAATATCACAATACTTAAAATACAACAACAAGGCTCAAACATAGTTTTTTTCTAAATTCTCCCACAGAAAGTGTTAATAAACATTATTCCATAAGCCAAGATGAAACTGAGGCCTAGTTTCCATCCCAGCACATCCTGGAGAGGTGTGAGACCCCCGCCCTGACATTACCCTCACAATAGTAACGTCTCCAGCCATTCAGGTGCTGATGCTGCTCCCCCCGCTCTCAGTGCAGGTGAATGGGGGAAATACACATAAAGACAATGAGAATGTAAATCCCTTTCATTATGAATAGGTCTGACAGTCACACCCAGGAGCGCAGGGGTTGGTGCTTCTGCAGGACTCTCCACCCTCTTACTGTATATAAGATGATGTTTCAGTCCTGAATCCTTCAGATGAGACACAACTTCTGCTGCTCGTGTATTGTGAGTGCGCTGGATGTACAGGAGGCGGCAGGAGGATATTCCTGTCCTGACTGCAGAAAGAAGCATCCGTGACGTCTGTAATCACCTAAAGAAAAGGAATCTTGGGAATATAATGGAGAATTTATCTGCTCAGCCTAAGATGGAGGAGACCAGAGTCTGCTGCACCTACTGCGATTCTCCTGAACCGGCTGTAAGAACATGTCTGCAGTGCGAGGCTTCTTTCTGTGAGAAACACTTACAGAGACACAGTAAGTCCTCAGAACATATTTTGGTTGATCCTGATGTTAACCTGGAGGAAAGAAAATGCTCCACACACAATGAGGTACTGAAATACTATTGTCCTATGGATTCCACCTGTATCTGTGTGTCCTGCTGGGTGGCTGGAGACCACAAGGGACATGAGGTGGAGATACTGGATGTGGCCTCTGAGAAGAAGAAGGAGAAGCTGAGATCTGCTGTTGAGAAAATGAACTTGGATAAAATGGAAGCAGGAAAAAAAATCCAGAATCTCACAGATCATGGGGTAGAAGAAGAAAAGGAATTATCTGGACTCACTGAGAAAGTCACTAATCTGTTTACTGATCTGAGGAAGAAGCTGGATGATTTAGAAAGGAGAGTCCTGGGTGAGATCTCCAGACAGAAGGATCGGGTGTCACTCTCAGTTTCTGACATGATCAGACAGGTGGAGCTACACAAGGATGAGCTGACCAAGAAAATTCATCAATTTGAGGAGTCATGTGATATCACAGATCCATTGACCTTCTTACGAGAAGATTTATTCAAAGTTGATGTCAGTGATCGGAGCTGTGATGTCATTGGAGATGTAAGAGAAGCTCATAGTCTGGATGATGTCGTAGTGTCACAGATATTATACAGAGGACTGCTGTGCTTTGTGGAGGATCTGAATAATCTGAAAAGAACGAGCCAGTTTCCAGTGATGGAGAAATCTGAGGTATTACTGGATATAGACTCGGCTCATGATAACATCATTATATCACGTAGTCTTAGATCTGCTTCTTATACTGCAACGCCACAGAATAGACCTGATGGACCCAAGATGTTCGAGTCGTGTCAGGTGTTCAGCTCCTGCAGCTTCTCCTCTGGGAGACATTACTGGGAGGTGGATGTGAGTCAGGCGGAGAAATGGATCATTGGAGTGGCCGGGGATAGTCTGGAGAGGAAAGTGGTGGGTAACGAGTCATTTATTGGTTTTAATGAGAAATCCTGGGGTTTGGTGGTTATTAATAGCCTTGGTGTGCTTCATAACAATATATTTACAAGTCTGGAATCAGAGTCTCCTGTGAAGGTTGTTGGGATCTATCTGGACTATGAGGCCGGGCGTCTGTCCTTCTATCAGCTGTGTGACCCCATCAGACACTTACACACCTTCACCGCCTCCTTCTCCGAGCCGCTCTATGCCGCCCTCTGTATGTATGACAATTGTATCCTCACAATCTTAAAATAATTTAGCAAAATTGTGGCTGTAATATGTTAAAATGAATATCTGCCTTCTAAGATCTTCTCATTTCTATTTCTGTGCTGATTCATTACTGAATATATATTCATTGACATTTTTTTTGGTGCCAAAGCTTCAGATTTCCTCCATAGATGTAGAAATAAGTGATAGATATTACTGTTCTTCTCACTTGTACTTTATTAATTTGCTGTTGATGTCTTATGTGATTACTGTTGCATTGTGATCAGAAATCGTTATCTTCTACTAACGAGGAATAGATAAAAATGTCTATTGTTTGTCTGTTTAGATTTATATCCTTTCTATGGTCCCATAATAATGGTTTTAACAAGATGAAATAAACAGTTAAATAATAAAAAAGTTTTAAAGCACAATTTATTTTTTCCATGTGTCTGACTGATGGATTCACTTTCTTAGAATTATGTGTCTCTATGGTAACAGACAACAAACAAAAAAAATCTTTTTCCTACTTCATATTCTACTATCTGTCCCTCCTTGTAGAAGAAGGTCAATGGAGGGATGACGGC
This sequence comes from Engystomops pustulosus, assembly GCF_040894005.1. Classification (NCBI taxonomy): domain Eukaryota; kingdom Metazoa; phylum Chordata; class Amphibia; order Anura; family Leptodactylidae; genus Engystomops; species Engystomops pustulosus. The sequence goes on from NC_092418.1 coordinate 10,292,311, forward strand.
TAAATCAGAACACCCAAGGTTTATTTATTGTCAGTTACCATGGATACACATAGGTCTACCTGTGAGCTGCATGCACAGAAAGATAGGGAAAAGGTCATCAAACCCAGGGAAGTGTTTCATAATTTCTCATGGGATATGTACTGGGATAATAACAGGGATTTTGTTGAGAATGCAGTCATGGACAGTGTAGACCCCTCGGCTCTCTGCAGAGTGTTTTTCCACCATTACTCCCTTCTGCTCTGAGCGATGGCTGTGGCCAATAAGGAGACTTTTACAGCAGTCACTCAGAGCAGGGAGGGGGGTTTGTGTGGGAAGTCACTGACAAGAGCTGAGGGCACCTCATGAAGGATCACCAGTAGGGTGGCAGCTGCCTAATACTTCTTTCTCATAGAGCTGCTGGTAATATAAACAATGAAAAATGTCCCCGTAACCTACCTGGTGCTTGATCTGTGGTTTCACTGCTTACAGATTCCCTTTATAATCATATAACCGGCTCATGTGTTATGGTAAAAAACAAAAGCCGCTGATAAATCAGCTCTTGCTCCTAGTTGTGCCTACACGATAATAAGCAAGGAAGTAAGAAAGGAGGCTTAGGTTTGCTGCATCTAATTAGTTATTATAATGCGGCCATATTGGATCAAGTACGTCAGTGCGTGATGTTAAATGTTAAAAAACACTGGATACAGATAGAGAACGATGCATCGCCACAGCCCCCAGTAGTTTATAGCCAGCCAGCCCTCAGTAGTATAAAGCCATCCAGCCCCCAGTAGTATATAGCCAGCCAGCCCCCAGTAGTATATACCGGCCAGCCCCCAGTAGTATAGCCAGCCAGCCCCCAGTAGTATATAGCCGGCCCTTTTAAGTATTCAACCAGCCAGCCCCCTTAAGTATACAGGCATCCAACCCCCTTAAATATACAGCCAGCCAGCCCCCTTTACTCTACAGCCAGCCAGCCCCATGTAGTATATAGCCAGTAAGCACCCTTTAGTATATAGCCAGCCCGCATAAAAAAATAAACAAACATACTCACCTTCCGTCCGCTATGCTTGTCGCAGCTTCCCTATGCTCGTTGCGGGTTCTCTTTTTTCTTCTTTCCACTGTAACAGCCGGCAGAGATGCATCCATGTGATCTGCTGGCCGGCGCACACTATGACGCCACCAGCGGCTGCATCATAGTATGCGCCGACCGGCAGATCACATGGCTGCGGCTCTCTTGGCTGTTACAGCGGAGAGAAGACAGATGAGGACCTGCGACGACCATCGGGGACACCGGAAGGTGAGTATGTAAGTTTATTTTTTTATTGACTCGTATATAAGCCGTGGTAAGTTTTTTCAGCACATTTTAGGTGCTAAAAAACTTGGCTTATACTAGAGTATATACCGTTTATCCTTTTTGATGATCACACCTGTGTAGCTAGAAAACTACAGATAGATATGTTCTTGGTTTATGACATTTCACTAAATGACCGGATATGAGGAGCATGTGGCCCGAGTTGATCGCTCCGTCATTGTTGAAGAAGGATTGTGTCCTCCCCCCATGTCACCTAATCAGAGCCCTCTCGACAAAAACATTAACCAATAAAATTAAAGAAACAAGTTACCTAAAAAGAACTCGGAGCCATAGGATGACATTTCTCGGTGTTCTGGTGTAGATATGAACCAGCAGAACCTGGTATAGAAATGACCGCCAGCGCACATAGGGGGTCATTTACTAAGGGCCCGTATCACGTTTTTCCGCTAGGTTACCCGAATTTTACCATTTTGCGCAGTTTTTCCCTGAATTACCCCGGGTTTTTGGCACACGGATTGTGGCGCAACGGCGCCGGAATGCACGCGTCGGAAATCGGGGGCGTGGAAAAACTGATTCAGAAAAACTGCCGTATTTTTTTAAAAAAATGTGTCGCATGACATGCACTTACCTGCACCCAGGATAGCTTGGTGAACTCCAGTGAACTCCAATGGACTTCATCGCAGCAGTGACACCTAGTGGATACCTTAGTGAATCGCCGGAAGACCCGAATCCTCCTCAGAGAACGCGCCGCTGGATCGCGAATGGACCGGGTAAGTAAATCTGCCCCAGAGTATCCAGATATTTCAGGAATCTGGAGCCTATAGAATACATCTCACCCTTTGGGAGGGTCAGGGGAACACCATGTATTGGTGCATCAGGCACTAGCACGCAATAAATCCACCACATAATGGGGCAGATTTACTTACCCGGCCCATTCGCGATCCAGCGGCGCGTTCTCTGCACAGGATTTGGGTCCGGACGGGATTTATGAAGGTATTTCCTCCGCCGTCCACCAGGTGGCGCTGCTGCGCTGAAAATAATCTGAACGCGCCGGAATGCACCGAGCTGGACCAGGTGAAGGTAAGCGCTTCCCAAGCGACACTTTTTCGGTTTTTAAATGCGGCGGTTTTTCCGAATACGTCGGGTCTTCGTTTAGCCACGCCCCCCGATTTTCGCATGCCGGCGCCGATGCGCCACAATCCGATCGCGTGCGCCAAAATCCCGGGGCAATTCAGGTACAATCGGCGCATATCGGAAATATTCGGGTAACACGTCGGGAAAACGCGAATCGGGCCCTTAGTAAATGACCCCCATTGTCTGAGACCGATCATATGAAGATATATCCTTTCATAAATCACTTGTAGAAAAAACACGAATATGCAGCACTCTGGAAAATAAAAAGATTTATTCACCCGTGGTACAGAGTAGGGTAGCAGTAGTTTTCCTTTCTTATATCATATGGATGACGTCTTTGGTGCCGTGTCCCTATCAAACTGTTTTAATATTCATGGCGCCTAGAGTTTGTCCTTTTATTAACAACTGTGACTGCGGTTTAGACCTGTGTCCACACTACTGGTTATCACCTGTCGGCTACGACTATCACACGCTGGCACCCACCATCAGGACGCCAGCGTTCTCTTTGTTTATTATTTTTGTGTCCTGAATGAATGTAGGATATAAGTTTTGATTCTAAGCAATCTTATCCTCTGCGGTTCTCCTGACGAGCCCCACCATCAGGGGTGAAACGCGTAGAGGTGGAGAGATGAGAAGTTAGGGCATAAGTGATTGTAGCACAGAAGGACTGTTCCATGAGCAGGGAACAATCCCCGTAATTGCCTTACTGGGTACAAATTGAATACTAGGCAACGAGGATATCTTTAATACGCTACATACCTACCTGCTTAATGGCCATTGAGAAAACTTGCATCTGCTAACTATCTATGCAGGGTGCACTCTCTGAGCCGTAACAGTCCTCTTTTATTACCAGAGGTAACAGTGTGTCACTCTGTCATCATCTTCATCCTAATACACACTGATGCACACATTGGAGAGTTTTTTAACATATGTTTATTAAAAGTTATATTTTAACTTTCCCCAATTATACCCGTGACTCCTACTGGTTATCACCTATAAGAAATTCCTGCCAAACACTGAGACATATACTGTAGGTGTTATAATCCGCGGAGACAATTAGACCTTAAATAATAATTAGTTTAATTCTATCGAGATGGTCACAATGGGCAAAACGTGACTAACATGGCATGAGCTCCTCTATGAGAGACGACCCGACTCCTCTTCTCCCCTACTTTGAGGAAGCTTCATGTGGTGTCATCTGTAACATCTGTCTAATATCAGACACTACATTATACAGAACCCGGTGTGAATGTCTCCTGTGGTCACTTTGCCTAAATCTCCAACTTCTGGAAGATCTTGACCTCTCTCTTCCTTCTACATTGGGTCCATTGTCCTGTGGATTTGGGTCATAAATCGTTGTTTTGCTTCCATATAATTCATAAAACCCTGTGTAGATGGTGTCTCTCGGGACTGGGTCTCTATAGGTGGAATGTTTTTACTGGATGACTTTATACTTGCACTAAGATCAAATAGATGATAGAATATTAACCTGAGATGTAAGGAGCCTGAATATGTATAATCTCTGGCTGTTATGTACTTGTAAAGCCAGAAAGTTTTTATTGTAGTGAAAACATCCGAGTTTCCAGGGAGATCCATGGATTTCCAATTCTTTCCTATACTCTCACTAGCGGCAATTGATATATAAGTGATCTTGTACGGCAGGAGAATGTCAATAATCCCATAAATAGAACAGGACAAAGGGAGATCAATAACTTGTAGCTGAACACTATAAAAGAAAACCTCCAACAAAATAAAATCTTTCCTTCCATCTCTAATAAAAATCATATTAAAATATAATCAATTATTCCAATAAAACCATTAGTATAAATAAAACTTCACCTCATCCACTAAAAACAGGCAACAATATGGGCAGATAGACCAAATAATAAAAGAAAAAACTTCTGGTTCTTTAAAAGTAGCAACACAAATACACTGGTTTATTAAGAAAATTATTTTATTGTCCAAATGTCATAAAACCATAAAAACCTGCACATATTTGGTATCTCCATAATCGTAGTGACCTGTAGAAGAAGGTAAAATGTTATTCAATGATGGAATATGAGACATAAAAACCAGAACTAAATTGCAAATTATTTGAAAATTCTCACACAGAAAGGTTAAATAATAATTATTCATTCCAGTAAAAGTGAAACTGAGGCCTAGTTCCCATCCCAGCACATCCTGGAGAGGTGTGAGACCCCCGCCCTGACATTACCCTCACAATAGTAACGTCTCCAGTCATTCAGGTGCTGATGCTGCTCCCCCGGCTCTCAGTGCAGGTGAATGGGGGAAATACACATAAAGACAATGAGAATGTAAATCCCTTTCATTATGAATAGGTCTGACAGTCACACCCAGGACTGCAGGGGTTGATGCCTCTGCAGGACACTCCACCCTCTTACTGTATATAAGATGATGTTTCAGTCCTGAATCCTTCAGATGAGACACAACTTCTGCTGCTCGTGTATTGTGAGTATGCTGGATGTACAGGAGGCGGCTGGAGGATATTCCTGTCCTGACTGCAGAAAGAAGCATCCGTGACGTCCGATCTTGGAGAAGCAAAGGAATCTTGGGAATATAATGGAGAATTTATCTACTCAGCCTAAGATGGAGGAGACCAGAGTCTGCTGCACCTACTGCGATTCTCCTGAACCGGCTGTGAGAACATGTCTGCAGTGCGAGACTTCTTTCTGTGAGAAACACTTACAGAGACACAGTAAGTCCTCAGAACATATTTTAGCTGATCCCGATGTCAACCTGGAGAATAGAAAATGCTCCACACACAATGAGGTACTGAAATACTATTGTCCTATGGATGCCACCTGTATCTGTGTGTCCTGCTGGGTGGCTGGAGATCACAAGGGACATGAGGTGGAGGTATTGGATGTGGCCTCTGAGAAGAAGAAGGAGAAGCTGAGATCTGCTGTTGAGAAAATGAACTCCAAAAAAATGGAAGCAGGAAGAAGAATCCAGAATCTCACAGATCATGGGGTAGAAGAAGAAAATAAATTATCTGGACTCACTGAGAAAGTCACTAATCTGTTTACTGATCTGAGGAAGAAGCTGGATGATCTAGAAAGCAGAGTCCTGGGTGAGATCTCCAGACAGAAGGATCAGGTGTCAACCTCAGTCTCTAACATGATCAGACAGATGGAGCTACACAAGGATGAGCTGACCAAGAAAATTCATCAATTTGAGGAGTCATGTGATATCACAGATCCATTGGCCTTCTTACAAGATGATTTAACCAGAGGTGACATCAGTGATCGGAGCTGTGAGGTCATCGGTGCTAAAAGAAAAGCTCAGAGTCTGGATGATGTCATAGTGTCACAGATATTATACAGAGGACTGCTGCGCTTTGCTGATGATCTGAATAATATGAGAAGAAAACAACAGTTCCCAGCGATGAAAAAATCTGAGGTATTACTGGATAAAGATTCGGCTTCTGAAAAGATTTTTATTTCAAAGGATCTTAGATATGCTTCTTATACTTCTACATTACAGAACAGACCCGATGGACCCAAGAGGTTCAAGTCCTGTCAGGTGTTCAGCTCCTGCAGCTTCTCCTCTGGGAGACATTACTGGGAGGTGGATGTGAGTCAGGCGGAGCAATGGATCATTGGAGTGGCCGGGGAAAGTTTGGAGAGGAAGGTGGATGGTAATGGATCTTATATTGGTTATAATGAGAAATCCTGGGTGTTAAATGTATATAGTACACTTGGTGTGCGTCATAACAATATATTCTGGGATCAGAATCTTAAAATAATGAACATCCACAAGCGGCTGTAAATAGTTAAGGTGATTTTTTGGTCTTAGATACTTTCACTTTTGGACAAAAATAATGTAATGATTTATTACTAAATGTATTTTTATCACCGTTTCTTCTCATGCTGTCCACTCAGGAGGCTGTGACAGCTGTCACTCAGAGCAGATGGGAGGGGTTTGTGTTGTAGGTCACAGTCAAGATCTGAGGGCACTTTATAAAGAATCACCATTTGGGCGGCTGTAAAAAGCTTCAGATGATGAAACAATAGACAAATTACCCCATAAAATTGTGGTTTACAAGAAAATTATCTGAACAAATGATAATATGGCTTCTGTTGTAAAATATGATGAGGTTTTCTTGATTTTTTGTAACCATAAATTTTTTACATGTGGACATAAGATTCCAGATATAGTATTGGTGTATTAGGATTGTGTGTCTGATTATACTGATCAAATCTATTTTTGTAAAATGTAATTTCTTAATTCTTCTTTAGTTCTAATAAAATATTTCTATGAAATTCTTTTTTTGTCACTTTGCAAAATCGTTATAAATTTCTATACTTAGTGACCGGATATAGACAATCCATGTCACAAACCACTTTGGTAAGATGGAAAGATGATCAATTATTATTAATAATTCCAATATAACAACTAGTAGTAGAAATTAATACTTTATCTCCATTTAAAAATCCCTGGCCCACATACTGGATCTCTATAGTTGCTCCATTTGTAAAGGACTATAAATGTTATACAGGCGGTCCCCTACTTAAGGACACCCGACTTACAGACAACCCTTAGTTACAGACAGACCCCTCTGACCTCTGGTGAAGCTTTCTGAATGCGTTACTTAAGTCCCAGGCTGCAATGATCAGCTGTAAGGTGTCTGTAATGAGGCTTTATTGACAATCCTTGGTCCCAATACAGCAAAAAATGTTCAAAAATTTTTTTTTGTCTGGATCTACAGTTGGATTTGCATACAAATTCAACTTAAGAACAAACCTCCGGACCCTACCTTGTACGTAACCCGGGGACTGCCTGTATATCAAAACCACAAAAGAACAATGTTTGTATTATTTGTGTTCTTTTTGTGTTAATTTTATGATTTAAGGAAAACCTCAATTAAAACTATACAGTGAAAAAGTTTTTTTCATTTTTTGTAACATTATCTTCAAATAAAATTACGAAGAGTGGGAATTCCGCTCCCCCCGATTACGTGGCCATTAACACCCGTGCAGATCACAAGCAACGATCACTCTGGCTTGAGATTACTGAGGCACATAGGAAAACGCACGATTACAGCTTCCAAATGATTGCACGATGCAAAAGTAAAATGCAAGGCTTTATTCCATCACATAAATAAAAAAGACTCAGTGCCAGGGGATGCAGCAAGCAAGTAGTCTACCTGGCATCGTGCAATCATTTGGAAGCTGGAATCAGGCGTTTCCTTATGTGCCAAATAAAACTAAAAATGTAAAACAAAAATAATAATTATTAACTAGCCCTATGTGAATTCAAAAATTCTAATACATTACAGGCCTGGTCATACCTGGTCTCCACATGAAGGGGATATACAAAGATGGCCGCCCCTGGGTCAGTATATATCACACTAAGGCTACATTCACACTGCTGTATGGGGGGACGTATATACGGCTGACATATATATATATATATATATATATATATATATATACGCCATGTATACGTTCCCCCCCACGGCAACGGGACAGTGCACCAATATGCGCCATATTATCACTATGGTGAGGGGCGGGGGAGAGCAGCGCTCGCCCTCCTCCTCTCCCCAGCACCGATGTGTGCCAGCCGTATTACGGTACGGCGGGCACACGTTAGTGTGAATATAGCCTTAGGCCGCTTGCACATGATTGTATATGGAGGCCGTATAAATATCAAATAACACTTCTATATACAGTTATAGATTAAGATGCATCAGCCTTTTACCTCACACATATCTGTATCTCTGTATCTCTCCTCCTGTCAGCAGACTTTGGCTTTATAGTTATAGTGCAGGGAACTATCTCCATTATTTCTACAGAGATTTTTGTCACATATTTCTTTTCTCCTGATGAAACTTCTCTTCTCTTTCATCTCCGGACCTTTTTCTTATTATCTTCTCTATCTTTTACCTCAGGATCCTATTATCTCCCTTCTCTCTCATCTCCCTCAGCTCATCTCTACCTCTCACTTCTCTTCTCATTGGCCAGTTATTCCAGAGGGGAGGAGCAATGAGCATGACCTAACAAGATTGGCAGCTCTCCTAGCTAAGCTTGGTTGTCATGTGCTCCAACACAATCTATGACACATTATACCAAGGCCAACAAAATCGACAAGCAGGAGCCCAGAGGTGATATACACATATGAGGGGACACTCCAGCCCCTCACACAATAATGGTGGTTATCTGTCCTCCCTATCACACAGCTCCAGCACACCAGGGCTCATGAAGACGCTGCAGTACAGAGCAGTAATATGTCATATATCAGCCATGTCTGCAGTAAGTGATCACAGGGCGATGTATCTACAGCGTGAGAGGTAAATGGAGCAGATTCATGAGGAGACACAGTGACTACAGGAATTCATGAGGTAACACTCCTGCCATATCTACAGTATGTGAGGTAATAATACCCCAATATACATAAGTCATATCTACAGTGTGTGAGGTAATAATACTCCAATATACATCAGCCATATCTATAGTATATGAGGTAATAATACTCCAATATACATCACTCATATCTACAGTATGTGAGGTAATAGTACTCCAATATACATCAGTCATATCTACAGCATGTGAGGTAATAGTACTCCAATATACATCAGTCATATCTACAGTGTGTGAGGTAATAATACTCCAATATACATCAGTCATATCTACAGTGTGTGAGGTAATAATACTCCAATATACATCAGCCATATCTACAGTGTGAGGTAATAATACTCCAATATACATCAGCCATAACTACAGTATGTGAGGTAATAATACTCCTATATACATCAGTCATATCTACAGTATGTGAGGTAATAATACTCCTATATACATCAGTCATATCTACAGTATGTGAGGTAATAATACTCCAATATACATCAGTCATATCTACAGTATGTGAGGTAATAATACTCCAATATACATCAGCCATATCTACAGTATGTGAGGTAATAATTCTCCAATATTCATCAGCCATATCTACAGTATGTGAGGTAATAGTACTCCTATATACATCAGTCATATCTACAGAATGTGAGGTAATAATACTCTAATATACTCCTGCCATAACTACAGTGTGTGAGGTAATAATACTCCAATATACATCAGTCTTATCTACAGTATGTGAGGTAATAATACTCCAATATACATCATTTATATCTACAGAGCGTGAGGTAATAATACTCCAATATATACATCAGTCATATCTACAGTATGTGAGGTAATAATACTCCTATATACATCAGTCATATCTACAGTGTGTGAGGTAATAATACTCCAATATACTTTAGTCATATCCACAGTGTGTAGATATGATTTTGTTTTTACAACTTTCCGTGTATTGACCAAGTAAGCTGTGCTCACCACCTGCAAGTCCTACTCACGTAATGAATATCAAACTAGCTTTACACATCAAAAATAGAAAAAAGTTTAACCCTTTATGGACCAGGCCCTTTTTTGTTTTTTTCATTTTTATTTTTCACTCCCCATAATCAAAAATCTATAACTTTTTTTTACACGTAAAGAGCTGTGTGATGGTTTCTTTTCTGTGTAACAAATTGCACTTCATAGTGACGGTATTTATTATTCTATGCCATGTACTGGGAAGGGGGAAAAAAATTCAAAATTCAGTGAAATTTGTTAAAAAACGCATTTGCTGCGTTTTCTTGTGGGGTTGGAATTTACAGCATTCACTGTGCGTCATAAATGACTTGTCTACTTTATTCTTTGGGTCAGTGCTATCACAGGGATATTAAAATTCTATAGGTTTTATAATGTTTTCATACTTTTACAAAACTTAAAAACTCGTGTAGAATTTTTTTTTTATTTTGCTATCTTCTGGTGCTAATAACTTTTATATACTTTGGTGTACGGAGCTGTGGGTGGTATCTTTCTTTGCGTCTTTTGATGAAGTTTTCAATGCTACCATTTTTAAGACTGAGCAACCTTTTGATCACTTTTTATAGATTTTTTTATATTTTTCAAAAAAGTGCCATTTTTGACTTTGGGCGCTATTTTCCTTTACGGGGTTAAACACAGTGGAAAAAACCTTATTATATTTTGATAGATCGGGCATTTTCGGATGCGGCAATATCTAATGTGTTTGTGATTTTTACTTTTTTTTTACTATTTATATCAGTTCTAGAGAAAGGGGAGTGATTTGAATTTTTAATTATAATTTTTTAGTTTTACTTTTACTATTTATCAGACTCCCTAGGGCACTTTAATCCTAGGTAGTCGGATTGATTCTGTCATATACTGCCATACTACAGTATGGCAGTATATGGGGATTTTCATCCTCATACATCACAATGTGCAATTAGCACATAGTAATGAATGGGTTAAATCCAGAAAGTCTCGGGTCTTCGAAAGACCCGAGGCTGTCATGGCAACCGGTCGCTGCTCCCTGATGACATCACGATGCTAGCCCGTGAGCCCTGCCCATGCACCCGAAGCCGACCGGCGACATAATGGTCGTGAAAGGGTTAAAAGGAACAACCACAAGAAGAAAAGAAATGGCACTTATAGCATTAATAGACATCTAAAGTCAGAGTGAAGAAGAACTGAGGGGATCAGGGCTATAACGGCTCTAATATTAATAATCTATAGTGATGGGACATATTATACTGCAGGGAAATGCCATGAATCCCATATTTAGATTTCTATAGCAGGACAGAGACCCATAACTTGCACAATGAACACTGGAAAATAAAAACCTTCAACAAAGTAAAATCTTTTCTTCCATCTCTAGTAAAAAAAAGTATTGAAATATAATAAATAATTCCAATAAAACAACAAGTAGAATGAATATAAACTCCATCTCATCCACTAAAATAGGCAGCGACACGGGTATAGAGACCAAATAACATAAAGTTATGTACAATCTGCACATATTTGGTATCTCCATAATCGTAGTGACCTGCAGAAGAAGGAAAAGGTTATTCAATATCACAATACTTAAAATACAACAACAAGGCTGAAACATAGTTTTTTTTTTCTCAATTCTCCCACAGAAAGTGTTAATAAACATTATTCCATAAGCCAAGATGAAACTGAGGCCTAGTTTCCATCCCAGCACATCCTGGAGAGGTGTGAGACCCCCGCCCTGACATTACCCTCACAATAGTAACGTCTCCAGTCATTCAGGTGCTGATGCTGCTCCCCCGGCTCTCAGTGCAGGTGAATGGGGGAAATACACATAAAGACAATGAGAATGTAAATCCCTTTCATTATGAATAGGTCTGACAGTCACACCCAGGACTGCAGGGGTTGATGCCTCTGCAGGACACTCCACCCTCTTACTCAGGGCCGGATCATAGGCGGGGCTCCCGGGGCTCGAGCCCCGGTGCCCCCACCATCTTGACCCCCCTAGGGGCCCCCACCAGATCGCGCCTCCCGCGCCCCCCCTCATAAGCCGCTGCGCCGCACGTCGCCCCCAGGCAGAGGAGAGCGCCTCTACGCCCATCTGCCTGCACAACCGAGCCGCCTCCCAGCGCATCCACCCCCCTACATGGACTCCCCGCCCACCCATTCTGCTACATGGTGAGCCGCCCGCACTTCGGCACAGGCGACTCCGCCTCCGCGCCCGCCAACCCCCGCCTCCGGCAAAGGTGACCCCTTCCCGGCCCACCTATCCCGCCGCCATGCATGGCAGAGCCGGCCCGCCCAAACAAGCAACAACACGGCCGACCCTGCAAACCCCGCCCCCCGCTCGACATCACCCCCGCTCCCCGCCCCCCGCTCGACATCACCCCCGCCCCCGCCTACCTGCTCCCCGCTCAAACCACCACCCGCCCCCCGCTCGGACCGCAACTACCGCCCCCCCCCCCCCCACTCGGACCGCCCCACCCACCTTCCTGGCCGAACAAACGACTGACCGACTCCCCAAACCCCCCCCCCCCCCCGCGAACAAGCACCGGCAAGACCCCCCACCCGCCCGAACAGGCATCCGGTCACCCTAAAAGGTAAGTATATAGATATGTATTTTTCTGTGTGTATATATGTATATACGGTGTATATAGGTATATAGGTATATACTGCGTGTATATGTATATATACTGCGTGTATATGTATATATATACTGCGTGTATATGTATACATATACTGCGTGTATATGTATATATATACTGCGTGTATATGTATATATATATACTGCGTGTAGATGTATATATATACTGCGTGTAGATGTATATATATACTGCGTGTATATGTGTATATACTGCGTGTATATGTGTATATACTGCGTGTGTATGTGTATATACTGCATGTGTATATACTGTGTATAGATGTATATACTGTGTATAGATGTATATACTGTGTATAGATGCATCTACTGTGTATATATGTATATAATGTGTATATATGCATCTACTGTGTATATCTGCATATATGCATCGACTGTGTATATATGCATCGACTGTGTATATATGCATTGACTGTGTATATGTGTATATATGCATCGACTGTGTATATATGCATCGACTGTGTATATGTGTATATATGCATTGACTGTGTAAATATGCATCGACTGTGTATATATGCATCGACTGTGTATATGTGTATATATGCATCGACTGTGTATATATGCATCGACTGTGTATATGTGTATATATGCATCGACTGTGTATATATGCATCGACTGTGTATATGTGTATATCTGCATCGACTGTGTATATATGCATCGACTGTGTATATGGGTATATCTGCATCGACTGTGTATATGGGTATATATGCATCGACTGTGTATATGGGTATATATGCATCTACAGTGTATATGGGTATATATGCATCTACAGTGTATATGGGTATATATGCATCTACAGTGTATATGGGTATATATGCATCTACAGTGTATATGGGTATATATGCATCTACAGTGTATATGGGTATATATGCATCTACAGTGTATATGGGTATATATGCATCTACAGTGTATATGGGTATATATGCATCTACAGTGTATATGGGTATATATGCATCTACAGTGTATATGGGTATATATGCATCTACAGTGTATATGGGTATATATGCATCTACAGTGTATATGGGTATATATGCATCTACAGTGTATATGGGTATATATGCATCTACAGTGTATCTACTGTGTATAGATGTATATACTGTGTATATATGCATCTACTGTGTATCTACTGTGTATAGATGTATATACTGTGTATATATGCATCTACTGTGTATCTACTGTGTATAGATGTATATACTGTGTATAGATGCATATACTGTATTTATGCACGCATATATTTATATAAGCATATATGTGTGTACATTTATATATATGTGAATGATGTGGTTTTTGTATTTGGTATGTATGTATTTGCTGTATGTGTGTATATACTTTGAGTTTGTATATACTCTGTGTATTGGTGTTTAAATGTATATGAGAGCATAAATGTGTGTGTATAAGTGTATACTTGTATGTATATATGGGTGCAAGTATACAAGTGTACAACTTTATGTGTGTGTATATAAGTATATAAATGTGTGTAATTGTATAAGGGTACATTCACAAGAACATATGGGGGATGTATGTCTGGCCGCAAATTTGCTACCGGATATACTTCCCTCGAAGGCGTCTATAGCCCCTGGGCTCGGTACCACGAGTACTCACTGTTTCTCTGCTCTATCTATGGCCGTAAGAACGACCATGCAGCTCTATTCTCTATGGAGAGGGGAGTGGTGAGCCTCGATCACCTCTCCTCTTCTCCAGCACGCCAGATGTGTGCCTGCCAGGCTATAGTCTGGCCACCACACGTTTATGCGAATGCAACCGACATATGTTTATCTGCTATGGGGCCCAATCTCTCCTAGTTACACCACTCCATGGGACTGCATGGCTGTGCTGGCTGAGGTGTATGTTACATGGGACTGCATGGCTAGTGTGGCTGAGGTGTATGTTACATGGGACTGCATGGGTAGTGTGGCTGAGGTGTATGTTACATGGGACTAGTATCTGGTAGGGGTGAAGGATGTAAAGATGTGTTACTGGGTATGAGGCGGCTGTATGTAGCTGTGTTACTGGGGGCGAGGCGGCTGTATGTAGCTGTGTTACTGGGGGCGAAGCGGCTGTATGTAGCTGTGTTACTGGGGATGAGGCGGCTGTATGTAGCTGTGTTACTGGGGATGAGGCGGCTGTATGTAGCTGTGTTACTGGGGATGAGGCGGCTGTATGTAGCTGTGTTACTGGGGGCGAGGCGGCTGTATGTAGCTGTGTTACTGGGGATGAGGCGTCTGTATGTAGCTGTGTTACTGGGGGGCGGGGGGGCTGTATGTAGCTGTGTTACTGGGGGCGAAGCGGCTGTATGTAGCTGTGTTACTGGGGATGAGGCGGCTGTATGTAGCTGTGTTACTGGGGATGAGGCGGCTGTATGTAGCTGTGTTACTGGGGGCGATGCGGCTGTATGTAGCTGTGTTACTGGGGATGAGGCGGCTGTATGTAGCTGTGTTTCTGGGGATGAGGCGGCTGTATGTAGCGGTGTTACTGGGGATGAGGCGTCTGTATGTAGCTGTGTTACTGGGGATGAGGCGGCTGTATGTAGCTGTGTTACTGGGGATGAGGCGGCTGAATGTAGCTGTGTTACTGGGGATGAGGCGGCTGTATGTAGCTGTGTTACTGGGGGCGAGGCGGCTGTATGTAGCTGTGTTACTGGGGATGAGGCGTCTGTATGTAGCTGTGTTACTGGGGGGCGAGGGGGCTGTATGTAGCTGTGTTACTGGGGATGAGGCGGCTGTATGTAGCTGTGTTTCTGGGGATGAGGCAGCTGTATGTAGCTGTGTTACTGGGGATGAGGTGGCTGTATGTAGCTGTGTTACTGGGGGCGAGGCCGCTGTAGGTAGCTGTGTTACTGGGGATGAGGTGGCTGTATGTAGCTGTGTTACTGGGGATGAGTGTCACGGGTGCTCCCGCGATCCCTGTCACGGATCGCGGGCGCATCCGTGCTCCTGCATGTGCCCCCGCTGCTGCCCGGTGTCTCTTACCTCTCCCGGCTCCTGCGCTCCTGCCGTGTTACCTGAGTTCCTCCGTGTTGCTGTGTTCCGTGTGCCTGTGTTCCCGTTCCCACCTGCCTGGACCTCCAGTTGCTGACCCCGGACTTGGACCTGACGTTGCATCTCTGCCGCCTGCCCTGACCCTGTGCCTGGACCTGTCTACGAGATTGTCATCCGCTAAGGTACCTCGACCTCGGCTGCCACCGTGGGCTAGTCACACCTGGGAACGACCTAGTGGTATCCTGCCGCAGCAAGTCCAACCCGCTTTGCGGCGGGCTCTGGTGAATACCAGGTGCCGCTAGGCTCCGGTTCCGGGTGTTGGCTAGTTACATCTCCCGCGGTGGTCCAGAGGATCCACTGATCCTAACAGTAAGATCCGGCCATGGATCCCGCCGAGGCTTCTTCTCCCAGTCAGCCTGATCTCGCCACCATCGTGATCAGCCAGTACCGGCAGATTGCAGCACAGCGGAATCAGCTAGAGCAAGTCACCGCCATGCTACAACAACTACTTGCTACCCAACATCAGCAACAGTCTCCAGAAGCGGCCGCTGCGACCCCTGCTTCCCCGGCTTATCATCCTGCTGCTGAACCCAGGCTACGCCTCTCTTTGCCCGGCAAGTATGATGGAGATCCTAAGATGTGCAGGGGCTTCATCACCCAGTGCTCCTTGCACATAGAACTCATGCCGTCGCAATTTGCCACAGAGCGGTCCAAGGTGGCATTTGTCCTCAGCCTTCTTTCTGGGAAAGCCCTGGCCTGGGCTACTCCGCTTTGGGACAGAGATGACCCGGTTGTGTCTAGCCTCACTGCGTTTCTGTCAGAGTTCCGGTCTGTCTTCGAGGAACCAGCACGAGCCTCCTCTGCAGAGTCTGCATTGTTGAACTTGCGTCAGGGCAACTCATCGGTGGGAGAGTACGCAGTTCAATTCCGCACCCTGGCTTCAGAACTGGCTTGGAACGATGCAGCCCTCATCGCTACATTTAAAAAAGGGCTCTCTTCGCAGGTCAAGGACGCACTGGCAGCTCGGGATCTTCCATCTACTCTGAGTGACCTCATTACCTTGGCCACTCGAATTGATGTCCGGTTTAAGGAGCGAGCTGAGGAACTACGATCTGAGTATCCCCAAGGCCATGTTAGACGCATTCCTCGCCTGGCGCCAGTCTTCCAAAGGCCGCTCCAGGTCCCGCCTGAATCTTCTGTTGAGGAACCCATGCAGGTTGACCGAACCCGGCTCACTCTACAAGAGCGTTCCAGACGACGTCAGGAGAACTTGTGCATGTATTGTGCCAGCCCACAGCACTTCGTCGGGGCTTGCCCTGTACGTCCCCAACGCCCGGGAAACGCCAGCACCTAGGCTTCTCAGGAGAAGCGTCCCTAGGTGTGAATAAAGCTTCTCCACGCTTGATTCTCCCTGTACTCCTCAGCATTGGCACCGGCACTCCGGCCCAGGTTTCTGCTTTCCTGGATTCGGGCTCCACAGCGAACTTTGTAGATGCTGCACTGGTCGCCCTGCATCACTTCCCGGTGGTTTGTCTTGAGAAGCCCTTGTCCATTGCCTCAGTCAGTGGCCAGATTCTCTCCGTGCCTATCTGGTTTCGCACTGAACCCCTGCTCCTTCAAGTTGGTGCATTGCATAAAGAGAGACTCTCCTTTTTTGTGCTGCCACAGTGCACTTCCACTCTCCTGCTGGGTCTCCCCTGGTTGCAGCATCATGCCCCTGTTCTGGACTGGTCTTCTGGAGAGATTCTCCGTTGGGGTCCGGATTGCCCCTCACGCTGCATGACGGTTCCACACCCGCTTCCTGTCAGGACTGCTACCTTGTCTCCCAAGCCCCTGGAGGGACTTCCAGCTCCGTACCGGGACTTTGCAGACGTGTTTTCTAAAAAACAAGCCGAGATCCTTCCTCCACATCGTCCCTATGATTGCCCCATTGATCTGCTGCCTGGATCTTCTCCACCACGGGGTCGTGTGTATCCGCTCTCGGTTCCTGAGACTGCCGCTATGTCGGAATATGTTAAGGAAAATCTGCAAAGAGGTTTCATCCGCAAATCCTCCTCACCAGCTGGCGCTGGTTTCTTTTTTGTCACAAAGAAAGATGGCTCTCTCCGCCCCTGTATAGACTATCGCGGTCTTAACAAGGTCACCGTTAAGAACCGCTATCCTTTGCCGCTTATCACGGAGCTATTTGATCGTCTGCGGGGTGCAAGAATTTTTTCCAAATTGGATCTTCGTGGGGCCTACAACCTTATCCGCATCAGGAAGGGTGACGAGTGGAAGACCGCCTTTAACACCCGTGATGGGCATTTTGAATATCTAGTTATGCCCTTCGGACTTTGTAATGCGCCAGCAGTTTTCCAGGAGTTTGTAAATGATATTTTCCGGGACTTATTGTACAGTTGTGTCGTGGTGTACCTGGACGACATCCTTGTGTATTCTGCCAATCTGGAGTCCCACCAGTCTCATGTACGGGAGGTTCTCAGCCGCCTCAGGACAAACCACCTCTATGCCAAGCTGGAGAAGTGCCACTTTCATCAGAGGAGCCTTCCATTCCTCGGCTACATAATTTCTGATAGGGGTTTGCAAATGGATCCTGCCAAGTTATCTGCGGTTCTTCAGTGGCCACGCCCAGTGGGACTGCGAGCTTTACAAAGATTTCTGGGCTTTGCTAATTATTATAGGCAATTTATCCCACACTTCTCATCTCTGGTCGCGCCGATGGTGGCGCTTACGAAAAAAGGTGCTAATCCCCGTGTCTGGCCACCAGCAGCAGAAGAAGCCTTCACGAAATTAAAAACTGCTTTTTCCTCCGCTTCAGTCCTTACCCGACCGGATACTGAAAAGCCGTTCCTGGTAGAGGTTGATGCCTCCTCCGTGGGTGCTGGGGCAGTCCTTACCCAGAAGGGTCCCAGGGGACGAACACTCACTTGTGGTTTTTTCTCCAAAACCTTCTCCTCCGCGGAGAGAAATTATTCCATTGGAGATCGGGAGCTTCTAGCCATCAAGCTGGCTTTGGAAGAGTGGCGTCATCTGCTGGAGGGAGCCCGATTTCCAGTCAGCATTTTCACGGACCACAAAAACCTTCAGTACCTTCAGACGGCTCAGCGTTTGAATCCTCGTCAAGCCCGGTGGTCCCTCTTCTTTTCTCGCTTTGACTTCCGAATCCATTTTCGCCCTGCAGAGAAAAACATCAAGGCTGACGCCTTGTCCCGTGCTTCTGATGTTATGGGGGAGGACTCTGCTCCTAGGCATATTGTTCCTCCAGAGAGACTTGTGCTTGCCGCGCCGGTGGACCTCCGGCAGCTGCCTCCCGGCAAGACTTATGTGCGACCTGGTCTCCGAAAGAGGATTCTGACCTGGGGACATTCTTCTCGTGTGGCTGGGCACCCTGGGGTGCAGCGCTCTGTGGCCTTAATTTCCCGATTCTACTGGTGGCCTGATTTGGTCAAGGACGTTCGGGATTTTGTGGGTTCCTGTGCCTCTTGTGCCCGCAACAAGCCTTCACGACTTAAACCTGCTGGTCTTCTGTTGCCGTTACCCGTGCCTACCAGCCCATGGTCTCATGTGGCTATGGACTTTGTTACGGATCTACCGCCATCTTCTGGCAACACCGTTATCTGGGTGGTGACTGACCGCTTTTCGAAGATGTCTCACTTTGTCCCTCTACCAGGTTTGCCTTCTGCTCCACGTCTCGCCAGCCTCTTCTTCCAGCATATTTTCCGGCTTCATGGTCTCCCTCAGCACATCGTCTCAGATCGAGGAGTTCAGTTTGTGTCCAAATTCTGGAGATCTTTGTGCAACCAGTTGCAGGTGAACTTGGACTTCTCTTCTGCTTATCACCCACAGACTAACGGCCAAGTGGAGAGGGTGAATCAGACTCTAGGTTGCTATCTCCGCCATTTCGTCTCTGCCCGACAGGACGACTGGGCATCTCTTCTACCATGGGCGGAGTTCTCTTACAATTCCCTGGACTCCACTTCTGCCGGTTCTGCTCCCTTTTTTATTAACTATGGACTGCATCCTCGGCCTCCTCTTCCGTTACCTACGTCTGCAGATGTTCCTGCTGTGGAGGACCTGGTACGTGATCTGAAAGCCATCTGGGAGCAAGTCCACACCTCATTGCTCCGAGCTACAGCCCAGACCAAGCGTCAAGCAGACAAAAGACGCCGACCATTCCCTGTTTTAGCTCCTGGTGACAAGGTTTGGCTGTCCGCCAAGTATGTTCGGCTGAAGATCCCGAGCTATAAATTGGGACCTCGCTTCTTGGGTCCATTTGAAATTCTCGGCCGCATCAACCCGGTGGCATACAAGTTGCGTCTGCCTCCCAGCATGCGCATTCCTAATTCTTTCCACGTTTCTCTCCTTAAGCCAGTTATCTTCAACCGCTTCAACCGACAAATTACTCCTCCTCCGGCACCACAAGCTGATTCCACCGATGTCTTCGAGGTGAAAGAGATCCTGGATACTAAGACTGTGAGAGGTAGACGGTTGTTTCTGGTAGACTGGAAAGGATTTGGTCCTGAGGAGAGATCCTGGGAGCCAGAGGATAACATCCTGGACAAGAGCCTGCTCCAACGTTTTCTCAGGCCCAAGAAGAGAGGGAGGCCGAAGGGGGGGGGGGGGGGGTACTGTCACGGGTGCTCCCGCGATCCCTGTCACGGATCGCGGGCGCATCCGTGCTCCTGCATGTGCCCCCGCTGCTGCCCGGTGTCTCTTACCTCTCCCGGCTCCTGCGCTTCCTCGGACTGCCGTGCGCGCGCGTCCCCGCCTCCTAGGGCCCGCGCGCTGCTCCGGCCCAAAATTTAAAGGGCCAGCGCACCGCTAATTGGTGCACTGGCTGAACACCTCACCTTTAAGAATCTGCCTCTTCCTGTGTTCCTTGCCGGATCTTTGTGCCTCATAGCCTTAGAGAAAGCTTACTAGCGATTATTCCTGCGTTCCTGTGTATTCCTGCGTTCCTGTGTATTCCTGCGTTCCTGTGTATTCCTGTGTGTTCCCGCTCCTGAGTCCTGTGTTGCCGTGTTACCTGAGTTCCTCCGTGTTGCTGTGTTCCGTGTGCCTGTGTTCCCGTTCCCACCTGCCTGGACCTCCAGTTGCTGACCCCGGACTTGGACCTGACGTTGCATCTCTGCCGCCTGCCCTGACCCTGTGCCTGGACCTGTCTACGAGATTGTCATCCGCTAAGGTACCTCGACCTCGGCTGCCACCGTGGGCTAGTCACACCTGGGAACGACCTAGTGGTATCCTGCCGCAGCAAGTCCAACCCGCTTTGCGGCGGGCTCTGGTGAATACCAGGTGCCGCTAGGCTCCGGTTCCGGGTGTTGGCTAGTTACATCTCCCGCGGTGGTCCAGAGGATCCACTGATCCTAACAATGAGGCGGCTGTATGTAGCTGTGTTTCTGGGGATGAGGCAGCTGTATGTAGCTGTGTTACTGGGGATGAGGCGTCTGTATGTAGCTGTGTTACTGGGGGCGAAGCGGCTGTATGTAGCTGTGTTACTGGGGATGAGGCGGCTGTATGTAGCTGTGTTACTGGGGATGAGGCGGCTGTATGTAGCGGTGTTATTGGGGATGAGGCGGCTGTGTGTAGCGGTGTTACTGGGGATGAGGCGGCTGTATGTAGCGGTGTTACTGGGGATGAGGCGGCTGTATGTAGCTGTGTTACTGGGGGCGAGGCGGCTGTATGTAGCTGTGTTACTGGGGATGAGGCGGCTGCATGTAGCTGTGTTGCTGCTGGGATAGTAAAAAGTATGGAAGGAGGACGTGTGTGTACGCTACACTTAGTGGGGGCCTCCACCAGATTTTGCGCCCGGGGGCCCCGACCAACCTTAATCCAGCCCTGCTCTTACTGTATATAAGATGATGTTTCAGTCCTGAATCCTTCAGATGAGACACAACTTCTGCTGCTCGTGTATTGTGAGTATGCTGGATGTACAGGAGGCGGCTGGAGGATATTCCTGTCCTGACTGCAGAAAGAAGCATCCGTGACGTCCGATCTTGGAGAAGCAAAGGAATCTTGGGAATATAATGGAGAATTTATCTACTCAGCCTAAGATGGAGGAGACCAGAGTCTGCTGCACCTACTGCGATTCTCCTGAACCGGCTGTGAGAACATGTCTGCAGTGCGAGACTTCTTTCTGTGAGAAACACTTACAGAGACACAGTAAATCCTCAGAACATATTTTGGTTGATCCTGATGTTAACCTGGAGGAAAGAAAATGCTCCACACACAATGAGGTACTGAAATACTATTGTCCTATGGATTCCACCTGTATCTGTGTGTCCTGCTGGGTGGCTGGAGGCCACATGGGACATGAGGTGGAGATACTGGATGTGGCCTCTGAGAAGAAGAAGGTGAAGCTGAGATCTGCTGTTGAGAAAATGAACTCTAAAAAAATGGAAGAATCCAGAATCTCACAGATCATGGGGTAGAAGAAGGAAAGAAATTATCTGGACTCACTGAGAAAGTCACTAATCTGTTTACTGATCGGAGGAAGAAGCTGGATGATTTAGAAAGTAGAGTTCTGAGTGAGATCTCCAGACAGAAGGATCAGGTGTCAACCTCAGTCTCTAACATGATCAGACAGGTGGAGCTACACAAGGATGAGCTGACCAAGAAAATTCATCAATTTGAGGAGTCATGTGATATCACAGATCCATTAACCTTATTACGAGAAGATTTATTCAAAGTTGATGTCAGTGATCGGAGCTGTGATGTCACAGTCTGGAGTCTGGATGATGTCGTAGTGTCACAGATATTATACAGAGGACTGCTGCGCTTTGTGGAGGATCTGAATAATCTGAAAAGAACGAGCCAGTTCCCAGTGATGGAGAAATCTGAGGTATTACTGGATATACAGAAAATTTGAAGGAGTCCAGCTCACCTCACGCCAAACAGGAGAATCCAATGAAGCACGGACTGCCCCACTGCAAGGGCTGCAACAGGTTAACAGACGTAGGAAAAAAGGATTCCGTGTCCAGCTTCATCCAAGATAATCCACACTTTTATTAGGGCATAATTGTTAAAATTCCAGAGTGTTACATGGCCAACATGTTTCAAGCGGGCAGACCGCTCTTAATCATGGCTCAAGCGGGCAGCCATGATTAAGAGCGGTCTGCCCGCTTGAAACATGTTGGCCATGTAACACTCTGGAATTTTAACAATTATGCCCTAATAAAAGTGTGGATTATCTTGGATGAAGCTGGACACGGAATCCTTTTTTCCTACGTCTATTACTGGATATAGACTCGGCTCATGATAACATCATTATATCACAGAGTCTTAGATCTGCTTCTTATACTGCAACGTCACAGAACAGACCTGATGGACCCGAGAGGTTTGAGTCCTGTCAGGTGTTCAGCTCCTGCAGCTTCTACTCTGGGAGATATTACTGGGAGGTGGATGTGAGTCAGGCGGAGAAATGGATCATTGGAGTGGCCGGGGAAAGTCTGGAGAGGAAAGCGGCTGGTAACGAGTCATTCATTGGTTTTAATGAGAAATCCTGGGGTTTGGGGGTTATTAATAGCCTTGGTGTGCTTCATAACAATATATTTACAAGTCTGGAATCAGAGTCTCCTGTGAAGGTTGTTGGGATCTATCTGGACTATGAGGCCGGGCGTCTGTCCTTCTATCAGCTGTGTGACCCCATCAGACACTTACACACCTTCACCACCTCCTTCACCGAGCCGCTCTATGCCGCCCTCTGTATGTATGACAATTGTATCCTCACAATCTTAAAATAATTTAGCAAAATTGTGGCTGTAATATGTTAAAATGAATATCTGCCTTCTAAGATCCTCTCATTTCTATTACTGTGCTGATTCATTACTGAATATATATTAATGGACATTTCTTTTGGTGCCAAAGCTTCAGATTTCCTCCATAGATGTAGAAATAAGTGATAGATATTACTGTTCTTCTCACTTGAACTTTATTAATTTGCTGTTGATGTCTTATGTGATTACTGTTGCCTTGTGATCAGAAATAGTTTTCTTCTACTAATGAGGAATAGATAACAATGTCTATTGTTTGTCTGTTTAGATTTATATCCTTTCTATGGTCCCATAATAATGGTTTTAACAAGATGAAATAAACTGTTAAACAATAAAAAGTTTTAAAGCACAACTTATTTTTTCCATGTGTCTGACTGATGGATTCACTTTCTTAGATTTATGTGTCTCTATGGTAACAGACAACAAACAAAAAAATCTTTTTCCTTTTTCTTCCATCTGTCCCTCCTTGTAGAAGAAGGTGAAAGGAGGGATGACGGCTAAGTCAGAATACACAAGGTTTATTTATTGTCAGTTACCATGGATACACATAGATCTACATGTGAGCTGCATGCACAGAAAGATAGGGAAAAGGTAATCAAAACCCAGGAAACAGTTCCATCATTTCACATGGGATATGTACTGGGATAATAACAGGGATTTTGTTGAGAATGCAGTCATGGACAGTGTAGACCCCTCGGCTCTCTGCAGAGTGTTTTTCCACCATTACTCCCTTCTGCTCTGAGCGATGACTGTGGCCAATAAGGAGACTTATAGCAGTCACTCAGAGCAGGAAGGGGGGTTTGTGTGGGAAGTCGTTGACAAGAGCTGAGGGCACTTCATGAAGGATCACCAGTGGGGTGGCAGCTGCCTACTACTTCTTTCTCATAGAGCTGCTGGTAATATAAGCAATGGCAAATGTCCCCGTAACCTTGGGGTCCTACCTGGTGCTTGATCTGTGGTTTCACTGCTTACAGATTCCCTTTATAATCATATAACCGGCTCATATGTTATGGTAAAAACATAAAAAACTACAGCCGCTGATAAATCAGCCCTTGCTCCAAGAACAAAGCAACTTAAAGTTGTGCCTACACGATAATAAGCAAGGAGGCTTAGGTTTGCCACACCTAATTAGTTATTATAATGCGGCCATATTGGATCAAGTACGTCAGAGCGTGATGTTAAATGTTAAAAAACACTGGATAAAGATAGAGAACAATGCATCCCCATAGCCCCTAGTAGTTTATAGCCAGCCAGCCCTCAGTAGTATATAGCCAGCCAGCCCCCATTGAAAACAACAACTACCTCTCACCAGAGAAGAAAAAAGAAGGATCGACTAAAAGGATGCATATTAAACAACAACAAAATCTTTATTGGTAACAATCAATGCTCAAAGGTTAAAATGCATTAAAATTGCAAGTGGTGGAGTACAAAAAGAAAACCGGGCCGACCCGGACAGGGCAAGGTTATGACAAAGTAACTCATATCGTGGTAAGAACCGAATACGCCAAATGCATTGACAGTTGAGCTGCAAGGATTTTTTGGGTTTGTATTTTTAGAGTGGTGGTGGTATACCAACCACTCTGGAGCATGTAGTGTATAATGGGTATGTTACCCTGTGCCTGGGTAAAACAACCTATGGCTTCAGGGAGAAAAGAATTTTATAATTATCAGCTCTTACCCGATAGTAGGAGGTGTGAGGTGTATTTGCCGCTGTCCGGGAGGGTCCGCGTCCCCGACGTACGTTTCGGCTCGGGGTGAGCCTTCGTCTGGGGGTGGCGTCATCCCGTACTGGGGCCGGTATATAACAGAAAAATAGACCAATGAGAGTTCCGGGAACGGCACATGTGATCACGGGTTACGTGATGCGTGAGGTCACGACTAACAAAGTCACGTGACTCGGTATCGCGAGATCACACGGGCTGCATCGGAATCTGGTAGGAGATAGGTAAAATCTGATAGAAAGCAGAGAAGCAGCATGCGTAAAAAGCGCCCCCGAGACAAATCTGTCTTTACCAGGAACCTGCATTTACCAGGTAAGGTTAACAATGGTTTTTGATGAAATTAGATACTTTTCGGGGTATATACCCTATGCAAACTAAAGGGGAAGGGGGAGATTATGAGTGCAGGAATGAAATATAAATATTATGTGAATTATAATCATTTTTTACTTAAATACATTGTGTTTGATAGAATAAGTGTATGGGTGAACATACACCTACCTTGAATTGAAATAATCTATAAGGTGACATGTGCATATTGAATACAAATATTACAAATAGTACAATTATATAATGAGTCCGTTAAACATATTATTAATAAAGTGACATATGCATATAAAATATATAATACGAATACATATATATACAAATCCACTATGTATCAAATAAACATATATATACAAATAACAAATATACACTATGTAGAAATACATGATATAAAAAATATATGTAATTCATTTATCTCCATAGCATCGTATATTGAAATCCACCAATGCCATATTGGGGAGATGCTGTTGCACTCCCCAAGTAGGTGGCTGGAATCAATGCAACGTATTAACCATTTTATGCAAGATGTCTTATGGGTTAAGTGACAGTTAGGTGAACCTCGATATATGTGAGACATCATAGTGAGGGACAAGGTGGGTTTGGGTGTGAGTGGTGCGGGAGTGAGGGATTGAAGGTGAGGAAAATACACATAGACGCTCGTAAATAATTACATTGAATGGATAAGTCCATGACTCCGTATACAATATATTGCACATCATTGCAAGTATGTGGAAAATTTGGAACTGTATAGCGCAATAATCAAACACAATTACGTCAACAATGCATAGAGTACATATGTTAACAATCCTGGAACCTGGAAAAAACATATTAGTATACAAGACAAATTTGAACATCTGCTTAGTTAAGTCACGTTCAGTGGATGTGAACCTTATGCTAAAGGATTTGTCTGTGATTTGAAGCTCATTGTCCTTTGTACAATGTATGGTGGATCCGAACCCATGGAAGTTTGTACTGAGAATACAAAAGTCAGAAAAACAACACATTAAAAACAATTAAAACTGGTGTATTGAGACGCCAGTGTGTGAATGTATGGCACGAAATCAGCTATTTGAAAGGTAAATGTTGGTCAAATGAGAATTATGGGGGGTTCCTATTGGAGATATGGGGCAAAACTGAGGGTCTCATTAAGGCCACTTGGTTTTAAGGTGTTTAAGGTCCAAATCCATTGAGTTTCTCGCTGAGCTAATATTTTCTGGACTGGACCCCCTCTAACACCCAGGTCGAGTTTGTCGATCCCACGTACCCTCAAAAGACTCGGATCAGAATTATGTTTCTCCTTAAAATGGAGTGCCACTGGTTTACCATCAAGGATTGTGTCTTCTTTTAATGAAGCTTTTATGTCGCGCATATGTTCCCTAATGCGTATTTTCATAGCGCGGCTCGTCAGGCCAATATAAATCAAATTGCACGGACATGTAGCGTAGTATATTACGGCTTTGGTCTTACATGTAATGCTATGTTTGATGTTGTAAACTTTGCTTCCTGAAGAGTCCGTGAAGGTGTTTGAACGCTCCACATTGGGCATGCCACGCAGCCGCCACAGGGTTTACATCCTACTACTGGGCGATTAGCCCCAAAGATAGTGCCAGATTTTTCTGATGTATGGTTGCTTCGGACAAGAATGTCACGCAGATATTGTGCTCTCCGAGCTGTTACTGACGGCCAGCCCCCAGTAGTATATAGCCGGCCAGCCCCCAGTAATATACAGTCAGCCAGCCCCCTTAAGTATTCAACCAGCCAGCCCCCTTAAGTATAAAGCCAGCTAGCCAACCCCCTTAAATATACAGCCATCCAGCCCCCTTAAGTATACAGCCAGCCAGCCCCCTTAAGTATACAGCCAGGCAGCCCCCTTTAGTATAAAGCCAGCCAGCCCCCTTAAGTATACAGCCGGCCAGCCCCCTTAAGTATGCAGCCAGCCTGAGATGGGCATCTTCATCACTTAAGTATCTGGGTATTCACCTTCCAGCAGACATTGAAGATACATTCCACCTGAACTTTCTCCCATTACTACAGAGCCTTAAACTAGATTTGAAAAGGTGGTCCACGGGCTACCTGTCATGGTTTGGCAGGATTTGAGCAATCAAAATGAATGCTCTACCTCGCCTACTCTACCTCTTCCAAGCTCTGCCCATTCGGGTTCCAGCCAGTTATCTCATAGAGACCCAACGTCTTTTTGCATCCTTTACTTGGGCCAATAAGCGTGCTAGGTTAAAAAGGTCTATTTTATTCACGGCAAAAAAAGATGGCGGTCTGGCAATGCCAGATGTTACTCGGTACTATCAGGCTTCCCATCTTTGCAGAATAATTGACTGGCTACACCATCAGAGCTCGAAAGCATGGGTTCACTTGGAACAACATGCTACTCAGATCCCCCTGCCCTGCCTCCCGTGGATAAGAAGGAAGTGGTGGAGGGATCTTACTCGACATCCCACAATCCATGCTACCCTACTGGTGTTTGATAGATGCAGGCAGACTTGGGATATCTCACCGGGACACTCTCCCCTCACGCCAATACTGGGTAACCCTGAATTTCCCCCGGGGCTTGCGTCACCGTTTTTTAAACAATGGCTGGCCTCCGATCGCTTCAGGGCATGCCACTTCATTGTAGATGGTGAATGGGGCAGAGGAGAGACTCTAATGTCTCCAGCAGACCTACCTCAGGCATCCCCATGGTAGGGCACCCAACTGACGCACTTCCTGACCTCCCTACCATCCTCCTCTTCTTTCGCAAGACAGCGGACTGGATTTGAGGGACTTTGCATGCGGAAAATTCAGGTTAGGGCTGCACTTTCACTCTCTTATAAATTGTTGACAGCCCCTCCACAGGACTACATTCCGCCCTACATTCTAAAGTGGGAAAGAGAAATGGACATTAGCCTCACTGAAGAGCAGCGCGAAAAAGTATTTCTCATGGCCCACAAAACAACCATTAGTTCTCTCTACCAAGAAACTAACTATAAGATTCTCACAAGGTGGTACAGAGTTCCTCACATCCTACACAACATGTTCCCAGGGGCCCCCTCATGTTGCTGGCGGTGTGGCGTGGAGGAAGGGACAATCTTGCATATATTTTGGGAGTGTTCTAAGCTAGCTCCTTTTTGGGATACCGTTCTTGAGTTCACGAGGTGACAGGCAAAGCATTACAAAACGACCCGGCCTGGGTCCTGTTACACCATAACGAGGTCTCCCTTCCCACATATCGACGCTCCCTGGTTCGACACTTACTGAACACAGCTAAATCGTGTATACCAGCCTGTTGGCTCTCTACGGAACCACCCGCAGTCTTTCAGTGGTTAAGGAGAGTGGAGGAGGTTAGTCGGATGGAGAGTCTCCTGAGTTCAGACCGTAGAAGTGCGGCTCGTTTCCAGAAGACTTGGCAACATTGGATCATCTTTAAATCATCACCGGCATATAATGCCCTGATACGCGATGCCCCGGAGGAGACGGAAGAGATCTGATCTTGGAGGTGTTGCTGGACTAGGGGGGGGGGGGGGAGAAATCTACTCCTTTCCCCTCTGGCTTCCCTAATCCCCCTTCCCCTCTTCTTTTTCCCTCCCTTTTTGTCTTCCCCTCCCCACCTGTTTTTCCTCTTTCATCCATAAATTGGCTGTTATAAATGTGCCTTACCGTTTACTGTTGTAGCCAGATTTCCGTGGCCTATTTGATAATTTCTGTAAATGTTGTATTGTCTTTATCCCCTAGTCGCTCCCAAAGAGCGCTGTTTGTAAAAATTTTATTTAGAAATTTCAATAAAAACGTAATACGAAAAAAAGTATACAGCCAGTCAGCCCCATGTAGTATACAGCCAGTAAGCCCCCTTTAGTATATAGCCAGCCCGCATAAAAAAATAAACAAACATACTCACCTTCCATCCCCTATGCTCGGGTTCTCTTTTGTCTTCTTTCCGCTGTAACAGCCGGCAGAGACGCATTCATGTGATCTGCTGGCCGGCGCACACCATGTCGCCACCAGCGGCTGCATCATAGTATGCGCCGGCCGGCAGATCACATGGCTGTGGCTCTCCTGGCTGTTAAAGCGGAGAGAAGACAGATGAGGACCTGCGACGACCATTGGGGACACCGGAAGGTGAGTATGTAAGTTTATTTTTTTATTGACTCTTGTATAAGCCATGGTGAGTTTTTTCAGCACATTTTTGGTGCTAAAAAACTTGGCTTATACAAGAGTATATACCGTATATCCTTTTTGATGATCATACCGGTGTAGCTAGAAAATTACAGATAGATATGTTCTTGACATTTCACTAAATGACCGGATATGAGGAGCCACAGGTAATGTCAGTCATTCATGTAATCAGCATGTGGCCCGAGCTGATCGCTCCCCCATTGTTGAAGAAGGATTGTGTCCTCCCCCCATGTCACCTAATCAGAGCCCTCTCGACAAAAACATTAACCAATAAAATGAAAGAAACAAGTTACCTAAAAAGAACTCAGAGCCATAGGAGGACATTTCTCTGTGTTCTGGTGTAGATATGAACCTGCAGAACCTGGTATAGAAATGGCCGCCAGTGCAGATAGCCTACGGATCAGGAATCTGGAGCCTATGGAATACATCTTGGGATGTACACCTTGGGAGGGTCAGGGGAACACCATGTGTTGGCGCACCAGGTGCTAGCAAGTGATAAATCCACCACATAATGTCTGAGACTGATCATATGAAGATATCACAAAGAAGCACTCGGAAAATAAAAAGATTTATTCATCCCTGGTACAGAGTAGGGTAGCGGTAGTTTTCCTTTCATATATCATATAGATGAAGTCTTTGGTGCCTTGTCCCTATCAAACTGTTTTAATATTCATGGCGCCAAGAGTTTGTCCTTTCATTAATGCCTGTGACTCCTGCCAAACACTGAGACACTGAGTGTTATAATCCGGGGAGACTATTAGCCCCTGCAGAATAATAATTCTACCCAGATGGGCACAATGGGCAAAACAAACTAACATGGCATGAGCTCCTCTACGAGAGATGGCCAGACTCCTCTTCTCCCCTACTTTGAGGAAACTTTATGTGGTTTCATCTGTAACATCTGTCTAATATCAGACACTATATTATACAGAACCCGGTGTGAATGTCTCCTGTGGTCACTTTGCCCAAATCCCCAACTTCTGGAAGATCTTGACCTCTTCCTTCTACTTTGGGTCCATTCTCCTGTGGATTTGGGTCATAAATTGTTGTTTTGCTTCCATATAATTCATAAAACCCTGTGTGGACTGTGTCTCTTATGGGTCACTATAGGTGGAATTTCTTTACTGGATGACTTTATACTTGCACTAAGATCAAATAGATGATAGAATATTAACCTGAGATGTAAGGAGCCTGAATATGTATAATCTCTGGCTGTTATGTACTTGTAAAGCCAGAAAGTTTTTATTGTAGTGAAAATATCCAAGATTCCAGGGAGATCCTTGGATTTCCAATTCTTTCCAATACGCTCACTAATTGATATATAAGTGATCTTGTATGGCAGGAGAATGGCAATAATCCCATAAATAGAACGGGGCAAAGGGAGATCCATAACTTGTAGGTGAACACTATAAAAGAAAACCTCCAACAAAATAAAATCTTTCCTTCCATCTCTAGTAAAAATCATATTAAAATATAATCAATTATTCCAATAAAACCAGTAGTATAAATATAAACATCACCTCATCTGCTAAAAACAGGCCACAATATGGGCAGATAGACCAAATAATAAAAGAAAAAACTTCTGGTAGCAACACAAAATCCAATGGTTTATTAAGAAAATTATTTTATTGTTCAATGTCATAAAACCATAAAAACCTGCATATATTTGGTATCTCCATAATCGTAGTGACCTGTAGAGGAAGGTAAAATATTATTCAATGATGTAATATAAGACATAAAACAAAGAACTGAATTGAAAATTATCCATCAGAAAGATTAAATAATAATTATTCATTCAGGAAAAAGTGAAACTGAGGCCTAGTTTCCATCCCAGCACATTCTGGAGAGGTGTGAGACCCCTGCCCTGACATTACCCTCACAATAGTAACGCCTCCAGTCATTCAGGTGCTGATGCTGCTCCCCTGGCTCTCAGTGCAGGTGAATGGGGGAAATACACATAAAGACAATGAGAATGTAAATCCCTTTCATTATGAATAGGTCTGACAGTCACACCCAGGACCGCAGGGGTTGGTGCTTCTGCAGGACTCTCCGCCCTCTTACTGTATATAAGATGATGTTTCACTCCTGAATCCTTCAGATGAGACACAACTTCTGCTGCTCGTTTATTGTGAGTGCGCTGGATGTACAGGAGGCGGCTGGAGGATATTCCTGTCCTGACTGCAGAAAGAAGCATCCGTAACGTCCGATCTTGGAGAAGAAAAGGAATCTTGGGAATATAATGGAGAATTTATCTACTCAGCCTAAGATGGAGGAGACCAGAGTCTGCTGTACCTACTGCGATTCTCCTGAACCGGCTGTAAGAACATGTCTGCAGTGCGAGGCTTCTTTCTGTGAGAAACACTTACAGAGACACAGTAAGTCCTCAGAACATATTTTGGTTGATCCTGATGTTAATCTGGAAGAAAGAAAATGCCCCACACACAAGGAGGCACTGAAATACTATTGTCCTATGGATGCCTCCTGTATCTGTGTGTCCTGCTTGGATGTGGCCTCTGAGAAGAAGAAGGAGAAGCTGAGATCTGCTGTTGAGAAAATGAACTCTAAAAATATGGAAGCAGGAAGAAGAATCCAGAATCTCACAGATCATGGGGTAGAAGAAAAGAAATTATCTGGACTCACTGAGTCACTAATCTGTTTACTGATCTGAGGAAGAAGCTGGATGATCTAGAAAGGAGAGTCCTGGGTGAGATCTCCAGACAGAAGTATCAGGTGTCACTCTCAGTTTCTGACATGATCAGACAGATGGAGCTACACAAGGATGAGCTGACCAAGAAAATTCATCAATTTGAGGAGTCATGTGATATCACAGATCCATTATCCTTCTTACAAGATGATTTAACCAGAGGTGACGTCAGTGATCAGAGCTTTGATGTCATCGGTGCTAAAAGAAAAGCTCAGAGTCTGGATGATGTCATAGTGTCACAGATATTATACAGAGGACTGCTGCGCTTTGCTGTTGATCTGAATAATATGAGAAGAAAACAACAGTTCCCAGCGATGAAAAAATCTGAGGTATTACTGGATAGAGATTCTGCTTCTGAAAAGATTTTTATTTCAAAGGATCTCAGATCTGCTTCTTATACTTCTACATTACAGAACAGACCCGATGGACCCAAGAGGTTCAAGTCCTGTCAGGTGTTCAGCTCCTGCAGCTTCTCCTCTGGGAGACATTTCTGGGAGGTGGACGTGAGTCAGGCAGAGCAATGGATCCTTGGAGTGGCCGGGGAAAGTCTGGAGAGGAAGGTGGATGGTAATGAATCTTATATTGGTTATAATGAGAAGTCCTGGGTGTTAAATGTATATAGTACACCTGGTGTGCGTCATAACAATATATTTACAAGTCTGGAATCAAAGTCTCCTTTGAAGGTTGTTGGGATCTATCTGGACTAGAGATGAGCGAACATACTCGTCCGAGCTTGATGCTCGTTCGAGCATTAGCGTACTCGAAACTGCTCGTTGCTCGGACGAATACTTCGCCCGCTCGAGAAAATGGCATCTCCCGCCATTTTGCTTTTTGGCGGCCAGAAACAGAGCCAATCACAAGCCAGGATACTCTGCACTCCACCGAGCATGACGTGGTACCCTTACACGTCGATAGCAGTGGTTGGCTGGCCAGATCAGGTGACCCTGGAATAGACTAGCCCCTGCCCGCGCTGCTCGGATCATTCTGTGTCTGGATGCCGCTAGGGAGAGAGCTGCTGCTGGTCAGGGAAAGCGTTAGGCTGTTCTATTAGAATAGTGTTAGGCAGGAGTGATTCTACAAGAACCCAACAGCCCTTCTTAGGGCTACAATAACGTTATACATTTTTTTTTATTTGCTTGTGGCTGGGCTTGCTGGCATTAGTAGTGCAGCTAGTACCATATTGTGAGGAATTTGCTGGGAGACCTGCGACCGTTGTGTTTAGCTCTTAGTGACACACATATCCACCTCAAACACCGAAGTGGGACAATTTATTAGGGGTTTGATTAGAATTAGGCAGAGTCTGCTGATTTATTTATTTTTTTTACCTTTATTTCATTTTATAGCTCAAAGTCATCTTGCAAAGCAGTGTGCTTTCAGTGTAGGCTACAAAATAGCCATAGGAGAACCCCAACGGCTTACTTAGGCCTACAATAGCGTTATATTTTCCTTTTTTTTGTTTGCTTGTGGCTGGGCTTGCTGGCATTAGTAGTGCAGCTAGTACCATATTGTGAGGAATTTGCTGGGAGACCTGCGACCGTTGTGTTTAGCTCTTAGTGACACGCATATCCACCTCAAACACCGAAGTGGGACAATTTATTAGGGGTTTGATTAGAATTAGGCAGAGTCTGCTGATTTATTTATTTTTTTTACCTTTATTTCATTTTATAGCTCAAACTCATCAGGCACAGCACAAAATCCAGTTGTGTGCTGTCAGTGTAGGTTAGAAACTAGCCATAGCAATAGGAAAGCATCGTTTTGTTAAAAAAAAAAAATAAAAAAAAAAATAAACACAAAAAAAAAAAATAAAAGTTTACACTTCAATTTGGAAAATGTTTAACCCGAGGGCTAGGGGTAGAGGACGAGGGCGTGGACGTGGGCGTCCAACTACTGCAGGGGTCAGAGGCCGTGGTCCTGGGCGGGGTGAGACACCACCTGCTGATGAGGGAGCAGGGGAACGCCGCAGAGCTACACTCCCTAGGTTCATCATGTCTCAAGTTACTGGGACTCGTGGTAGAGCACTGTTGAGGCCAGAACAGTGCGAAGAGGTGATGTCGTGGATTGCGGACAATGCTTCTAGCCATTTGTCCACCAGTCAGTCTTCCACGCAGTCCACCCATGTCACCGAAATCAGCACTCCTCCGGCTCCTCCACCTCAGCCTCCTTCCCCCCAGTCTGCCCCCTCCCAGCAAAATTTGGCATTTGAAGCGGCATACTCTGAGGAACTGTTTTCTGGACCCTTCCCACAGTCACAAATCACTTGTCCGGTTGCTGCTGAGCAATTTTCCGATGCCCAGGTTTTCCACCAGTCGCAGTCTGTGGGTGATGATGACATTATTGACGTAGTGGAAGAAGTGTGTAAAGAGGTGTCGGACGATGAGGAGACACGGTTGTCAGACAGTGGTGAAGTTGTTGTCAGGGCAGGAAGTCCGAGGGGGGAGCAGACTGAGGGATCGGAGGATGATGAGGTGACAGACCCAAGCTGGGTTGATAGGCCGGGTGAACACAGTGCTTCTGAGACGGAGACGAGTCCTATAGCAGAACAGGTTGGAAGAGGCAGTGGTGGGGCCAGACGGAGAGGCAGGGCCAGAGCTGGTGCATCAGCGCCAAATGTTGCCCGTAGTCAAGCTCCCGTGGCGAGGGCTAGATTTTCAGATATATATATATATATATATATATGTGTGTGTGTATATATATTTGTATATATATGTGTGTATATATGTCTGTATATATATATATATATATATATATATATATATATATATGTATGTATATGTGTGTACATGTATATATATGTATGTATACACACATATCTACATATATCTCTCTATATATACAAACATACATATATATACATATATATGTACATATATTCATATATATACACACATACATATACACACACACATATATATACATAAATATTTATTATGTATGTATTTATATGTGTGTATATATGTATCTGTATATATGTGTGTTTGTATGTATATGTATGTGTATATATATATGTGTATATACATACATATATAGATATATATGAATACATACATATATACATACACAAATATATATATATATATATATACATACACACACATGTATATAAACATACATATATCATGTATATATGTATATTTATGTATATATATATGCATATGTATGTGTATATATATATATATGTGTGTGTATATATGTATATATATACACATTCTATATATATGTCTATATATATGTATGTATATATTTGTATGTGTGTGTATATATTTGTATGTATATATGTATTTACAGGGGTGAAGAGAGATGCCCCCCCCCCCCATATATGTAATATAACAGGGACTAGATGTGTCAGGACCAGATCCATAATATTGGTGTGAAAATAAAGCAACATAAAATGCATGCAGCATGCTGCCATGTAGTATAAAATGTATACAGCGTACCTCCATGTAGTATAAAATGTATACAGCGTACCTCCATGTAGTATAAAATGTATACAGCGTACCGCCATGTAGTATAAAATAGATACAGCGTACAAGCAGCACATAACTCCATCCACAGGGATAAAATCCACAAAATTACAGCTCCCCAAGATTCAGGTCCAAAAAAACATACTATTATTCCCTCATGTCCAGCAACATGCTCCTATAACATGCAGCCTTTATGAAATTTGAGAAAGGCTCCATGTTATAGAAGCAGAAATGTCGTTGTACATGTGGGAATAAAAGTATGTTTTCTGTATCTGAATCATGGAGTGCTTGTCATTTCTAGGTAATATATATACATATACAAACACATGCATGTATTCAAATATGTGTGTATAAATATGTATAAAATAAGTATGTGTAGAAAATCCCTGAAGTAAAAATACATACATAGCTAGCCGGCCCATGCTCCTCCAGTATAAAGCCAGCCAGCCTATGCCTCCCAGTATATAGCTAGCCATCCCATGCCCCCTAGTATATAGCCCCACAGTATATAGCCAGCCATCCCATGCCCCCTGGTATATGGCTCCTCCAGTATAAAGCCAGCGAGCCTATGCCTCCCAGTATATAGCTAGCCATCCCATGCCCCCCTAGTATATAGCCCCACAGTAAATAGCCAGCCATCCCATGCCCCATGGTATATAGTCAGCCCATGCCCTCTACTATATAGTCAGCCAGCGCATGCCCCCTTGTCTGCATATGTCCCCCAGATTACAGCCAGTCCATGCCCCTCCAGTATAAAGCCAGCCAGCCGATGCCTCCCAGTATATAGCTAGCCAGCCCATGCCCCCTAGTATATAGCCCCACAGTATATAGCCAGCAAGCACATGCCCCCTAGTATATAGTCAGCCCATGCCCTCTAGTATAAAGGTAGCCAGCCCATAGCCCCACTATATATAGCCAGCCATTCCATGCCCCTCCTACTATATAGTCAGCCAGCCCATGCCTCCCACTATATAGGCAGCTAGGCGATGACCCCTAGTATAAAGCCAGCCGATGCCCCACAGTATATAGCCAGCCAGCACATGCCCCCCTGTATATAGCCAGCCAGACCATGCCCTCTAGTATATAGCCAGCCAGCCCATGGCCCCCCTATTATATAGGCAGCCAGCCCATGTCCCCCCAGTACAGAGGCAGCCAATGCCCACCTGTATATAGCCAGCCAGCCCATGCCCCCCTGTATATAGCTAGCCTCCCCATGTCCTCTAGTGTAAAGTCAGCCAGCCCATGCCATCTAGTAGAAAGCTAGATGCCCGTAATAAATAGCGAGTCAGCCCATAGCCCCGCTTTATATAGCAAGTCCTTGACTTCTAGTATAAAGCTAGCCATCTTATGTCCCCCAGATTATAGCTGGCATTCCCATGCCCCCTTGTATATAGCCACCCAGCCCATGCCCTCCCTGTATACAGCCAGCCAGCCCATGCCCCCCAGTATATAGCCAGCCAGCCCATGCCACTCAGTATATAGCCAGACAGACCATGTCCCCTAGTAGTCATCACATGCTCTCTAGTTTATAGCTAGCCATCCCATGTCCCCCATATTACAGCAAGCCAGACCATGCCCCCCAGTATATATCCAGCCAGCCCATGCCCCCTAGTTTATAGCCAGCCCATGCCCATGCCCCCTTGTATATAGCCAGCAAGCACATGTCCCCTAGCATATAGCTAGCTGGCTGCCATCTAGTCTAGTAGAAAGTCTACCATGCCATCTAGTAGAAAGCTAGCCAGCCCATGCCCATAATAAATAGTGAGTCAGCCCATAGCCCCGCATTATATAGCAAGTCCATGACCTCTAGTATAAAGCTAGCCAACTTATTATACTCCCCCAGATTATAGCCAGCATTCCCATGCCCTCTTGTATATAGCCATCCAGCCCATGCCCTCCCAGTATATAGCCAGCCCATGCTCCCCAGTATATAGCCAGCCCATGCTCCCCAGTATATAGCCAGCCAGCCCATGCCCCCTAGTAGTCATCCCATTCCCTCTAGTATATAGCTAGCCAGCACATGTTCCCCAGATTACAGCCAGCCAGACCATGCCCCCAGCCAGCCCATGCCCCCTAGTAGTCGTCCCATGCCCTCTAGTATATAGATAGCCAGCCCATGTCATCCAGATTACAGCACGCCAGACCATGCCCCCAGTATATATCCAGCCAGCCCATGTCCCCTAGTTTATAGCCAGCCCATGCCCCCTAGTTTATAGCTAGCCTGCCAAGGACCCCAGATTATAGCCAGCAAGCCCATGCACCCCAGTATATAACTAGCCAGCCCATGCCCCCTAGTATATAACCAGAAGCCCAGCCCCCAGTACACAGACTGCCAACCCATGCCCCCTAGTATATAGCCAGCCTATTAAAAAAAACTCTGTACTCACCTTTCCGACGCCCCCAACATGTACTCCTATTTCTATTGCTACGACTGGAAACACACATATATGACATAAACACATATATGACACAAACATGTATACATACACACACCACACCTACATATACAAGCATACTTGCTTGTGTGTGTATATATATATTATTACACATACACATATATACATCGATAACAATATACACACATCTAATATATAACGCTATGTGTGTGTATGTCCTCTAAAGGAATTTGCATCGCCGCTTTTACAATCACCAAAATTTGCGCAGCCCCTCTCTGTGACTTATGGAAGATCATAGACTAGGTTTTGTGCTGTATTTTCGACCCTGCGCTTTCCAAAATCCACTTATTACCCACCATATGAAGGAGTTATTGTCTGCTGCTGCTGCTGTGGCAGTTAGAAGCTGAGCCATGATTGGTTGCTGTTTTGCCACATGTCATTAATATGAGCTCTGAGCCATGATTGGTTACTACAGGCAATGAGTATAAGACGCTTATGTATGAGGTACGATGGATAGAGATACAGAGATAGGGGGAGATTTTTTAGAGGTGTATGAGGTAAAACTAATCCAGTTGCCCATGAAAACCAATCAGAGATGAGATAAAATGTAATAAAGAGCTGTGCAAAAATTATACTTGAGCTCTGATTGGCTCTCATTTTTCTAAACAAATAAACCTACTGTCACGGCAGGGATTTATGACAAAATTTTTTTCAAAACTGCCTCTAGGCCAGTGATGGCAAACCTTTTAGAGACCGAGTGCCCAAACTACAACAAAGACCCGCTTATTTATCGCAAAGTGTCAACACAGAAATTTAATTTGTGATTTATACTCCCTTCTCTGTCACAGTTTTCATTGATACCAGCACCCTGAGGACACCAATAAAGCAGAAAATAATCCCAGGTACAACTGTCACTTTAAAATAGCTCTGTGCACAGCAAGTCCTGGGCTGTCTGGGACTGCAGGAAGATACCTGGAGTCATCTCTGGTGATGGCCTGGGTGCCCAGAGAAAGGGCTGAGTGCCACCTCCGGCACCAGTGCCATAGGTTAGCCATCACTGCTCTAGGCAGTCAAACTGACCCATATCCGGACAGATGAAGAATAAAACATCACTTTTATTGAAGATATTAAAATGATTCAACAATAATTCAAACTAAAGTGGCGTGGACCACTAGGTGCAGAGGACTCGGGTGAATTAAAAGCACACTGTGATCAAAGTCATAGGCAGTGTCAAGCAGTCTATATTAAATGCATAGGATATAGGACAAAAAAGAAGGTTCAAAGCCTATGTAAATGGACTGCAACAGTTATACTGTTAGGCCTCTTGCACACTAGCGTTGCGTTTCACGTCAGGGTGCAATGCGTGAAAAACTGACGTTTTGGCTGCGTTTTTGTTCCATTTTTCCTTGGAGTAATTTGCGTTTTTGCGTTTTTCACGCGCGTGTTGTTAGCGTTGTTTTTGCGTTTTCGGCGCATTTTTGACGCGCGTTTCAATGGGAGACTCGAGCAGTTTTCAAAGGGACCATGGTTTGGGATTAAAATGTGTTATTTAATTGAAAAATAATGTCTTCTGATAATTTGCAAACATCTGCGATCTATTCTTCACTGTTCCGCGCGTATATTATCTCCCGACAATTTAGCAGATGTGAAGAAAAGTGAAGAATAGAATAAAATCATTGTACACAGTGAACACAGTGAACACAGGATCATTTAAGATAAAAACACAGTGCAGAACACAGTGCAGAATAGATTACAGATGTTCGGCACATCTGCTTACTTGTCGGGAGATACGCGCGGAACGCCGCGAACAAAATAGCATGTGAAGAACAATATATATGTGTGTGAAGAACACATTGCAGATGTTTAAATACATCTGCAATGTGTTCTTCACACATATATATTTTATCATTCCTTATAATAAAACCGAAGATTTTTACCATTACTACTGCCCAGTAGTTATTGGGGATCCACGCGGCGCTGATATCTCCCTCCTAACGCTTCTCCGGGAAAACTCCAAATTATCATTCTGCCAATCCGCCCACTGGAACGGACACTGCAGACCAGAAGGGACCACTAGCTGCCTATGCATGGTATCCACCAAAGCGCATTATCCAACGCCCGCAGGTGAGCGGCCACTTCTTATCTTATATGATTAACCCTTTCACGACTACTTCACGAGGTCGGCGCACCTCTTCTCCTCTTCTTCCTAGTATCACTCCGACTAGTGTGGAACGGGCCTTATAGGCTAAGATTATCTAGTATAAATCTGAATGTCCCTATCTCAGGGCGCGTTCACACGTTCCGCTATCGTCGCGTTCATAACACTACGCTAGCGCACAGTGGGCGGGGCTCGGGCCGATCGCATATGCGTTTCCCGGGAAACGCATGCGATTAATAACCCGATCGCATGCGTTTCTCCGGAAATGCATATGCGATCACCCCAAACTCCGCCCCCTGTGCGCTAGCGTCGCGTTATGAACGCGGCGCTAGTGGAACTTGTGAACGCGCCCTCAAGTGATCAGATTGGATGATTGTTAGTGCTGACTACACATGACATTGCCAGACTGCTAATTAAAATTTGCAAACATTAGCCGACATGTTTCACCAGTAGGACTGGCTTCATCAGGTGTATGGGCTAATACTGATGAACTCATGATGGAAAAACAAATTGGGGCTCGTTTACTAAGGGTCCGAATTGCGCACTTTCGTCAGGTTTCCCAACAATTTCCTTTTTGTGCCGAATTGCCCCGGGATTTTGGTGCACACGATTGGATTGTGGCGCATCGGCGTCGGCTTTCATGCAACAGAAATCGGGGGGCATGGACAGCCCGACGGATTTGGAAAAACCGTGACATTTAAAAAAGAATTTGTATCGCAAGATCAGCACTTGCATGCACCGGGTCGAAGCAGGTGAACTACGGAGGACCTCGGCGCAGCAGTGACACCTGGTGGATGTCGGGCGCACAAACCTTAGTGAATCCCGGCAGATTTGAATCCTCGTCGGAGAACGCGTCGCTGGATCGCGACTGGACCAGGTAAGTAAATGTGCACCATTGACTCGAGTATGTTAAAATTAGGGGTCTCGGTTTGTACTTGAGTATATGCGGTAAAAGGTTGCAGGTCCCAGAGGTTAGACCTACATCTATCTGCTGAACTGGGGTCCACTCTTCATCCAGGTTTTTTAAAGCAATGTTGTTTATTTAGTGTGGCACTGTGGGTACTGCTGTTGATCAGACTCACTGTATGGATCCTGAGGGAGCATTCATATGTTGCGTTTTGGCCTGCGTTTTCATTGCGTTTGAAACGCATTACAACAACTGAGGAGAGTGATTTGCCTAGTTACATTACTGTTAACATTTACGTTTACCAAACGCAACGTAAATGTGATGTTAACACATGCGTTTACTTGTGTGTTTTGTAAATGCGTGTGTTAACATTGTGTTAACAAATGTAAACAGTAATGTAATTAGGCAAATCACCTTTCCTCAGCTGTTGTAATGCGTTTCAAACACAATGAAAAGCCAGGCAAGATGCAACATGTGAACGCGCCCTTTTGGTTGCAATTTCATTGCGTTTGAAATGCATTACAACAGCTGATAAGAGGTGATTAGCCTAATTACATTACTGTTTATGGTTTACGTTTGTTATCACAATGTTAACACCCGTTTACAAAATGCATGCGTTAACATCGCGTTTACGATGCGTTTTGTATATGAAAATGTTAACAGTAATGTAATTAGGCAAATCACCTCAGCTGTTATAATGCGTTTCAAACGCAATGAAAATGCAACTTGTGAACGCTCCCTGACAGCTAGAGGGCCTTATTTGCAATGTCACCCTTGCCTACACGTTGGCAGGGTTGTTGCACCTACATCCCCAGACACACTGTGGCTGCCATTTCCCTCTGTGCCCACACCTGCATCCCCAGACACACCGTGGCTGCCATTTCCCTCTGTGCCCACACCTGTATCCCCAGACACATTGTGGCTGCCATATTCATCTGTGCCCACACCTGCATCCCCAGACACACTCTGGCTGCCATTTTCCTCTGTGCCCACACCTGCATCCCCAGACACACTATGGCTGCCATATTCATCTGTGCCCACACCTGCATCCCCAGACACACTCTGGCTGCCATTTCTCCCTGTGTCTACACGTGCATCCCTAGACACAGTGGGGGACATTTACTATGGCGTTTCCGCCAGTTTTGTGGCGCTCTCACCACATGTTCTGCTCTCCGACCTATTTATTAGCTGTCGGGGACAGAAAAAATGCCTTTTTCCGTCTGCTCCGACTCTTCTCCGAAAAGGGGCATGGCTTTGGCGGAGTGGAAACTCAGACACAATTACTATGTGTCGCAGCCCTTTTTGGGCGCTGTAAACTGACGGAAAGTAGACCAAAAGAAAACTGGTCTAGCAGGGACTGTTGGACACATTTCTGGTGCTCAGGACAGATTTTGGTCCCAGGGACAGAAAATAGTCTCGGTGCCAGAAATGTCTCTGCACAGCTCCACAATATTAAATGTGTGTCTTCTTACCGAGAGCAGGTCGGTAACAAAGCCAATGCAGACACCGACACTGTAAGTAAATGTCCCCCATTGTGGCTGCCATATTCATCTGTGCCCACACCTGCATCCCCAGACACACTGTGGCTGCCATTTCCCTCTGTGCCCACACCTACATCCCCAGACACATTGTGGCTGCCATATTCATCTGTGCCCACACCTGCATCCCTAGGCACACTGTGGCTGCCATTTTCCTATTTCCCCACACTTGCATCCCCAGACACACTCTGGCTACCATATTCATCTGTGCCCACACCTGCATCCCCAGACACATTGTGGCTGCCATATCCGCCTGTGCCCAAACCTGCATCCCCAGACACATTGTGGCTGTCATTTTCCTATGTTCCCACACCTGCATCCCCAGACACACTGTGGCTGTCATTTTCCTATGTTCCCACACCTGCATCCCCAGACACACTATGGCTGTCATATTCCTCTGTGCCCACACCTGCATCCCCAGACACACTGTGGCAGCCATTTTCCTATGTTCCCACACCTGCATCCCCAGACACACTATGGCTGCCATTTCCCCCTGTGTCCATACCTGCATCCCCAGATACACTGTGGCTGCCATTTTCCTGTGTTCCCAAACCTGCATCCCCAGACACATTGTGGCTGCCATTTTCCTATGTTCCCTGACCTGTTTTGCCAGAAACATTCAGTATGAAGCTTGCAGTAGAACTAACCTAGGAGCTAAAGATTTCTCACAGTAAAACACAGTCTATCCTGATGTCTTCAGGAAGAACTGCTCCTGTCAGATGAGGATGATCGATGCCGGGGATGGGGTGGGCTGAATGTGACTGGGGAATGAGTGATATTTCACGTGGGAACATGGAAGGTAAGTAATGTGAATGCATTGAACTGATGGTTCTCTGCATAACACTACATACCTCTTCTTCTTCACACTATACTGGAGCTGCAGGAGCGTGCACGTGCTTCTACAGCTCCTCCAGTGGGTGTGATAGAAGCCCCGCCCACACAGCAGACATGATGATGACATTCTGTGCTACAGAATGAGCTGTGATGGCAGCTATTGCTCAATAAATATACCACATCCCACGCTCAAATACTTTTAAAACACAATTATATTACTTATATTCATTATGGGGGCATTGTGTTTTTGAAAGCCCTTGTTGAGAATACCCCTTTAAGTCCCAGGCTGCAATGATCAGCTGTAAGGTGTCTGTAATGATGCTTTATTGACAATCCTTGGTCCCATTACAGCAAAAAATGTTCAAACTCTGATTGTCACTGGGGCCAAATTTCTTTTTTGTCTGGATCTACAATTGTAAAATATACAGTTTCGACTTGCATACAAATTCAACTTAAGAACAAACCTCCGGACCCTATCTTGTACGTAACCCGGGGACTGCCTGTATATCAAAACCACAAAAGAACAATGTTTGTATTATTTGTGTTCTTTTTGTGTTAATTTTATGATTTAAGGAAAACCTCAATTAAAACTATACATTGAAAAAGCTTTTTTCATTTTTTGTAATGTTATCTTCAAATAAAATTACGAAGAGTGGGAATTCCGTTCCCCCCGATTACGTGGCCATTAACACCCGTGCAGATCACGAGCAACAATCACTCCGGCTTGAGATTACTGAGGCACATAGGAAAACGCACGATTCCAGCTTCCAAATGATTGCACGATGCAAAAGTAAAATGCAAGGCTTTATTCCATCACATAAATAAAAAAGATACAGGGGATACAGCAAGCAAGTAGTCTACCTGGCTACATCCCTGGCAGGCCCCTGGTACCAAGGGGCCCAAAGAGTGCCAAGAGTGCCAAGAAAATATTCCCCACACCATGACACCACCACCACCAGCCTGACCCGCTGATACAAGGCAGGATGGATCCATGCTTTCATGTTGTTGACGCCAAATTCTGACCCTACCATCCGAATGTCGCAGCAGAAATCGAGACTCATCAAACCAGGCAACGTTTTTCCAATCTTCTACTGTCCAATTTCGATAAGCTTGTGCAAATTGTAGCCTCAGTTTCCTGTTCTTAGCTGAAAGGAGTGGCACCCGGTGTGGTCTTCTGCTGCTGTAGCCCATCTGCCTCAAAGTTCGACGTATTGTGCGTTCAGAGATGCTCTTCTGCCTACCTTGGTTGTAACGGGGGGCGATTTGAGTCACTGTTGCCTTTCTATCAGCTCGAACCAGTCTGCCCATTCTCCTCTGACCTCTGGCATCAACAAGGCATTTCCGCCCACAGAACTGCCGCTCACTGGATTTTTTTTCTTTTTTCGGACCATTCTCTGTAAACCCTAGAGATGGTT
The DNA here is from genome assembly GCF_040894005.1 of Engystomops pustulosus. Classification (NCBI taxonomy): domain Eukaryota; kingdom Metazoa; phylum Chordata; class Amphibia; order Anura; family Leptodactylidae; genus Engystomops; species Engystomops pustulosus. The sequence goes on from NC_092418.1 coordinate 10,337,110, forward strand.
GTGCGTGAAAATCCCAGTAGATCAGCAGTTTCTGAAATACTCAGACCAGCCCTTCTGGCACCAACAACCATGCCATGTTCAAAGGCACTCAAATCACCTTTCTTCCCCATACTGATGCTCGGTGTGAACTGCAGGAGATTGTCTTGACCATGTCTACATGCCTAAATGCACTGAGTTGCCGCCATGTGATTGGCTGATTAGAAATTAAGTGTTAACGAGCAGTTGGACAGGTGTACCTAATAAAGTGGCCGGTGAGTGTACATCAGTCATATCTACAGTGTGTAAGGCAATAATACTCTAATATACATCAGTCATATCTACAGTGTGTGAGGCAATAATACTCTAATATACATCAGTCATATCTACAGTGTGTGAGGTAATAATACTCCAATATACATCAGTCATATCTACAGTGTGTGAGGTAATAATACTCCAATATACATCAGTCATATCTACAGCATGTGAGGTAATAGTACTCCAATATACATCAGTCATATCTACAGCATGTGAGGTAATAGTACTCCAATATGCATCAGCTATATCTACAGTATGTGAGGTAATAATACTCCAATATACATCAGCTATATCTACAGTATGTGAGGTAATAATACTCCAATATACATCATCCATATCTGCAGTATGTGAGGTAATAATACTCCAATATACATCAGTCATATCTACAGTATGTGAGGTAATAATACTCCAATATACATCAGCCATATCTACAGTATGTGAGGTAATAATACTCCCATATACATCAGTCATATCTACAGTATGTGAGGTAATAGTACTCCTATATACATCAGTCATACCTACAGAATGTGAGGTAACAATACTCTAATATACTCCTGCCATAACTACAGTGTGTGAGGCAATAATACTCCAATATACATCAGTCATATCTACAGTATGTGAGGTAATAATACTCCAATATACAGCAGTCATAGCTACAGTGTGTAAGGTAATAATACTCCAATATACATCATTTATATCTACAGAGTGTGAGGTAATAATACTCCTATATATACATCAGTCATATCTACAGTATGTGAGGTAATAATACTCCAATATACATCAGTCATATCTACAGTGTGAGGTAATAATACTCCAATATACTTTAGTCATATCTACAGTGTGTGAGGTAATAATACTCCAATATACATCAGCCATACCTACAGTGTGTGAGGTGATAATACTCCAATATACTTTAGTCATATCCACAGTGTGTAGATATGATTTTGTTTTTACAACTTTCCGTGTATTGACCAAGTAAGCTGTGCTCACTACCTGCAAGTCCTACTCACGTAATGAATACCAAACTAGCTTTACACATCAAAAATAGAAAAAGGTTTAACCCTTTATGGACCAGGCCCTTTTTTGTTTTTTTCATTTTTATTTTTCACTCCCCACAATCAATAATCTATAACTTTTTTTTTTTTACACGTAAAGAGCTGTGTGATGGTTTGTTTTCTGTGTAACAAATTGCACTTCATAGTGACGGTATTTATTATTCTATGCTGTGTACTGGGAAGGGGGAAAAAAATTCAAAATTCAGTAAAATTTGTTAAAAAACGCATTTGCTGCGTTTTTTTGTGGGGTTGGAATTTACAGCATTCAATGTGCGTCATAAATGACATGTCTACTTTATTCTTTGGGTCAGTGCTATCACAGGGATATAACATTTCTATAGGTTTTATAATGTTTTCATACTTTTACAAAACTTAAAAACTCGTGTGGAATTTTTTTTTATTTTGCTATCTTCTGGTGCTAATAACTTTTATATACTTTGGTGTACGGAGCTGTGGGTGGTATCTTTCTTTGCGTCTTTTGATGAAGTTTTCAATGCAACCATTTTTAAGACTGTGCAACCTTTTGAGCACTTTTTATAGATTTTTTTATATTTTTCAAAAAAGTGCCATTTTTGACTTTGGGCGCTATTTTCCTTTACGGGGTTAAACACAGTGGAAAAAACCTTATTATATTTTGATAGATCGTGCATTTTCGGATGCGGCAATATCTAATGTGTTTGTGATTTTTACTTTTTTTTTACTATTTATATCAGTTCTAGGGAAAGGGGAGTGATTTGAATTTTTAATTCTAATTTTTTAGTTTTACTTTTACTATTTATCAGACTCCCTATGGCACTTTAACCCTAGGTAGTCAGATTGATTCTGTCATATACTGCCATACTACAGTATGGCAGTATATGGGGATTTTCATCGTCATACATCACAATGTACAATTAGCACATAGTAATGAATGGGTTAAATCCAGAAGACCCGAGGCTGTCATGGCAACCGGTCACTGCTCCCCGATGACATCACGATGCTAGCCCGTGAGCCCTCCCCATGCACCCGAAGCCGACCGGCGACACAATGGTCGTGAAAGGGTTAAAAGGAACAACCACAAGAAAAAAAGAAATGGCACTTATAGCATAAATAGACATCTAAAGTCAGAGTGAAGAAGAACTGGGGGGATCAGGGCTATAACGCCTCTAATATAGTAAATCTATAGTGATGGGACATATTATACTGCAGGAAAAATAATCCCATATTTAGATTTCTATAGCAGGACAGAGACCCATAACTTGCACAATGAACACTGGAAAATAAAAACCTCCAACAAAGTAAAATCTTTTCTTCCATCTCTAGTAAAAAAAAGTATTGAAATATAATAAATAATTCCAATAAAACAATAAGTAGAATGAATATAAACTCCATCTCATACACTAAAATAGGCAGCGACACGGGTATAGAGACCAAGTAATATAAAGTTATGTACAATCTGCACATATTTGGTATCTCCATAATCGTAGTGACCTGTAGAAGAAGGAAAAGGTCATTCAATGTCACAATACTTAAAACACAACAACAAGGCTGAAACATAGTTTTTTTTTCTTAATTCTCCCGCAAAGTGTTAATAAACATTATTCAGTAGACCAAGATGAAACTGAGGCCTAGTTTCCATCCCAGCACATCCTGGAGAGGTGTGAGACCCCCTACCTGACATGACCCTCACAATAGTAACATCTCCAGTCATTCAGGTGCTGATGCTGCTCCCCCGGCTCTCAGTGCAGGTGAATGGGGGAAATACACATAAAGACAATGAGAATGTAAATCCCTTTCATTATGAATAGGTCTGACAGTCACGCCCAGGACCTCAGGGGTTGATGCTTCTGCAGGACTCTCCGCCCTCTTACTGTCAAAACGTGCAAACACTTCAGCACATAACCTGAGAATTTACTACAAAGCTAGTTACTGATATCAGAAATCACAGCTTGCCTATTTCCCCCCCCCCCCCCAATCCTCTTTTTTTTGTTAAGGGACTAAATAAGGCCCTAAAAAGTTAAGGTCATGTAAATTACATGTTATCTCTACAAACGTCGTCATCATCAGATATGTCGAGTAAGATACAATTCATATAAAAAGACAAGAAGATATAAAGGTGACATAGGAAATACAAAATCTTGTTATCTGCTGGATATGTCATTGTATAACATTGGAATACTTGTTGTGTTGTATTATGATAAAACTAATAAAAATAATTTTAAAAAAAACGTGACTAACATGGCATTAGCTCCTCTATGAGAGACGACCCGACTCCTCTTCTCCCCTACTTTGAGGAAACTTTATGTGGTAAAACCAGAAAGTTTTTATTTTAGTTCAAAGATCTTCCAGGGAGATCCGTGGATTTCTAATTCTTTCCTATACGCTCACTAGCGGCAATTGATATATAAGTGATCTTGTACGGCAGGAGAAGGTCAATAATCCCATAAACAGAACGGGACAAAGGGAGATCCATAACTTGTAGGTGAGCACTATAAAAGAAAACCTCCAACAAAATAAAATCTTTCCTTCCATCTCTAATAAAAATCATATAAAAATATAATCAATTATTCCAATAAAACCAGTAGTATAAATAAAAACTTCACCTCATCTGCTAAAAAACAAGCCACAATATGGGCAGATAGACCAAATAATAAAAGAAAAAACTTCTGGTTCTTTAAATCTAATGGTTTATTACGAAAATTATTTTATTGTCCAAATGTCATAAAACCATAAAAACCTGCACATATTTGGTATCTCCATAATCGTAGTGACCTGTAGAAGAAGGTAAAATGTTATTCAATGATGTAATATGAGACATAAAAACCAGAACTAAATTGCAGTTTATTTGAAAATTCTCACACAGAAAGGTTAAATAATAATTATTAATTTAGGAAAAAGTGAAACTGAGGCCTAGTTCCCATCCCAGCACATCCTGGAGAGGTGTGAGACCCCCGCCCTGACATTGCCCTCACAATAGTAACGTCTCCAGTCATTCAGGTGCTGATGCTGCTCCCCGGCTCTCAGTGCAGGTGAATGGGGAAAATACACATAAAGACAATGAGAATGTAAATCCCTTTCATTATGAATAGGTCTGACAGTCACACCCAGGACCGCAGGGGTTGTTGCTTCTGTAGGACTCTCCGCCCTCTTACTGTATATAAGATGATGTTTCAGTCCTGAATCCTTCAGATGAGACACAACTTCTGCTGCTCGTGTATTGTGAGTGTGCTGGATGTACAGGAGGCGGCTGGAGGATATTCCTGTCCTGACTGCAGAAAGAAACATCCGTGACGTCCGTAATCACCTAAAGAAAAGGAATCTTGGGAATATAATGGAGAATTTATCTACTCAGCCTAAGATGGAGGAGACCAGAGTCTGCTGCACCTACTGCGATTCTCCTGAACCAGCTGTAAGAACATGTCTGCAGTGTGAGGCTTCTTTCTGTGAGAAACACTTACATAGACACAGTAAATCCTCAGAACATATTTTGGTTGATCCTGATGTTAACCTGGAGGAAAGAAAATGCTCCACACACAATGAGGTACTGTAATACTATTGTCCTATGGATGCCTCCTGTATCTGTGTGTCCTGCTGGGTGGCTGGAGATCACATGGGACATGAGGTGGAGATATTGGATGTGGCCTCTGAGAAGAAGAAGGAGAAGCTGAGATCTGCTGTTGAGAAAATGAACTTGGATAAAATGGAAGCAGGGAAAAAAATCCAGAATCTCACAGATCATGGGGTAGAAGAAGAAAAGAAATTATCTGGACTCACTGAGAAAGTCACTAATCTGTTTACTGATCTGAGGAAGAAGCTGGTTGATTTAGAAAGTAGAGTTCTGAGTGAGATCTCCAGACAGAAGGAGCAGGTGTCACTCTCAGTTTCTGACATGATCAGACAGGTGGAGCTACACAAGGATGATCTGACCAAGAAAATTCATCAATTTGAGGAGTCATGTGATATCACAGATCCATTAACCTTATTACGAGAAGATTTATTCAAAGTTGATGTCAGTGATCGGAGCTGTGATGTCATTGGTGATGTAAGAGAAGCTCAGAGTCTGGATTATGTGGTAGTGTCACAGATATTATACAGAGGACTGCTGCTCTTTGTGGAGGATCTGAATAATCTGAAAAGAACGAGCCAGTTCCCAATGATGGAGAAATCTGAGGTATTACTGGATATAGACTCGGCTCATGATATCATTATATCACAGACTCTTACATCCGCTTCTTATACTGCAACGTCACAGAGCAGACCTGATGGACCCGAGAGGTTTGAGTCCTGTCAGGTGTTCAGCTCCCGCAGCTTCTCCTCTGGGAGACATTACTGGGAGGTGGATGTGAGTCAGGCGGAGAAATGGATCATTGGAGTGGCTGGGGATAGTCTGGAGAGGAAAGCGGCTGGTAACGAGTCATTTATTGCTTTTAATGAGAAATCCTGGGGTTTGATGGTTATTAATAACCTTGGTGTGCTTCATAACAATATATTTACAAGTCTGGAATCAGCGTCTCCTGTGAAGGTTGTTGGGATCTATCTGGACAATGAGGCCGGGCATCTGTCCTTCTATCAGCTGTGTGACCCCATCAGACACTTACACACCTTCACCGCCTCCTTCACCGAGCCGCTCTATGCCCCCCTCTGTATGTATGACAATTGTATCCTCACAATCTTAAAATAATTTAGCAAAATTGTGGCTGTAATATGTTAAAATGACTCTCTGCCTCTAAGATCCTCTCAATCAGATTTCCTCCATAGATGTAGAAATAAGTGATAGATATTACTGCTCTTCTCACTTGTACTTTATTAATTTGCTGTTGATGTCTTATGTGATTACTGTTGCCTTGTGATCAGAAATCGTTATCTTCTACTAATGAGGAATAGATAACAATGTCTATTGTTTGTCTGTTTAGATTTATATCCTTTCTATGGTCCCATAATAATGGTTTTAACAAGATGAAATAAACAGTTAAACAATAAAAAGTTTTAAAGCACAACTTATTTTTTCCATGTGTCTGACTGATGGATTCACTTTCTTAGAATTATGTGTCTCTATGGTAACAGACAACAAACAAAAAAATATTTTTCCTACTCCATATTCTACCATCTGTCCCTCCTTGTAGTAGAAGGTCAAAGGAGGGATGACGGCTAAATCAGAACACACAAGGTTTATTTATTGTCAGTTACCATGGATACATATAGATCTACCTGTGAGCTGCATGCACAGAAAGATAGGGAAATTGTCACCAAACCCAGAAAGTGTTTCATCATTTCTCATGGGATATGTACTGGGATAATAACAGGGATTTTGTTGAGAATGCAGTCATGGACAGTGGAGACCCCTCGGCTCTCTGCAGAGGGTTTCTCCACCATTACTGCCTTCTGCTCTGAGCGATGACTGTGGCCAATAAGGAGACTTCTACAGCTGTCACTCAGAGCAGGAAGGGGGGTTTGTGTGGGAAGTCACTGACAAGAGTTGAGGGCACCTTATAAAGGATCACCATTGGGGGGGCTGCTGCCTACTATGTTACTATGTGATTTTAAATGTTACAAAACACTGGATACAGATAGAGAGCGATGCATCCCCACAGTCTTCCATAAGTGTTAGATTATGGGCATCAATCTTGAGCAAGCCGTTGCATGGCTCTTTACTATGTACATCCAAAGTTAGGAAATAGCAGAAAAAAGGAGACAACAGAGGACGGCGCCTCGGGTGATAACGTCTGCTGTTTCCAGCTGTATCGTAGGGAGAATTAGAGGTGCTCACCTGGTGAATCCTTGATTAGTAGGCTCATAGAATAGCTAGACAAGCATGGAGAGCAGTAATATAGACAATGTGGGTCCAATCTGCTAGGTGTATTTGTAGGGGGTGTCACTGTCTGTGCAGCTCCCACATCTCAAAATCCAGAGACACCACTGGGGGTCCAGTAAATGGCATAAGACAAAGTGGAAAAAAGGCAAGAGCTGTCGTGGGGTGCTGACAGTACACCTCCCCAGAAATTCAAACATAGGACGACGAATGACCAGGATAATACACATTGACATTCTTATATACTAATACATAGAAAACAAATTACTTACCAGCGTTTTGGAGTGGAACTTCCGGCTCATATTAGGTTAGGTACGCATGTGCAGAGATGGAAGTTTCACTCCGAGAAGCTGGTACGTGTAAATCATTTGTTTTCTATGTATTAGTATATGTATACCTACTCTATGGAGTCCAAGAATTTAGCCCTTAAGCTCCGCCCACTTCCACAAAATGGCGTCCTAACGCAAAATTTACTCCACACAATCTCAGCACCCAGCCAATCCACTGCCACCACCAGGAGTTGCTTACGCAAAGAAGGCCGTAGGCACCTCAACCACACAATGCACAATGCACCCTGATGATTACACAGCACATGCACTCACTACTTATAACTTTTACAACTATAAATTCACACAGAACATGCAAACGCTTACTACATGGATTATACTAACAGTGACCTCTGGTAACGTGATTCCCTTCAGAGACTCAGTTTCTTTAAGGCTACAAGCAGAGACTTATTAAAATAACACTCAAAGAATAAAATTGTCAGATAAAATGAAAAAGATTAAAAACAATACACATACGATACTTACAGTTAGGACAAAGGAAACAAAAAACTCTTGCTAGTGAAATAATAAGAAATTCTTTGACCCGAGGACTGGGCATAGAAGAGAACAGAAGAAAACTCCAGCGCAGGCTCCTTGGTCTTTATAAAATCAACTTTTCTTTATTTAGCATATAGCATAGACGTACATCAGGTAAAACACAATGGGGGTCATTTACTAAGGGCCTGATTCACGTTTTCCACAACGTGTTACCCGAATATTTCCGCCGATTTTCCCTGAATTGCCCCGGGTTTTTGGCGCACGTGATCGGATTGTGGCGCCTCGGCGCCGGCATGCATGTGATGGAAATCGGGGGCGTTGCCGAACAAAAACCCAACGGATTCGGAGAAACCGCCGCATTTTTTTAAAAAAAGTGTCGCGGGACACGCACTTACCTTCACCAAGTATAGGATCGTGAACTCTGGCGGGCCTCGGCGGACTTCAGCGCAGCAGCGACACCTGGTGGATGTTACTAACTGCCTTAGTGAATCGCCGGAAGACCCGAATCCACCGCAGAGAACGCACCGCTGGATCGTGAATGGGCCAGGTAAGTAAATCTGCCCCAATAGGTTCTGATCTATGCGTTTTGGCTAAAAAGCCTTAGTCTTGATCTGATTTTATAAAGTTGATTTTATAAAGACCAAGGAGCCTGCGCTGGAGTTTTCTTCAGTTTTCTTCTTTGCAAGGATATGCCTTTGCCTTGGGCACTCCAAGCGCAGCTGGCCGGTCCACTGTCAGGTGGGAGAAGTTTGGAGCTGACTACCGTGGGAGTTTAAGTTTGTGTGAGGACTGGGCATAGACATCTATCCAGTCTTCTAGTGTTTATAGAGTCCTCCAGACTGAATAACCCCATGTGGCTGCTTCACTAATTTAAACCCAGGGGATTTTTGACCCCCCAGGGGATTTTCTATCCCCCTCCTATCAGTGAGGTACTTTTTGGGTCTGGGTTTTTATCAACATAACTTTTGATTAGAAGATGGCACAATTGTGCCATGGCTTTCAACCAAACGGGTACGTTATTCCCATCAACCACATACCAAACTCGGGGTGTCTTAGCCTAATATCAGGGGTGTTCTGCTATTGGCTGCTAACATTCTGATTTTCGCTCCAGGAGTGTGTCTAGACCCCATAACTGTCCTGTGTAACTGGGGACCCATAATTATGAATTATGCCCCAGTTATGGACAGCTATGATATTCCCATTGTCGAGGTTTTGGAGGAAAAACCAAAGTCTGCTGGTTATTTAACCCCCCGTTGTTCCTGAACCACTCTGGCCTAAGGTGTTAATTTCGTCACCTTTGCACGTTTCTCTGATCAAACAGACTCACTGGGGTGCAGAGACGCACTGTCCAGTGACTCTTCCTGGCTGGTTGTAAAACTGTAGAGTGTAATATTATCACAGTATATAAGACTTGCAATGTGTATTATCCTGCTCATTCGTCGTCCTATGTTTGAGAAAGGGTCGAGTACCCGAAACGCGTTACAGAGGACCATTATATTAAGAATTTCTTTTATTCTTTACTTTGATAAAATCTAAATAAAATAACAAAGTGATCAGATGTTTTTTTTGACTATTTGGAGTATGTGAATTTCTGGGGAAGTGACTGTCAGCGCCCCACGACAGCTCTTGCCTTTTCTCCACTTTGTCTTATGTACATCCGAAGCAGCGCTGAAGATATGGGATTTATACACAGAGAAACCTTCACTATTTACTCTGAAAATTGGGGACCTTCCTTGCAAAATTTTACAGGTTTTTTGGAAGATCTGGACCTACAATGTATGATAGAACATGGAATAAACTCTATAGCTGATATATGGGGTAAAACCCATTTATTACCATTCAAAATTATTTGTGAAAAATTAGATATTTCTGTAAAAGAATTTTAGAAGTACCTACACATTAGACACTTTCTAACTATGGTACCAGAGAAATGTTGGGGTCCCCAATCAATATCTATCTTTAATAGACTTAAAGCAACGAAAGGAATATCTCTAGCATATAAAGCTATAGAGGGGATGTGGCATACGGAAGCCTCACCATGTCTGGAGCAATGGGAGCTGGACCTTTACATTTCTGTTGACGACATTTCCTGGGAAAATATTTTCAAACTAACAACATCCTTCCTCACAGAACTGCTGGTATGCAGCAAGAACGGCATACGATGGTAGAGGGCGTCTTATTGCCCTAACTGCCCCTCTGACCCAAGTGCATTGGAAAATTTGTTTTGCGGCAGCAATTTATCATCCTCATTTTTTATTCCAAATATCCCTTATACCCCTGATATATACTGGATGCGCTCCACATGCTGCAGTTTTAAAAAATAATGCTCATTGCATTCGCACCTGGACCCGTACAGCAGGTTATGACCCTATATGCATTGCCATATTTGAGAGACATTTTCTAATAAACTGGGTCTGCATTTCCTGTCCTAACCCCTTGTGAAAATGAAAAATTTGTCAAAATAGATTTTTTTTGGAAAAATAAATAATTTTGCTTTTTGTAGTATAATTCTGCAAAAAATCAAAATGTAAAAATGATCATTATACCCATTTATAAATTCCTTGGGGATATAGTTTTCAAAATGGGGTCACTTGTTTGGGGTTTCCACTGTGTTGTTATTCCAGGGGCTTTCCAAATGCAACACAGTCCCCGAAAACAATCCCAACTAAATCTGCTTCTAAAAGTCAAACAGCGCTCTGTTCCTTCAAACCCCCATGTGCCCCTACAGCAGTTTAGGGCCACAAATATAATACTGACATATTTAAGAAAAAGTGGGTGACAACATTTTTCATTTTTTTATTTGTGTATATGTGTAAATTGTCTTTTCTCGTCTTTTCTTGAATATATCAATACCATATATAAAAAATATAGAAATTTCAAAATTTTATCAATATTGTAATTTAACTATCGTGAAAAACTTAAAGGTTTAACAAATTTTCTATAAGTTTTTTTGAATAGTGTAAGATGAGCAGTTTATAAACTTGATGATTTTTTGGGAAATTTAGGCCTTACAAAGCCCTTTCACAACTGCATTGGTCCCTAAAGAAATGGCTTTTGAAATTTTATTAAAAATGAGGAAAATTGCAGTTTGACTTACAACCAACCTCATAAGATAAAAGGATAGTGGGAAAAGTGAACCCCACATAAAGCAGACGTATGATAAATGTTAATAAGTTCATTTGTTTGGTGGTATGAATATCTGTCGGAAAAGCAGAAAATTTCACATTTTGAAAATAGCTATTTTTTCAAAATTTTCACCAAATTCACTCTGTTTTCTGTATACAACATAATAAACATGAAAAAACAATATCAAAATCACTTGGTAAATTAAAGTTTTCCAAAGTTATTATCATCTAAAGTGAAGATAAAAACAAGTGTTGGTGATAAAAAGGCTTTTTTTGGGTAACTTTTAAAAATAAATATATACAATATACAATATCGCCACAACCATAATGACCCCCAAAATAAAATTTCACATATCTTGTATGTATATTTTTTTATGTATTCAATTTTTTTTTACAGCTTTAGACAACAAAAATAGTCCAAAAAAGTAGAGGAAAAATGAAACATAGAAAACAAATGGCAGTCATAGCATTAATAGACATCTATATTCAGAGTGTAGAAGAACGGGGGGGGGGGGGGGGGTTCAGGGCTATAACGGCTCTAATATAATAAATCTATAGTGATGGGACATATTATATTGCAACTCCATCTCATCCACTAAAATAGGCAGCAACACGGGTATAGAGACCAAATAATATAAAGTTATGTACAATCTGCACATATTTGGTATCTCCATAATCGTAGTGACCTGTAGAAGAAGGTGAAATGTTATTCAATGTCACAATACTTAAAACACAATAACAAGGTGTAGTTAAAGTTTTTTTTCTCAATCTTCCCACAGAAAGGGTTAATTATAATTAATTAAATCAGATGAAAGTGAAACTCTCCACCACATCCTGGAGAGGTGTGAGACCCCCGCCCTGACATTACCCTCACAATAGTAACGTCTCTAGTCATTCAGGTGCTGATGCTGCTCCCCCGGCTCTCAGTGCAGGTGAATGGGGGAAATACACATAAAGACAATGAGAATGTAAATCCCTTTCATTATGAATAGGTCTGACAGTCACACCCAGGACCGCAGGGGTTGGTGCTTCTGCAGGACTCTCCGCCCTCTTACTGTATATAAGATGATGTTTCAGTCCTGAATCCTTCAGATGAGACACAACTTCTGCTGCTCGTGTATTGTGAGTGCGCTGGATGTACAGGAGGTGGCTGGAGGATATTCCTGTCCTGACTGCAGAAAGAAGCATCCGTGACGTCCATAATCACCTAAAGAAAAGGAATCTTGGGAATATAATGGAGAATTTATCTACTCAGCCTAAGATGGAGGAGACCAGAGTCTGCTGTACCTACTGCGATTCTCCTGAACCGGCTGTAAGAACATGTCTGCAGTGCGAGGCTTCTTTCTGTGAGAAACACTTACAGAGACACAGTAAGTCCTCAGAACATATTTTGGTTGATCCTGATGTTAAACTGGGAAAAAGAAAATGCTCCACACACAATGAGGTACTGAAATACTATTGTCCTATGGATTCCACCTGTATCTGTGTGTCCTGCTGGGTGGCTGGAGACCACAAGGGACATGAGGTGGAGATATTGGATGTGGCCTCTAAAAAGAAGAAGGAGAAGCTGAGATCTGCTATTGAGAAAATGAACTCTAAAAAAAATGGAAGCGGGAAGAAGAATCCAGAATCTCACAGATCATGGGGTAGAAGAAGAAAAGAAATTATCTGGACTCACTGAGAAAGTCACCAATCTGTTTACTGATCTGAGGAAGAAGCTGGATGATCTAGAAAGGAGAGTCCTGGGTGAGATCTCCAGACAGAAGTATCAGGTGTCAACCTCAGTCTCTAACATGATCCGGCAGATGGAGCTACACAAGGATGAGCTGACCAAGAAAATGCATCAATTTGAGGAGCCATGTGATATCACAGATCCATTATCCTTCTTACAAGATGATTTAACCAGAGGTGACATCAGTGATCGGAGCTGTGAGGTCATCGGTGCTAAAAGAAAAGCTCAGAGTCTGGATGATGTCATAGTGTCACAGATATTATACAGAGGACTGCTGCGCTTTGCTGATGATCTGAATAATATGAGAAGAAAACAACACTTCCCAGCGATTAAAAAATCTGAGGTATTACTGGATAAAGATTCGGCTTCTGAAAAGATTTTTATTTCAAAGGATCTCAGATCTGCTTCTTATACTTCTACATCACAGAACAGACCCGATGGACCCAAGAGGTTCAATTGTAATCAGGTGTTCAGCTCCTGCACCTTCTCCTCTGGGAGACATTACTGGGAGGTGGACGTGAGTCAGGCGGAGCAATGGATCATTGGAGTGGCCGGGGAAAGTCTGGAGAGGAAGGTGAAGTGCCTGGAATCTTATATTGGCTGTAATGAGAAATCTTGGGTGTTAAATGTATATAGTACACTTGGTGTGCGTCATAACAATATATTTACAAGTCTGGAATCAAAATCTCCTGTGAAGGTTGTTGGGATCTATCTGGACTATGAGGCCGGGCGTCTGTCCTTCTATCAGCTGTGTGACCCCATCAGACACTTACACACCTTCACCGCCTCCTTCACCGAGCCGCTCTATGCCGCTTTCTATGTGCCCGAGAATTCTGGGATTAGAATCTTAAAATAATGAACATCCACAAGCGGCTGTAAATAGTTAAGGTGATTTTTTCATCTAAGATACTTTCACTTTTTAACAAATATGATGTACTGATTTATTACTAAATATATTTTTATCACCGTTTCTTCTCATGTTGTCCACTCAGAAGGCTGTGACAGCCGTCACTCAGAGCAGATGGGAGGGGTTTGTGGTGTAGGTCACAGTCAAGATCTGAGGGCACTTTATAAGGAATCACCATTGGGCAGATGTAAAAAGCTTCAGATGATGAAACAATAGACAAATTACCCCATAAAATTGTGGTTTACAAGAAAATTATCTGAACAAATGATAAAATGGCTCCTGTTGCAAAATATGATGAGGTTTTCTAGATTTTTTTGGAACCATACATTTTTCACTAGTGGACATAAGATTCCAGATATAGTATTGGTGTATTAGGATTGTGTGTCTGATTATACTGATCAAATCTATTTTTGTAAAATGTAATTTCTTAATTCTTCTTTAGTTCTAATAAAATATTTCTATGAAATCTGATTGTGAAATTCTTTTTTTGTCACTTTTCTATACTTAGTGACCGGATATAGGCAATCCATATCACAAACCACTTTGGTAGAAATCGTCATGATCATCCGGGGCCACGTTTTGAACAATGTGACTGGTTTGCTACTAGAGGCTCCTGGTCATGAGACCTCAGATTAGACGTCTGACCATATCATTGGGCAGATCTATTCTCCATCGTGTAGTATTTCATGGCATCTGGGGATTGTGTCATATGTACACAGTATAATGGCAGGTTGGACACATCATCTATAAGAGACATGAGGAATGTCTACTGATGTGAGAATCAGGGTGTACAATGAGTATAATACATACAGGAGGAGGACCTCTCCAACCAGATATTACACATTCTTCCTCACTGACCTATTGTAGTAGAAGTGATGATGAATGTCCCTGTAGTCTGGGTCCTGCAGTACATGGTGCTAGTAGCAGATCTGTGTGGTCACTGCTGACAGACTTCTTTTATATCATATAACCTGATTGTAATTATTGTGACATCCTGCACTCACTGATAATCTGGAAAATTTAGAAATCTGACACTCGTTGGTTAAAAAGATAATAAATAGAATACAGGGGGACATTTCACTTATTACAGGAAACTGTATGTTTGTTTATATGAGGACTGTATGCTCCTCTCATGCCATATCATATATACCTCCCTGAACAGCGCTCCCTGTGGCAGAAGGGGGTTGGTGCAATGGCTCTCCACAAGCACAAAGTTTGGAGGCCTTTTTGGCACAATCATTTGGAAGCTGGAATCGTGCGTTTCCCTATGTGCCAAATAAAACTAAAAATGTAAAACAAAAATAATAATTATCAACCAGCCCTATGTTAATTTTTTTAAAAAAAGGTTAAAACATCTCGTTTTAACCCTTTCAGTACAATGTGATGAATGAGTATGATTGTAATGAATGAAGAGGAAAATCCCCGTATACTGCTGTACTGTAATATGGCAGTATATGTTAGGATTGATCAGACAACCTAGGGTTAAAGTAACCTTAGGAGTCTGAAAAATAGTAAAAATAAAAAAAAGTTTAAAAAAATTATAATAAAAAAAACTAAAAATTCAAAATCACCCCCCTTTCCCTAGAACTGAAAGAAATAAAAAAATAAGCAGTAAAAATCATAAGCACATTAGGTATCAACACGTCCGAAAATGCCCGTTCTATCAAAATATAATATGTTTTCACTGCATTTAACCCTGTTACGGAAAATTGCACTTTTTTTGAAATTCTGAAAAACATTTTAAAAATCTATAAAATGTGATCAAAAGGTTGCAAAAGGTAAACATGATAGCAATGAAAACATAATCAAAAGCCGCTAAAATGACTCCACCCACAGCTCCGTACAACGAAGTATGAAGAAGTTATTAGTGCCAGAATATGGCAAAATCAAAAAAACTATTTTGTACAGGAGGTTTTAATTTTTGTAAATGTATGAAAACATTATAAAACCTATACAAATTTGGTATCCCCATAATCGTATTGACCCAAAGAATAAAGTAGACATGTCATTTGGGGCGCATAGTGAAAGCTGTAATATCCAAGTCCACAAGAAAATGGCACAAATTTTCTCGCTTTACATGGCATGGGATATTCAATATCATCACTATGAAGTGCAATTTGTTACGCAGAAAACAAGCCATAACAAAGCTCTGTACATGTAAAAATTAAAAAAGTTATAGATTTTTGAAGGTGGCGAATGAAAAATGGAAATGAAAAAACAGGAAAGGGCCTGGTCATGCCTGGTCTCCGCATGAAGGGGATATACAAAGATGGCCGCCCCTGGGTCAGTATATATCACACTAAGGCCCCTGCACATGACTGTATATGGAGGGCGTATAAATATTTATGTCCACACGTCTATATAGAGTTATAGATGAAGATGCATCAGCCTTTTACCTCACACATATCTGTATCTCTGTATCTCTCCTCCTGTCAGCAGACTTTGGCTTTATAGTTATAGTGCAGGGAACTATCTCCATTATTTCTAGAGATTTATTTTACATATTTCTTTTCTCCTGATGAAACTTCTCTTCTCTTTCATCTCTGCACTGACACGCGTGTCATAGGTTGGCCATCACTTCATTATACCAAGGCCAACAAAATCCACAAGCAGGAGCCCAGAGGTGATATACACATATGAGGGGACACTCCAGCCCCTCACACAGTAATGGTGGTTATCTGTCCTCCCTATCACACTGCTCCAGCACACCAGGGCTCATGAAGACGCTGCAGTACAGAGCAGTAATATGTCATATATCAGCCATGTCTGCAGTAAGTGATCACAGGGCGATGTATCTACAGCGAGGGAGGTAAATGGAGCAGATTCATGAGGAGACACAGTGACTACAGGAATTCATGAGGTAACATTCCTGCCATACCTACAGTGTGTGAGGTAATAATACCCCAATATACATCAGTCATATCTACAATATGTGAGGTAATAATACTCCTATATACATCATCCATATCTACAGTATGTGAGGTAATAATACTCCAATATACATCAGTCATATCTACAGTATGTGAGGTAATAATACTCCAATATACATCAGCCATAACTACAGTATGTGAGGTAATAATACCCCAATATACATCAGTCATATCTACAGTATGTGAGGTAATAATACCCCAATATACATCAGTCATATCTACAGTATGTGAGGTAATAATACTCCTGCCATAACTACAGTGTGTGAGGTAATAATCCTCCAATATACATCAGTCATATCTACAGTATGTGAGGTAATAATACCCCAATATACATCAGTCATATCTACAATATGTGAGGTAATAATACTCCAGTATACATCAGTCATAACTACAGTATGTAAGGTAATAATACTCCAATATACATCCGCCATATCTACAGCATGTGAGGTAATAATACTCCAATATACATCAGTCATATCTACAGTATGTGAGGTAATAATACTCCAATATACATCAGTCATATCTACAGTATGTGAGGTAATAATACTCCAATATACATCAGTCATATCTACAGTATGTGAGGTAATAATACTCCTATATACATTAGTCATATCAACAGTATGTGAGGTAATAATACCCCAATATACATCAGTCATATCTACAGTATGTGAGGTAATAATACTCCTGCCATAACTACAGTGTGTGAGGTAATAATCCTCCAATATACATCAGTCATATCTACAGTATGTGAGGTAATAATACCCCAATATACATCAGTCATATCTACAATATGTGAGGTAATAATACTCCAGTATACATCAGTCATAACTACAGTATGTAAGGTAATAATACTCCAATATACATCCGCCATATCTACAGCATGTGAGGTAATAATACTCCAATATACATCAGTCATATCTACAGTATGTGAGGTAATAATACTCCAATATACATCAGTCATATCTACAGTATGTGAGGTGATAATACTCCAATATACATCAGTCATATCTACAGTATGTGAGGTAATAATACTCCTATATACATTAGTCATATCAACAGTATGTGAGGTAATAATACTCCAATATACATCAGCCATATCTACAGTGTATAGATATGACTTTGTTTTTAGAACTTTTAGTGTACTGACCAAATAAGCTGTGCTCACAACCTAACAAGTCCCTGCAGGTCCCATCCACGAACTGAATACCAAAGTAGCTTTACACATCAAAAATAGAAAAAAGTTAACCCTTTAAGGACCTGGCCCTTTTTTTTTTTCTTTTTTTTTTCACTCCCCACAATCAAAAATCTATCTATATATTTTTTTTTACACGGAAAGAGCTCTGTAATGGCTTGTTTTCTGCGTAACAAATTGCAATTCATAGTGACGGTATTACTATACTATACTATATTGGGAAGCTGGAAAAAAATTCAAAATGCAGTAAAGTTGGTGAAAAAACGCATTTGCAGCGTTTTCTTGTGGGCTTGGAATTCACAGCTTTCACTGTGCACCACAAATGACATGTCTACTTTATTCTTTGGGTCAGTACAATCACGGGGATATCAAATTTGTATAGGTTTTATAATGTTTTCATTATAGATTTACAAAAATTAAAAACTCGTGTAGAATATATATTTTTTTTATTTTGCCATCTTTTTTATACTTCGGTGTACAGAGCTGTGGGTGGTATTTTTTTTTTGCGATTTTTGATGAAGTTTTCAATGCTACCATTTTTAGGACTGTGCAACCTTTTGATCACTTCTTATTGATTTTTTTAAATATTTTTCGAAATGGCAAAAAAGTGCAATTTTTTAATAATAATAATTATTTATAAAGCGCCTACAGATTACGCAGCGCTGTACAAACATGCCAATTTGACTCTAGGCGCTATTTTCCGTTACGGGGTTAAACACAGTGAAAAAACTTTTTTTATATTTTGATAGATCGGGGATTTTCGGATGCGGCGATTGTGATTTTTTTTGTAGTTTTTTTTATTATAATTTAAAAAAAAAATTTTTACTTTTACTATTTTTCAGACTCCCTAGGGTACTTTAACCCAAGGTAGTTTGATTGATCCTATCATATACTGCCATACTACAGAATGGCAGTATATGGGGATTTATATCCTCATACATTACAATGTGCAATTAGCACATAGTAATGAATGGGTTAAATGCAGACAGCCTTAGGTCTTCAGAAGAGGCTGTCATGGCAACCGGCGACGACGTCACGGGTAGCGACGTTCTCCAACAAAATGGCGGCGCCCGCAAGCACCGATCGTGAGTGTTACTGGTAAGTCTTTTCTGCCATATGCAGCAAAGACTTACCGACTATGGAAAGTGCTCAGCCCATGAGCCCTCTCCATACACCCGCATTAGACCCGTGACATGATATTACCCTTTTAAAGGGTTAAAAGGAACAAACACTATAAGAAATGAAATGGCACTTATAGCATTAATAGACATCTAAATTCAGAGTGTAGAAGAACTGGGGGGATCAGGGCTATAACGGCTCTAATATAAATAATCTATAGTGATGGGCCATATTATACTGCAGGGAAAATAATCCCATTTTTAGATTTCTATAGCAGGACAGAGACCCATAACTTGCACAATGAACCCTGGAAAATAAAAACCTCCAACAAAGTAAAATATTTTCTTCCTTCTCTATTAAAAAAAAGTATTGAAATATAATGAATAATTCCAATAAAACAACAAGTAGAATGAATATAAACTCCATCTCATCCAATAAAATAGGCAGCGACACGGGTATAGAGACCAAATAATATAAAGTTATGTACAATCTGCACATATTTGGTATCTCCATAATCGTAGTGACCTGTAGAAGAAGGTGAAATGTTATTCAATATCACAATACTTAAAACACAACAACAAGGCTGAAACATAGTTTTTTTCTAAATTCTCCCACAGAAAGTGTTAATAAACATTATTCAATAAGCCAAGATGAAACTGAGGCCTAATTTCCATCCCAGCAAATCCTGGAGAGGTGTGAGACCCCCGCCCTGACATTACCCTCACAATAGTAACGTCTCCAGTCATTCAGGTGCTGATGCTGCTCCCCTGGCTCTCAGTGCAGGTGAATGGGGGAAATACACATAAAGACAATGAGAATGTAAATCCCTTTCATTATGAATAGGTCTGACAGTCACACCCAGGACCGCAGGGGTTGGTGCTTCTGCAGGACTCTCCACCCTCTTACTGTATATAAGATGATGTTTCAGTCCTGAATCCTTCAGATGAGACACAACTTCTGCTGCTCGTGTATTGTGAGTGCGCTGGGTGTACAGGAGGTGGCTGGAGGAATCTTGGGAATATAATGGAGAATTTATCTACTCAGCCTAAGATGGAGGAGACCAGAGTCTGCTGCACCTACTGCGATTCTCCTGAACCGGCTGTAAGAACATGTCTGCAGTGCGAGGCTTCTTTCTGTGAGAAACACTTACAGAGACACAGTAAGTCCTCAGAACATATTTTGGTTGATCCTGATGTTAACCTGGAGGAAAGAAAATGCTCCACACACAATGAGGTACTGAAATACTATTGTCCTATGGATTCCACCTGTATCTGTGTGTCCTGCTGGGTGGCTGGAGATCACATGGGACATGAGGTGGAGATACTGGATGTGGCCTCTGAGAAGAAGAAGGAGAAGCTGAGATCTGCTGCTGAGAAAATGAACTTGGATAAAATGGAAGCAGGAAAAAAAATCCAGAATCTCACAGATCATGGCGTAGAAGAAGAAAAGAAATTATCTGGACTCACTGAGAAAGTCACTAATCTGTTTACTGATCTGAGGAAGAAGCTGGATGATTTAGAAAGGAAAGTCCAGGCTGAGATCTCCAGACAGAAGGATCGGGTGTCACTCTCAGTTTCTGACATGATCAGACAGGTGGAGCTACACAAGGATGAGCTGACCAAGAAAATTCATCAATTTGAGGAGTCATGTGATATCACAGATCCATTGACCTTCCTACGAGAAGATTTATTCAAAGTTGATGTCAGTGATCGGAGCTATGATGTCATTGGAGATGTAAGAGAAGCTCAGAGTTTGGATGATGTCATAGTGTCACAGATATTATACAGAGGACTGCTGCGCTTTGTGGAGGATCTGAATAATCTGAAAAGAACGAGCCAGTTCCCAGTGATGGAGAAATCTGAGGTATTACTGGATATAGACTCGGCTCATGATAACATCATTATATCACAGAGTCTTAGATCCGCTTCTTATACTGCAACGTCACAGAACAGACCTGATGGACCCGAAAGGTTTGAGTCCTGTCAAGTGTTCAGCTCCTGCAGCTTCTCCTCTGGGAGACATTACTGGGAGGTGGATGTGAGTCAGGCGGAGAAATGGATCATTGGAGTGGCCGGGGAAAGTCTGGAGAGGAAAGTGGTGGGTAACGAGTCATTCATTGGTTTTAATGAGAAATCCTGGGGTTTGGGGGTTATTAATAGCCTTGGTGTGCTTCATAACAATATATTTACAAGTCTGGAATCAGAGTCTCCTGTGAAGGTTGTTGGGATCTATCTGGACTATGAGGCCGGGCGTCTGTCCTTCTATCAGCTGTGTGACCCCATCAGACACTTACACACCTTCACCGCCTCCTTCTCCGAGCCGCTCTATGCCGCCCTCTGTATGTATGACAATTGTATCCTCACAATCTTAAAATAATTTAGCAAAATTGTGGCTGTAATATGTTAAAATGAATCTCTTCCTTCTAAGATTTTCTCATTTCTATTTCTGTGATGATTCATTACTGAATATATATTAATGGACATTTTTTTTGGTGACAAAGCTTCAGATTTCCTCCATAGATGTAGAAATAAGTGATAGATATTACTGTTCTTCTCACTTGTACTTTATTAATTTGCTGTTGATTTCTTATGTGATTACTGTTGCATTGTGACAGTTATCTTCTACTAACGAGGAATAGATAAAAATGTCTATTGTTTGTCTGTTTAGATTTATATCCTTTCTATGGTCCCATAATAATGGTTTTAACAAGATGAAATAAACAGTTAAACAATAAAAAGTTTTAAAGCACAACTTATTTTTCCATGTGTCTGACTGATGGATTCACTTTCTTAGATTTATGTGTCTCTATGGTAACAGACAACAAACAAAAAAATCTTTTTCCTACTTCATATTCTACCATCCGTCCTTCCCTGCAGAAGAAGATGAATGGAGGGATGACGGCTAAATCAGAACACACAAGGTTTATTTATTTTCAGTTACCATGGATACACATAGATCTACCTGTGAGCTGCATGCACAGAAAGATAGGGAAAAGGTAATCAAACCCAGGAAAGTGTTTCATCATTTCTCATGGGATATGTACTGGGATAATAACAGGGATTTTGTTGAGAATGCAGTCATGGACAGTGTAGACCCCGCGGCTCTCTGCAGACGGTTTCTCCATCATTACTCCCTTCTGCTCTGAGCGATGGCTGTGACCAATAAGGAGACTTTTACAGCTGTCACTCAGAGCAGGAAGGGGGGATTGTGTGGGAAGCCACTGACAAGAGCTGAGGGCACTTCATGAAGGATCACCAGTGGGGTGGCTGCTGCCTACTATGTTACTATGTGATGTTAAATGTTAAAAAACACTGGATACAGATAGAGAACAATGCATCCCCACAGTCCTCCATAAGTGTTAGATTATGTTATGGTAGCATTAAAAACATCAGGTCATCTTGGAAATAATTACACTACACGCAGCTCCTTACACTGAAGTATGAAAAAGCGCCAAAAATGGCAAAATAAATATTTTTTTTTGTACAGGTGGTTTCATTTTTTTAAATGTATGAAAATATTATAAAACCTATATAACTTTAGTATCCCCTAAAGAATATATGAGACATTTCATTTGTGGTGCACAGTGAAAGCTGTAAAATCCAAGCCCACAAGAAAATGGCACAAAAGCGTCTTTTCACCAATTTCACTGCATTATGCAGAAAACAAACCCTCACAAAGCTTTTTACATGGGAAAAAAAGTTAGATTTTTGAAAGTGGGGAGTGAAAAATGAAAATGCAAAAACAAAAAGGGGTTAAGATTAGAGATGAGCGAACATACTCGTCCGAGCTTGATGCTCGATCGAGCATTAGCGTACTCGTAACTGCTCGTTGCTTGGACGAGTATTTCGCCCGCTCGAGAAAATGGCAGCTCCCGCCGTTTTGCTTTTTGGCGGCCAGAAACAGAGCCAATCAGAAGCCAGGAGACTCTGCACTCCACCCAGCATGACGTGGTACCCTTACACGTCGATAGCAGTGGTTGGCTGGCCAGATCAGGTGACCCTGGGATAGACTAGCCGCTGCCCGCGCTGCTCGGATCATTCTGTGTCTGGATGCCGCTAGGGAGAGAGCTGCTGCTGGTCAGGGAAAGCGTTAGGGTGTTCTATTAGAATAGTGTTAGGCAGGAGTGATTCAACAAGAACCCAACAGCCCTTCTTAGGGCTACAATAACGTTATACTTTTTTTTTTTATTTGCTTGTGGCTGGGCTTGCTGGCACTAGTAGTGCAGCTAGTACCATATTGTGAGGAATTTGCAGGGGGACTTGCTACCGTTGTGTTTAGCTCTTAGTGACACACATATCCACCTCAAACACCAAAGTGGGAAAATTTATTAGGGGTTTGATTTCAATTAGGCACAGTCTGCCAGTTTCTTTTTATTTTACGTTTATTTTTTTAATAACTCAGCGTCATCTCATCTGGCATAGCAGTGTGCTTTAATACTTGGCTAGAAAATAGCCATAGGAGAATCCAAACGGCTTACTTACGCCTACAGTAGCGTTATATATATTTGATTTCTGGTTGATCTGCTGGTGGCTGTAGTTGCTGCAGTGCATCTACTAGCAAATTGTGAGCAATTTGGAGTGAGACTTGCGACCACTGTGTTTTGCGCTTAGTGACGCACATATCCATCGCAAAGACCGAAGTGGTAAAAATTAATTAGGGCCCGGGGTTGGATTTCAATTAGGCACAGTCTGCCATTTCCTTTTTTATTTTACGTTTATTTTTTTCATAACTCAGCGTCATCTCATCTGGCATAGTAGTGTGCTTTAATACTTGGCTAGAAAATAGCCATAGGAGAATCCAAACGGCTTACTTACGCCTATAGTAGCGTTATATATATTTGATTTCTGGTTGATCTGCTGGTGGCTGTAGTTGCTGCAGTGCATCTACTAGCAAATTGTGAGCAATTTGGAGTGAGACTTGCGACCATTGTGTTTTGCGCTTAGTGACGCACATATCCATCGCAAAGACCGAAGTGGGAAAATTTATTAGGGCCCGGGGTTGTATTTCAATTAGGCACAGTCTGCCATTTCCTTTTTTATTTTACGTTTATTTTTTTCATAACTCAGCGTCATCTCATCTGGCATAGTAGTGTGCTTTAATACTTGGCTAGAAAATAGCCATAGGAGAATCCAAACGGCTTACTTACGCCTACAGTAGCGTTATATATATTTGATTTCTGGTTGATCTGCTGGTGGCTGTAGTTGCTGCAGTGCATCTACTAGCAAATTGTGAGCAATTTGGAGTGAGACTTGCGACCACTGTGTTTTGCGCTTAGTGACGCACATATCCATCGCAAAGACCGAAGTGGGAAAATTTATTAGGGCCCGGGGTTGGATTTCAATTAGGCACAGTCTGCCATTTCCTTTTTTATTTTACGTTTATTTTTTTCATAACTCAGCGTCATCTCATCTGGCATAGTAGTGTGCTTTAATACTTGGCTAGAAAATAGCCATAGGAGAATCCAAACGGCTTACTCACGCCTACAGTAGCGTTATATATATTTGATTTCTGGTTGATCTGCTGGTGGCTGTAGTTGCTGCAGTGCATCTACTAGCAAATTGTGAGCAATTTGGAGTGAGACTTGCGACCACTGTGTTTTGCGCTTAGTGACGCACATATCCATCGCAAAGACCGAAGTGGGAAAATTTATTAGGGCCCGGGGTTGGATTTCAATTAGGCACAGTCTGCCATTTCCTTTTTTATTTTACGTTTATTTTTTTCATAACTCAGCGTCATCTCATCTAGCATAGTAGTGTGCTTTAATACTTGGCTAGAAAATAGCCATAGGAGAATCCAAACGGCTTACTTACGCCTACAGTAGCGTTATATATATTTGATTTCTGGTTGATCTGCTGGTGGCTGTAGTTGCTGCAGTGCATCTACTAGCAAATTGTGAGCAATTTGGAGTGAGACTTGCGACCACTGTGTTTTGCGCTTAGTGACGCACATATCTATCGCAAAGACCGAAGTGGGAAAATTTATTAGGGCCCGGGGTTGGATTTCAATTAGGCACAGTCTGCCATTTCCATTTTTATTTTACGTTTATTTTTTTCATAACTCAGCGTCATCTCATCTGGCATAGTAGTGTGCTTTAATACTTGGCTAGAAAATAGCCATAGGAGAATCCAAACGGCTTACTCACGCCTACAGTAGCGTTATATATATTTGATTTCTGGTTGATCTGCTGGTGGCTGTAGTTGCTGCAGTGCATCTACTAGCAAATTGTGAGCAATTTGAAGTGAGACTTGCGACCACTGTGTTTTGCGCTTAGTGACGCACATATCCATCACAAAGACCGAAGTGGGAAAATTTATTAGGGCCCGGGGTTGGATTTCAATTAGGCACAGTCTGCCATTTCCTTTTTTATTTTACGTTTATTTTTTTCATAACTCAGCGTCATCTCATCTGGCATAGTAGTGTGCTTTAATACTTGGCTAGAAAATAGCCATAGGAGAATCCAAACGGCTTACTTACGCCTACAGTAGCGTTATATATATTTGATTTCTGGTTGATCTGCTGGTGGCTGTAGTTGCTGCAGTGCATCTACTAGCAAATTGTGAGCAATTTGGAGTGAGACTTGCGACCACTGTGTTTTGCGCTTAGTGACGCACATATCCATCGCAAAGACCGAAGTGGGAAAATTTATTAGGGCCCGGGGTTGGATTTCAATTAGGCACAGTCTGCCATTTCCTTTTTTATTTTACGTTTATTTTTTTAATAACTCAGTGTCATCTCATCTGGCATAGCAGTGTGCTTTCATACTTGGCTAGAAAATAGCCATAGCAATAGGATAGCATCGTTTGGTT
This sequence comes from Engystomops pustulosus, assembly GCF_040894005.1. Classification (NCBI taxonomy): domain Eukaryota; kingdom Metazoa; phylum Chordata; class Amphibia; order Anura; family Leptodactylidae; genus Engystomops; species Engystomops pustulosus. The sequence goes on from NC_092418.1 coordinate 10,362,882, forward strand.
TTAAAAACTAAAAAACACACAAGAAAAAAAAAAAACACAAAAAAAAGTTTAAAAAAAAATTAAAGTTATAACTCTCATTTTCAAAATGTTTAACCCGAGGGCTAGGGGTAGAGGACGAGGGCGGGGACGTGGGCGTCCAACTACTGCAGGGGTCAGAGGCCGTGGTCCTGGGCGGGGTGAGACACGACCTGCTTATGAGGGAGCAGGGGAACGCCGCAGAGCTACACTCCCTAGGTTCATGTCTGAAGTTACTGGGACTCGTGGTAGAGCACTGTTGAGGCCAGAACAGTGCGAACAGGTGATGTCGTGGATTGCCGACAATGCTTCGAGCAATTTGTCCACCAGTCAGTCTTCCACGCAGTCCACCCATGTCACCGAAATCGGCACTCCTCCAGCTCCTGCACCTCAGCCTCCTCCCCCCCAGTCTGCCCCCTCCCAGCAAAATTTGCCATTTGAACCGGCATACTCTGAGGAACTGTTTTCTGGACCCTTCCCACAGTCACAAACCACTTGTCCGGTTGCTTATGAGCAATTTTCCGATGCCCAGGTTTTCCACCAGTCGCAGTCTGTGGGTGATGATGACCTTGTTGACGTACTGGAAGAAGTGTGTAAAGAGGTGTCCGACGATGAGGAGACACGGTTGTCAGACAGTGGGGAAGTTGTTGTCAGGGCAGGAAGTCCGAGGGGGGAGCAGACTGAGGGATCGGAGGATGATGAGGTGACAGACCCAAGCTGGGTTGAGAGGCCGGGTGAACACAGTGCTTCTGAGACGGAGGAGAGTCCTCGACCAGAACAGGTTGGAAGAGGCAGTGGTGGGGCCAGACGGAGAGGCAGGGCCAGAGCTGGTGCATCAGCGCCAAATGTGTCAACTAGTGAAGCTCCCGTGGCGAGGGCTCCTGCGGCGAGGGCTAGATTTTCAGAAGTCTGGAGGTTCTTTAAGGAAACACCGGATGACCGACGGACTGTGGTGTGCCACATTTGCCAAACCAGGATCAGCAGGGGTTCCACTACTAATAGCTTAACTACCACCAGTATGCGCAGGCATATGAATGCTAAACACCCCACTCAGTGGCAACAAGCGCGTTCACCTCCGGCCGTGCACACCACTGCTCCTTCCCCTGTGTCAGCTGATAGTCAGCCCCCTGCCCAGGACCCTGCCACAAAAACCCCATCGTCGCCTCCACGATCCTCCACAGCATCCACCAGCGTTCAGCTCTCCATACCCCAGACGCTGGAGCGGAAACGCAAATATAGTGCAACCCACCCGCACGCCCAAGCCCTTAATGTGCACATCTCCAGATTGCTAAGCCTGGAGATGCTGCCCTATAGGCTAGTAGAGACCGAGGCCTTTCGCAGCCTCATGGCGGCGGCCGCCCCTCGGTATTCGGTCCCCAGCCGCCACTACTTTTCCCGATGTGCCGTCCCAGCCCTGCACCAGCACGTGTCAGACAACATAATCCGTGCCCTGACCAACGCCGTTTCTGACAAGGTCCACCTGACCACGGACACGTGGACGAGTGCTGCCGGGCAGGGCCACTATATATCGCTGACGGCACATTGGGTTAACTTGGTGGAGGCTGGGACCGAGTCTGACCCTGCGGCTGGTCATATACTGCCGACGCCGAGGATTGCGGGGCCTACCTCGGTCCAGGTGTTTCAGGCCTACTATGCCTCCTCCTCCTCCCACCCCTCCTCCACCTCCTCCTCCGAACGACCATCCGTGGGCATGGCGCCATCAGTCGGTAGCTCTAGGCACAGCAGCAGTGCCGTCGCTAAGCGACAGCAGGCGGTGCTCAAACTGCTGAGCCTAGGCGATAAAAGGCACACCGCCCAAGAACTATTACAGGGCATCACGGCGCAGACTGATCTGTGGCTGGCACCGCTGAACCTGAAGCCAGGCATGGTTGTGTGTGACAACGGCCGTAACCTGGTGGCGGGTCTGCAACTCGGCAGACTGACACATGTGCCATGCCTGGCCCATGTGTTAAATCTCATAGTTCAGCGTTTCCTCAAGACATACCCCAATCTGTCTGATTTGCTCACGAAGGTGCGCCGCATCTGTGCGCATTTCAGGAAGTCCAGCACAGATGCTGCCACTCTCAGGGCAGCGCAGCGCCGCCTCCAACTGCCCGCTCACCGACTGTTGTGCGACGTGCCCACGAGGTGGAATTCAACACTGACCATGTTATCCAGAGTTTACCAGCAGCGCCGAGCGATTGTAGACTGCCAGATGTCAACTTCCACCAGAACTGGTAGTCAGGTCAGTCAGCTTCCTCAAGTCTACAATGAGGAGTGGACGTGGATGTCTGATATCTGTCAGGTGCTGAGTAACTTTGAGGAGTCAACACAGATGGTCAGTGGCGATGCCGCCATCATCAGCCTCACCATCCCGCTGCTTGGCCTGTTGAAAAACTCTCTGGTCAGCATGAAGTCGGAAGCTTTGCGCTCGTCACAAGAGACGGGGGAAGAAGATTCCCTTGTTGATAGCCATAGCACCCTTAGGTCTGTTTCTCAGCGCATATCGGAGGAGGTGGAGGTGGAGGAGGATGAGGAGGAAGAGGAGGAGAATGTTGGCGAGACACAAGAGGGGACCATTGTTGAGTCCTTCACTGTTGAGCGTGTATGGGCAGAAGAAGAGGAGTTGGAGGAGTTAGAGGAGGAGGAAATGGACAGTCAGGCCAGTGAGGGGAGTGAATTCTTACGCGTTGGTACTCTGGCGCATATGGCAGATTTCATGCTAGGCTGCCTATGCCGTGACCCTCGCGTTCAAAGAATTTATTCCAGCACCGATTACTGGGTGTTCACTCTCCTGGACCCACGGTACAAGCAAAATCTTTCCACTCTCATCCCTGGAGAGGAAAGGAGTGTGAGAATGCATGAATACCAGCAGGCCCTGGTGCACAAGCTGAAACAGTATTTCCCTTCTGACAGCGCTAGCGGCAGAGTGCGTAGTTCTGCGGGACAAGTAGCGAGGGAGAGTAGGTGAGCTGGCAGCTTGTCCAGCACTGGCATGGGTACGCTTTACAAGGCTTTTGCCAGCTTTATGTCACCCCAGCAAGACACTGTCACCTGTCCCCAGTCTCGGCAGAGTAGGGCTGATCTTTACAGAAAGATGGTGAGGGAGTACGTAGCTGACCATACCATCGTCCTAAATGATCACACAGCTCCCTACAACTACTGGGTTTCAAAGCTGGACATGTGGCACGAACTGGCGCTGTACGCCTTGGAGGTTCTTGCCTGCCCTGCCGGTAGCGTCTTGTCCGAGCGGGTTTTCAGTGCAGCTGGTGGCATCATCACCGATAAGCGTACACGCCTGTCGACTGACAGCGCTGACAGGCTGACGCTTATCAAGATGAATAAAGCCTGGATTTCTCCTAATTTCCAATCTCCACCAGGTGAAGGAAGCTCAACCTGAATAATTTATCCACTCCTCCTCCTCCTCATTTTCCTCCTTCTCCTCCTCTTTGTACAGTAAAGCAGAGGAAACTGGCTATTTTTTGACAGGGCCCACTGGCTCTAGCTATAGTACTTTATGCATTTAATTTTTATGGAGGGCCACCGACCCGGTCCTCTGTTTTAAACAATTTTTGGGAGTGCCACATACAGGCACTCAATCTATTCAATTTTTCTGGAGGGCCACCTACCTGCTCCTCTGGTTTGAAAACTTTTTTGGACTGCCACATACAGGCACTCAATCTATTCAATTTTTCTGGAGGGCCACCTACCTGCTCCTCTGGTTTGAAAACTTTTTTGGACTGCCACATACAGGCACTCAATCTATTCCATTTTTATGGAGGGCCACCTACCTGCTCCTCTGGTTTGAAAACTTTTTTGGACTGCCACATACAGGCACTCAATCTATTCCATTTTTCTGGAGGGCCACCTACCTGCTCCTCTGGTTTGAAAACTTTTTTGGACTGCCACATACAGGCACTCAATCTATTTCATTTTTCTGGAGGGCCACCTACCTGCTCCTCTGGTTTGAAAACTTTTTTGGACTGCCACATACAGGCACTCAATCTATTCCATTTTTATGGAGGGCCACCTACCTGCTCCTCTGGTTTGAAAACTTTTTTGGACTGCCACATACAGGCACTCAATCTATTCCATTTTTCTGGAGGGCCACCTACCTGCTCCTCTGGTTTGAAAACTTTTTTGGACTGCCACATACAGGCACTCAATCTCTTCCATTTTTATGGAGGGCCACCTACCTGCTCCTCTGGTTTGAAAACTTTTTTGGACTGCCACATACAGGCACTCAATCTATTCCATTTTTATGGAGGGCCACCTACCTGCTCCTCTGGTTTGAAAACTTTTTTGGACTGCCACATACAGGCACTATCCAAATTGAATTGTCTCCATAGCAGCCTCCACACGTTGTCTCCATTGCTACCTCCAAAAGTCGTCCATATAGCTGCCTCCATACATCGTCCCTTTATCAAACGAGGTGTGTCAGGCCAAAATTTGGGTTGTTTTCATGGATTCCACATCAAAGTTGTTAACTTTGTCGCCACCCTGCTGTGTTATCCACAAAATACACTGGCAAACTTTTACCATTTACGGATATTATTTCAGCGCTTCTTGCGCATCTGTTTACATTCCCCTCACCCGCCATATCCTAAACTTATAAGAACGCTACTACACTTGATCTTATACAAAAGGTTCTTAGAAGTGCTGTTTGGGGAGTAGCCTAGAGACAGGGGCTTGGATTGGCGAAAGCTCGCCTGGCAGCGGAGCGCCAGCTCCATGCCAAGAACCAACTAACATAGTTTTAACTGCAGCACCTTTAATCTACTACTAGTTCACTGCCTCCATACATGGCCGCCTTATCAAACGTGCTGTGTCAGGCAGAATTTTGGGTTGTTTTCATGGCTTCCACAGCAAACTTGTTAACTTTGTCGCCACCCTGCTGTGTAATCCTCAAAATATACTGGCAAACTTTTACCATTTACGGATATTATTTCAGCGCTTCTTGCGCATCTGTTTACATTCCCCTCACCCGCCATATTCCAAACTTATAAGAACGCTACTACACTTAACTTGGTGCAGGCTGGGACCGAGTCTGACCCTGGGGCTGGTCATATACTGTCGACGCAGAGGATTGCGGGGCCTACCTCGGTCCAGGTGTTTCAGGCCTACTATGCCTCATCCTCCTCCCACCCCTCCTCCACCTCCTCCTCCTCCGAATTACCATCCGTGGGCATGGCGCCATCAGTCGGTAGCTCTAGGCACAGCAGCAGTGCCGTCGCTAAGTGACAGCAGGCGGTGCTCAAACTGCTGAGCCTAGCCGATAAAAGGCACACCGCCCAAGAGCTATTACAGGGCATTCCACATCAAACTTGTTAACTTTGTCGCCACCGTGCTGTGTAAGCCACAAAATATACTGGAAAACTTTTTTCATTTACGGATATTATTTCAGCGCTTCTTGCGCAGATGTTTACATTTCCCTCACCCGCCATATCCCAAACTTATAAGAACGCTACTACACTTGATCTTATACAGAAGTGCTATTTGGGGAGTAGCCTAGAGACAGGGGCTTGGATTGGCGAAAGCTCGCCTGGCAGCGGAGCGCCAGCTCCATGCCAAGATCCAACTAACATAGTTTTAACTGCAGCACCTTTAATCTACTACTAGTTCACTGCCTCCATACATGGTCCCCTTATCAAACGAGCTGTGTCAGGCAGAATTTTGGATTGTTTTCATGGCTTCCATGTTAACTTTGTCGCCACCCTGCTGTGTAATCCACAAAATATACTGGCAAACTTTTATCATGTACCGATATTATTTGAGCGCTTCTTGCTCACCTCCTTTGGTTCCTCTCTGCCACCCATTGGTTTGAAGCCTGAGTCCATTTAGGGTATGTCGCCATGCCACTCTCTAGCCTGCCGCTGCTGCCGCTGCCTCTGCATGCCGTCCCCTATAGTGTCAGGGTCAATTATTGCATGTTTTAGATGCTATCTAGCCTCATTCTGTCACTCTGTCATGGTCATGCTGTTGCCCATACTTTTGGCATAATGGTGCGATTAAGCAGCCTCAGAGACATCCATGCATGCTGCCCCTGCTGTTTCCTGTCCATTTCCGTGGTGTTTCCATCCTTTTCTGAGGTTCCCAGGTGTTTGGCCAAGCTTCCCTGTGCAGAGCCTTGGTCCCCTTGAAAAATGCTCGAGTCTCCCATTGACTTCAATGGGGCTCGTTACTCGAAACGAGCACTCGAGCATCGGGAAAAGTTTGTCTCGAATAACGAGTACCCGAGCATTTTAGTGCTCGCTCATCTCTAGTTAAGATGGCAATATTTGGTCCATAAGCAAGCTAACTTATAGTTCCCCAGTCCCTTCCTCTACTCTGGACTCCTTTCACAGTATGGGGGTAATGTTATTGACGGTAATACAGTATTCATCACTATATTAGCTTCTAGTATAGTGTTATTATTGGTAATGTTGGCCTTTCTATAGTGCTCTTTATAACCAGAATTATGCTATTTATGTGGTTGTAATGGTGGCCTCATGATGTCAAAGTTATTTGTCTCTTTTATAGTGGTATAGTGGCACTATTGGGTTAAATCTCTGTGTTGGCACCTTGCGATAGAAACGTCGGCTTTGGTTTGCAGTTTGAGCAATCGTTCTCTTAAAGGTTCGCCATCACTGGCATAAGACAAAGTGGAAAAAAGGCAAGAACTGTCGCTGACAGTACACTTCCCCAGAAATTCACATACTCCAAATAGTAAAAAAAAAACTGATTACAGGCGGTCCCCTACTTAAGGACACCCGACTTACAGACAACCCATAGTTACAGACGGACCCCTCTGCCCACTGTGACCTCTGGTGAAGCTCTCTGGATGCTTTACTATAGTCCCAGACTGCAATGCTCAGCTGTAAGGTGTCTGTAATGAAGCTTTATGGATAATCCTTGGTCCAATTACAGCAAAAATTTTGAAACTCCAATTGTCACTGGGAAAAAGAAAAAAAATTGTCTAGAACTTCAATTATAAAATATATAGTTTCGACTTACATGCAAATTCAACTTAAGAACAAATCTCCGGACCCTATATTGTATGTAACTCGGGGACTGCCTGTACTTTCTTAATATGCTTAATATAATGGTCCTCTGTAACGCATTTCGAGTACTCGACGCTTTCTCAAACAAAGGACAACGAATGAGCAGGTCTTATGTACTAATACATAGAAAACAAATGACTCGCCAGCGTTTCGGAGTGGGACTTCCGGCTCATATTAGATTAGGTGCACATGTGCAGAGATGGTAGTTTCATTTTGAAACGCTGGTACGTGTAAGTCATTTGTTTTCTATGTATTAGTATATAAGACGGTCAATGTGTATTATCCTGCTCATTTGTCGTCCTATGTTTGAGAAAGGGTCGAGTACCCGAAATGCGTTACAAAGGACCATTATATTGAGAATGTCTTTTATTTTTTACTTTGATAAAATCAAAATAAAATAACAAAGTGATCAGATGTTTTTTTGACTATTTGGAGTATGTGAATTTCTGGGGAAGTGACTGTCAGCGCCCCACCACAGCTCTTGCCTTTTCTCCACTTTGTCTTAGGTACATCCAAAGCAGCACTGAAGATATGGGATTTATACACAGAGAAACCTTCACTATTTGCTCTGAAAATTGGGGACCTTCCTTGCAAAATTTTACAGGGTTTTTTGGAAGATCTGGACCTACAACATATGATAGAACATGGAATAAACTCTATAGCTGATATATGGGATAAAACCCATTCATTACCATTCAAAATTATTTGTGAAAAATTAGATATTTCTGTAAAAGAATTTTATAAGTACCTACACATTAGACACTTTCTAACTATGGTACCAGAGAAATATTGGGGTCCCAAATCAATATTTGAGCTATCTTTCTTTAATAAGCTTAAACTAATGAAAGGAATATCTCTAGCATATAAAGCTATAGAGGGGATGCAGCATACAGAAGCCTCACCATGTCTGGAGCAATGTGGACCGCGCTATTTCCGTTGACGGCACTTCCTGGGAAAATATTTTCAAACTAACAACCTCCTTTCTCACAGAGCTGCTGGTCTGCAGCAAGAACGGCATACGATGGTAGACGGCGTCTTATTGCCCTCCCTGCCCCTCTGACCCTGGTCTCTGTAACTATCCCTGATTTGTAATTTTCCACACAGTCCAACATTATTACAAATGTTTACTTTTCAGGAGAGTAAAATTGTATTAAGTGCATACTCAAGACATATTCAAGTTTTCATTTGTGTATGTGTGTAAATTGTGGGGGTAAGTGAAAAGGAAAATCACTAATGAAAACATGAAAAATGTGTCACCCAATTTTTCTTGAAAATTTTTCAAAATTTTATCAATATTGTATTTTAACTATCGTGACATACTTAAAGGTTTAGCAAATTTTCTATATGTTTTTTTGAATAGTGTAAGATGAGCAGTTTTGAAAACCAATAGATTTTTGGGGAAATTTGTGAAATTAAGGCCCTTTCACAACTGCATTGGTCCCTAAAAAATGGCTTTTGAAATTTTATTAAAAATGAGGAAAATTGCAGTTTGACTTACAACTAGAGATGAGCGAACATACTCGTCCGAGCTTGATGCTCGTTCGAGCATTAGCGTACTCGAAACTGCTCGTTGCTCGGACGAATACTTCGCCCGCTCGAGAAAATGGCATCTCCCGCCGTTTTGCTTTTTGGCGGCCAGAAACAGAGCCAATCACAAGCCAGGAGACTCTGCACTCCACCCAGCATCACGTGGTACCCTTACACGTCGATAGCAGTGGTTGGCTGGCCAGATCAGGTGACCCTGGAATAGACTAGCCCCTGCCTGCGCTGCTCGGATTATTCTGTGTCTGGATGCCGCTAGGGAGAGAGCTGCTGCTGGTCAGGGAAAGCGTTAGGCTGTTCTATTAGCTTACTGTTAGGCAGGAGTGATTCTCCAAGAACCCAACAGCCCTTCTTAGGGCTACAATAACGTTATACATTTTTTTTTTTTTATTTGCAGCTAGTACCATATTGTGAGGAATTTGCAGGGGGACTTGCTACCGTTGTGTTTAGCTCTTAGTGACACACATATCCACCTCAAACACCAAAGTGGGACAATTTATTAGGGGTTTGATTAGAATTAGGCAGAGTCTGCTGATTTATTTATTTTTTACCTTTATTTCATTTTATAGCTCAAACTCATCTTGCAAAGCAGTGTGCTCTCATTGTAGGCTACAAAATAGCCATAGGAGAACCCCAACGGCTTACTTAGGCCTACAATAGCGTTATATTTTCCTTTTTTTTGTTTGCTTGTGGCTGGGCTTGCTGGCACTAGTAGTGCAGCTAGTACCATACTGTGAGGAATTTGCTGGGAGACCTGCGACCGTTGTGTTTAGCTCTTAGTGACACACATATCCACCTCAAACACCGAAGTGGGACAATTTATTAGGGGTTTGATTAGAATTAGGCAGAGTCTGCTGATTTAATATTTTTTTTTTATCTTTATTTCATTTTAAACTCAAACTCATCTTGCAAAGCAGTGTGCTCTCATTGTAGGCTACAAAATAGCCATAGGAGAATCCCAACGGCTTACTTAGGCCTACAATAGCATTATATTTTCCTTTTTTCTGTTTGCTTGTGGCTGGGCTTGCTGGCACTAGTAGTGCAGCTAGTACCATACTGTGAGGAATTTGCTGGGAGACCTGCGACCGTTGTGTTTAGCTCTTAGTGACACACATATCCACCTCAAACACCGAAGTGGGACAATTTATTAGGGGTTTGATTAGAATTAGGCAGAGTCTGCTGATTTATTTATTTTTTTTACCTTTATTTCATTTTATAGCTCAAACTCATCTTGCAAAGCACAAAATCCAGTTCTGTGCTGTCAGTGTAGGTTAGAAACTAGCCATAGCAATAGGATAGCATCGTTTTGTTAAAAAAAATAAAAAACTAAAAAAAAATAAACACAAAATGTTTTTTTTTCAAGTTTACACTTTAATTTGGAAAATGTTTAACCCGAGGGCTAGGGGTAGAGGACGAGGGCGTGGACGTGGGCGTCCAACTACTGCAGGGGTCAGAGGCCGTGGTCCTGGGCGGGGTGAGACACCACCTGCTGATGGGGTGAGACTACCACGCCGCAGAGGTACACTCCCTAGGTTCATCATGTCTCAAGTTACTGGGACTCGTGGTAGAGCACTGTTGAGGCCAGAACAGTGCGAAGAGGTGATGTCGTGGATTGCGGACAATGCTTCTAGCCATTTGTCCACCAGTCAGTCTTCCACACCACCTCAGCCTCCTGCCCCCCAGTCTGCCCCCTCCCACCAAAATTTGGCATTTGAACCGGCATACTCTGAGGAACTGTTTTCTGGACCCTTCCCACAGTCACAAACCACTTGTCCTGCTGCTGCTGAGCTATTTTCCGATGCCCAGGTTTTCCACCAGTCGCAGTCTGTGGGTGATGATGACATTATTCACGTAGTGGAAGAAGTGTGTAAAGAGGTGTCGGACGATGAGGAGACACAGTTGTCAGACAGTGGTGATGTTGTTGTCAGGGCAGGAAGTCCGAGGGGGGAGCAGACTGAGGGATCGGAGGATGATGAGGTGACAGACCCAAGCTGGGTTGATAGGCCGGGTGAACACAGTGCTTCTGAGACGGAGGCGAGTCCTATAGCAGAACAGGTTGGAAGAGGCAGTGGTGGGGCCAGACGGAGAGGCAGGGCCAGAGCTGGTGCATCAGCACCAAATGTTGCCCGTAGTCAAGCTCCCGTGGCGAGGGCTAGATTTTCAGAAGTCTGGAGGTTCTTTAAAGAAACACCGGATGACCGACGGACTGTGGTGTGCAACCTTTGCCAAACCAGGATCAGCAGGGGTTCCACCACTACTAGCTTAACTACCACCAGTATGCGCAGGCATCTGAATGCTAAACACCCCACTCAATGTCACCAAGCCCGTTCACCTCCGGCCGGGCACACCACTGCTCTTTCCCCTGTGTCATCTGCTAGTCAGCCCCCTGCCCAGGACCCCGGCCCAAACACCTCCCGTGCGAAAACCCCATCTTCGCCTCCACGATCCTCCACAGCATCCACCAGTGTTCAGCTCTCCATACCCCAGACGCTGGAGCGCAAAAGGAGGTATAGCGCAACCCACCCACACGCCCAAGCCCTCAACGTCCACATCTCCAAGTTGCTTAGCCTGGAGATGCTGCCCTATAGGCTGGTAGAGACCGAGGCCTTTCGAAACCTCATGGCGGCGGCCGCCCCTCGGTATTCGGTCCCCAGCCGCCACTACTTTTCCCGATGTGCCGTCCCAGCCCTGCACAAGCACGTGTCAGAGAACATCCTCCGTGCCCTGACCAACGCCGTTTCTGACAAGGTCCACCTGACCACGGACACGTGGATGAGTGCTGCCGGGCAGGGCCACTATATATCGCTGACAGCACATTGGGTTAACTTGGTGGAGGCTGGGACCGAGTCTGACTCTGGGGCTGGTCATATACTGCCGACGCCGAGGATTGCGGGGCCTACCTCGGTCCAGGTCTCAAAGGCCTACTATGCCTCCTCCTCCTCCCACCCCTCCTCCACCTCTTCCTCTGAATTACCATCCGTGGGCATGGCGCCATCAGTCGGTAGCTCTAGGCACAGCAGCAGTGCCATCGCTAAGCGACAGCAGGCGGTGCTCAAACTGCTGAGCCTAGGCGATAAAAGGCACACCGCCCAAGAGTTATTACAGGGCATCACGGCGCAGACTGATCTGTGGCTGGCACCGCTGAACCTGAAGCCAGGCATGGTTGTGTGTGACAACGGCCATAACCTGGTTGCAGCTCTGCAACTCGGCAGACTGACACATGTGCCATGCCTGGCCCATGTGTTAAATCTCATAGTTCAGCGTTTCCTCAAGACATACCCCAATCTGTCTGATTTGCTCACGAAGGTGCGCCGCATCTGTGCGCATTTCAGGAAGTCCAGCACAGATGCTGCCACTCTCAGGGCAGCACAGCGCCGCCTCCAACTGCCCGCTCACCGACTGTTGTGCGACGTGCCCACGAGGTGGAATTCAACACTAACCATGTTATCCAGAGTTTACCAGCAGCGCAGAGCGATTGTAGACTGCCAGATGTCAACTTCCACCAGAACTCGTAGTCAGGTCAGTCAGCTTCCTCAAGTCTACAATGAGGAGTGGACGTGGATGTCTGATATCTGTCAGGTGCTGAGTAACTTTGAGGAGTCAACACAGATGGTCAGTGGTGATGCCGCCATCATCAGCCTCAACATCCCGCTGCTTGGCCTGTTGAAAAACTCTCTGGTCAGCATGAAGTCGGAAGCTTTGCGCTCGACACAAGAGACGGGGGAAGAAGATTCCCTTGTTGATAGCCAAAGCACCCTTAGGTCTGTTTCTCAGCGCATATCGGAGGAGGTGGAGGAGGATGAGGAGGAAGAGGAGGAGAATGTTGGCGAGACAGAAGAGGGGACCATTGTTCAGTCCTTCACTGTTCAGCGTGTATGGGCAGAAGAAGAGGAGTTGGAGGAGTTGGAGGAGGAGGAAATGGACAGTCAGGCCAGTGAGGGGAGTTAATTCTTGCGCGTTGGGACTCTGGCGCATATGGCAGATTTCATGCTAAGCTGCCTATCCCGTGACCCTCGCGTTCAAAGAATTTATTCCAGCACCGATTACTGGGTATTCACTCTCCTGGACCCACGGTACAAGCAAAATCTTTCCACTCTCATCCCTGGAGAGGAAAGGAGTGTGAGAATGCATGAATACCAGCAGGCCCTGGTGCACAAGCTGAAACAGTATTTCCCTTCTGACAGCGCTAGCGGCAGAGGGCGTACTTCTGCGGGACAAGTAGCGAGGGAGAGTAGGCGACCAGGCAGCTTGTCCAGCACTGGCAGGGGTACGCTTTACAAGGCCTTTGCCAGTTTTATGTCACCCCAGCAAGACACTGTCACCTGTCCCCAGTCTCGGCAGAGTAGGGCTGATCTTTACAGAAAGATGGTGAGGGAGTACGTAGCTGACCATACCATCGTCCTAAATGATCACACAGCTCCCTACAACTACTGGGTTTCAAAGCTGGACATGTGGCACGAACTGGCGCTGTACACCTTGGAGGTTCTTGCCTGCCCTGCCGCTAGCGTGTTGTCCGAGCGGGTTTTCAGTGCAGCTGGTGGCATCATCGCCGATAAGCGTACACGCCTGTCGACTGACAGCGCTGACAGGCTGACACTTATCAAGATGAATAAAGCCTGGATTTCTCCGCATTTCCATTCTCCACCAGGTGAAAGAAGCTGAACCTGAATAATGTATGCACTCCTCCTCCTCATTGTCCTCCTTCTCCTCCTCTTTGTACACTAAAGTAGAGGAAACTGGCTATTTTTTTGCCTGGGCCAACTGGCTCTGGCTATAGTACTCTATGTATTTAATTTTTCTGGAGGGCCAACTACCCTGTCCTCTGTTTTAAACAATTTTTGGGAGTGCCACATACAGGCACTCAATCTATGTAATTTTTCTGGAGGACCAGCTGCCTGCTCCTCTGGTTTGAAAACTTTTTTGGACTGCCACATACAGGCACTCAATTTATTTAATCTTTTTGGAGGACCAGCTACCTGCTCCTCTGGTTTGAAAACTTTTTTGGACTGCCACATACAGGCACTCAATCTATGTAATTTTTCTGGAGGACCAGCTACCTGCTCCTCTGGTTTGAAAACTTTTTTGGACTGCCACATTCAGGCACTATCCAAATTAAATTGTCTCCATAGCAGCCTCCACTTGTCGTCTTTTTAGCTGCCTTCACACGTTGTCTCCATTGCTACCTCCACACGTCATCGCCATAGCTGCCTCCAAAAGTAGTCCATATAGCTGCCTCCATACATGGTCCCCTTATCAAACGAGCTGTGTCAGGCAGAATTTTGGATTGTTTTCATGGCTTCCATGTTAACTTTGTCGCCACCCTGCTGTGTAATCCACAAAATATACTGGCAAACTTTTATCATTTACCAATATTATTTCAGCTCTTCTTGCGCATCTGTTTACATTCCCCTCACCCGCCAGAACCCAAACTTATAAGAACGCTACTACACTAGATCTTATACAAAAGGTTCTTAGAAGTGCTGTTTGGGGAGTAGCCTAGAGACAGGGGCTTGGATTGGCGAAAGCTCGCCTGGCAGCGGAGCGCCAGCTCCATCCCAAGATCCAACTAACATAGTTTTAACTGCAGCACCTTTAATCTACTACTAGTTCACTGCCTCCATACATGGTCCCCTTATCAAACGAGCTGTGTCAGGCATAATTTTGGGTTGTTTTTATGGCTTCCTCATCAAACTTGTTAACTTTGTCGCCACCCTGCTGTGTAATCCACAAAATATACTGGCAAACTTTTATCATTTACCGCTATTATTTCAGCGCTTCTTGCGCATCTGTTGATTACACTGCTGTGTAATCCACAAAATATACTGGCAAACTTTTACCATTTAACAATATTATTTCAGCGCTTCTTGCGCATATGTTTACATTCCCCTCACCCGCCATATCCCAAACTTATAAGAACGCTACTACACTTAACTTGGTGCAGGCTGGGACCGAGTCTGACCCTGGGGCTGGTCATATACTGCCGACGCCGAGGATTGCGGGGCCTACCTCGGTCCAGGTCTCAAAGGCCTCCTCCTCCTCCCACCCCACCTCCTCCTCCTCCGAATTACCATCCGTGGGCATGGCGCCATCAGTCGGTAGCTCTAGGCACAGCAGCAGTGCCGTCGCTAAGCGACAGCAGGCGGTGCTCAAACTGCTGAGCCTAGCCGATAAAAGGCCCACCGGCCAAGAGCTATTACAGGGAATTTCACATCAAACTTGTTAACTTTGTCGCCACCCTGCTGTATAAGCCACAAAATATACTGGCAAACTTTTATCATTTACCGATACTATTTCAGCGCTTCTTGCGCATCTGTTTACATTCCCCTCACCCGCCATATCCCAAACTTATAAGAACGCTACTACACTTGATCTTATACAAAAGGTTCTTAGAAGTGCTGTTTGGGGAGTAGCCTAGAGACAGGGGCTTGGATTGGCGAAAGCTCGCCTGGCAGCGGAGCGCCAGCTCCATCCCAAGATCCAACTAACATAGTTTTAACTGCAGCACCTTTAATCTACTACTAGTTCACTGCCTCCATACATGGTCCCCTTATCAAACGAGCTGTGTCAGGCATAATTTTGGGTTGTTTTTATGGCTTCCTCATCAAACTTGTTAACTTTGTCGCCACCCTGCTGTGTAATCCACAAAATATACTGGCAAACTTTTATCATTTACCGATATTATTTGAGCGCTTCTTGCTCACCTCCTTTGGTTCCTCTCTGCCACCCATTGGTTTGAAGCCTGAGTCCATTTGGGGTATGTTGCCAAGACACTCTCTAGCCTGCCGCTGCTGCCGCTGCCTCTGCATAGTCCCCTATAGTGTCAGGGTCAATTATTGGATGTTTTAGATGCTATCTAGCCTCATTCGGTCACTCTGTCATTGCCATGCTGTTGCCCATACTTTTGGCATAATGGTGCGATTAAGCAGCCTCAGAGGCATCCATGCATGCTGCCCCTGCTGTTTCCTGTCCATTTCCGTGGTGTTTCCATCCTTTTCTGAGGTTCCCAGGTGCTTGGCCAAGCTTCCTTGGTCCCCTTGAAAAATGCTCGAGTCTCCCATTGACTTCAATGGGGCTCGTTATTCGAGACGAGCACTCGAGCATCGGGAAAAGTTCGTCTCGAATAACGAGTACCCGAGCATTTTAGTGCTCGCTCATCTCTACTTACAACCCTTCTACCAACCTCATAAGATAAAAGGATAGTGGGAAAAGTGAACCCCACATAAAGCAGACGTATGATAAATGTTAATAACTTAATTTGTTTTCACCACATTCACCCTGTTTTCATAAATAAATGACTAATAAATATCACTCAAATTTTTTTGCTAACATAAAGTTCAATGTGCCATGAAAAAACAATATCAAAATCACTTTTTAAAATTAAAGTTCTCCAAAGTTATTATCATCTAAAGTGACGCTGAAAACAAGTGTTGGTGATAAAAAAGCTTTTTTTTTGTAAGTTTTAAAAATAAATGTATACATTTACGATATCGCCACAACCATAATGAAAAATAAAAAATAAAATTTCACGTATCTTGTATGTTTTTGCTTAGATTTTTTAAATGTATTCTACTTGTTAGACAACAAAAATAGTCCAAAAATAGTCCAAACAATTTAAGGAAAAAAACACATAAAGAAAACAAATGGCACTTGTAGCATTAATAGACATCTAAATTCAGAGTGTAGAAGACCCGGGGGGATCAGGACTATAACGGCTCTAATATAATAATTATATAGTGATGGGCCATATTATACTGCAGGGACAATGATACCATTTTTAGATTTCTATAGCAGGACAGAGACCCATAACTTGCACAATGAACCCTGGAAAATAAAAACCTCTAACAAAGTAAAATCTTTTCTTCCATCTCTAGTAAAAAAGAAGTATTGAAATATAATAAATAATTCCAATAAAACAACAAGTAGAATGAATATAAACTCCATCTCATCCATTAAAATAGGCGGCAACACGGGTATAGAGACCAAATAACATAAAGTTATGTACAATCTGCACATATTTGGTATCTCCATAATCGTAGTGACCTGTAGAAGAATGTGAAATGTTATTCAATATCACAATACTTAAAACAGTTAAAGTTTTTTTTCTCAATTCTCCAACAAAAAAGGTTAATACTAATTAATTAAATCAGCCAAAAGTGAAACTGAGGCCTAGTTTCCATCCCAGCACATCCTGGAGAGGTGTGAGACCCCCGCCCTGACATTACCCTCACAATAGTAACGTCTCCAGTCATTCAGGTGCTGATGCTGCTCCCCCGGCTCTCAGTGCAGGTGAATGGGGGAAATACACATAAAGACAATGAGAATGTAAATCCCTTTCATTATGAATAGGTCTGACAGTCACACCCAGGACCACAGGGGTTGATGCTTCTGCAGGACTCTCCGCCCTCTTACTGTATATAAGATGAGGTTTCAGTCCTGAATCCTTCAGATGAGACACAACTTCTGCTGCTCGTGTATTGTGAGTACGCTGGATGTACAGGAGGCGGCTGGAGGATATTCCTGTCCTGACTGCAGAAAGAAGCATCCGTGACGTCCGTAATCACCTAAAGAAAAAGAATCTTGGGAATATAATGGAGAATTTATCTACTCAGCCTAAGATGAAGGAGACCAGAGTCTGTTGCACCTACTGCGATTCTCCAGAACCGGCTGTAAGAACATGTCTGCAGTGCGAGGCTTCTTTCTGTGAGAAACACTTACAGAGACACAGTAAGTCCTCAGAACATATTTTGGTTGATCCTGATGTTAACCTGGAGGAAAGAAAATGCTCCACACACAATGAGGTACTGAAATACTATTGTCCTATGGATGCCTCCTGTATCTGTGTGTCCTGCTGGGTGGCTGGAGATCACATGGGACATGAGGAGGAGATATTGGATGTGGCCTCTGAGAAGAAGAAGGAGAAGCTGAGATCTGCTGTTGAGAAAATGAACTTGGATAAAATGGAAGCAGGAAAAAAAATCCAGAATCTCACAGATCATGGGGTAGAAGAAGAAAAGAAATTATCTGGACTCACTGAGAAAGTCACTAATCTGTTTACTGATCTGAAGAAGAAGCTGGATGATTTAGAAAGCAGAGTTCTGGGTGAGATCTCCAGACAGAAGGATCAGGTGTCACTCTCAGTCTCTGACATGATCAGACTGTTGGATTTACACAAGGATGAACTGACCAAGAAAATTCATCAATTTGAGGAGTCATGTGATATCACAGATCCATTGACCTTCTTACAAGAAGATTTATTCAAAGTTGATGTCAGTGATCGGAGCTGTGCTGGCATTGGAGATGTAAGAGAAGCTCAGAGTTTGGATGATGTCATAGTGTCACAGATATTATACAGAGAACTGCTGTGCTTTGCTGATGATCTGAATAATCTGAAAAGAACGAGCCAGTTCCCAGTGATGGAGAAATCTGAGGTATTAATGGATATAGACACGGTTTATGATAACATTAGAGATGAGCGAGCACTAAAATGCTCGGGTACTCGTTATTCGAGACGAACTTTTCCCGATGCTCGAGTGCTCGTCTCGAATAACGAGCCCCATTGAAGTCAATGGGAGACTCGAGCATTTTTCAAGGGGACCAAGGCTCTGC
This sequence comes from Engystomops pustulosus, assembly GCF_040894005.1. Taxonomy (NCBI): domain Eukaryota; kingdom Metazoa; phylum Chordata; class Amphibia; order Anura; family Leptodactylidae; genus Engystomops; species Engystomops pustulosus. The sequence goes on from NC_092418.1 coordinate 10,381,085, forward strand.
ACAGGGAAGCTTGGCCAAACACCTGGGAACCTCAGAAAAGGATGGAAACACCACGGAAATGGACAGGAAACAGCAGGGGCAGCATGCATGGATGCCTCTGAGGCTGCTTAATCGCACCATTATGCCAAAATTATGGGCAACAGCATGGCGATGACAGAGTGACCGAATGAGGCTAGATAGCATCTAAAACATCCAATAATTGACCCTGACACTATAAGGGACGGCATGCAGAGGCAGCGGCAGCAGTGGCAGGCTAGAGAGTGTCATGACGACATACCCTAAATGGACTCAGGTTTCACCAAAGGAGGTGAAATGATTTCCTATGTGAACAAAAGGTTGACGGTATATTTAGTCGATAACACAGCATGGTGGGGACATAGTGACCAAGTTCCATAACGTATCTGGTGAAACACCCGAAAAATGAGCCTGACACAGCTCTTTTGATAAGGGGACGACATGTGGAGGCAGCCAAGGAGACGACTTCCATGATTAAGAGCGACAGTATGGGGCATTCATATTGCGCTGCTATGATTGCAACTTCAGGTCTCCAGCATGGCGGCGACAGATGGGCCGAGTTCTACTATGTATCTGGTGAAACACCTGAAAATTCTGCCTGACACAGCTCGTTTGATAAGGGGGTGATGTGCTGCATATCCTCTTGTGCTCCAGCGTCTGGGGTATAGAGAGTTGAAATGAGACATTGGTGGACGCTGTGGAGGATCGTGGAGGCAAAATGGACAGGAAACAGCAGGGGCAGCATGCATGGATGCCTCTGAGGCTGCCTAATCTTGGGATGGAGCTGGCGGTCCACTGCCAGGCGAGCTTTCGCCTGTCCAAGCCCCTGTCTCTCGGCTCCTCCCCACCCAAAATGGGCCTGGGGGCCAGAAGCGTTTACTTTGAAAAAATTATAATTTTCAAAGCAGGCCGGGTCGTTTGAATATTTCACCTAGGAATAATGGAATAGCATAGTGGTTCTATTTTTAATATTTTTTACGGAAATGGTTCCATGATTAAGAGCGACAGTATGGGGCATCCATATTGCGCTGCTATGATTGCAACTTCAGGTCTCCAGCATGGCGCCGACAGATGGGCCGCGTTCCACTATGTATCTGGTGAAACACCTGAAAATTCTGCCTGACACAGCTCGTTTGATAAGGGGACGATGTATGGAGGCAGTGAACTAGTAGTAGATTAAAGGTGCTGCAGTTAAAACTATGTTAGTTGGATCTTGAGATGGAGCTGGCGCTCCGCTGCCAGGCGAGCTTTCGCCAATCCAAGCCCCTGTCTCTAGGCTACTCCCCAAGCAGCACTTCTAAGAACCTTTTGTATAAGATCAAGTGTAGTAGCGTTCTTATAAGTTTAGGATATGGCTGGTGAGGGGAATGTAAACAGATGCGCAAGAAGCGCTGAAATAATATTGGTAAATGATAAAAGTTTGCCAGTATATTTTGTGGATTACACAGCAGGGTGGCGACAAAGTTAACAAGTTTCTTGTGGAAGCCATGAAAACAACCCAAAATTCTGCCTGACACAGCTCCTTTGATAAGGGGACCATGTATGCCTACAGTTCATGCCAGTCGCTGCACTGGCTGCCAGTCTCCTTTCGAATACAGTTTAAAATAATAACCCTCATCCATAAAGCTCTGTATAATGCTGCACCCCCCTACCTTTCCTCTCTTATCTCAGTCTATCGCCCAACCCGTGCTCTTAGATCCGCCAGTGATCTTAGATTAACCTCTACCCTAGTGCGGACCTCCCACTCGCGTCTCCAAGACTTCTCTAGAGCTGCACCAATTCTATGGAATGCTCTGCCCCGGACTATCAGACTAATACCTAACCTCCAAAGTTTCAAACGTGCTCTTAAAACCCATTTTTTTAGGCAAGCATATAACACTCATTAACTGCATGAAGTTTTAACTCTTCTACTAACCCGTCCTGTGTCGTCCTCCCATCTGTTATCCAGCAACCAACAGGCACCAGACTTCTCTGCAGTCCCATTCACCCTGGACCTGGTATATAAGATGACGGCTGAGTGGTTCAAGCGACAGCAATTCCATTTATTATATTTTGGTCTATTCCCTAAGAAGAATGGCTTGACCATTAAATATTCTTTTACCTCGTGTTACCCCATCATCTTCATAAACCGTAAGCTCTGGCGAGCAGGGACCTCACTCCTGTTGTTCCATACAAATGTTGTGCTCTGTTATATTACATTTGTATTTGTTTCCTATGATTTGTAAAGCGCTACGGAATATGATGATGCTATATAAATAAAGATTATTATTATTATTATTATGGAGGCAGTGAACTAGTAGTAGATTAAAGGTGCTGCAGTTAAAACTATGTTAGTTGGATCTTGGGATGGAGCTGGCGCTCCGCTGCCAGGCGAGCTTTCGCCAATCCAAGCCCCTGTCTCTAGGCTACTCCCCAAGCAGCACTTCTAAGAACCTTTTGTATAAGATCAAGTGTAGTAGCGTTCTTATAAGTTTAGGATATGGCGGGTGAGGGGAATGTAAACAGATGCGCAAGAAGCGCTGAAATAATATTGGTAAATGATAAAAGTTTGCCAGTATATTTTGTGGCTTATACAGCAGGGTGGCGACAAAGTTAACAAGTTTGATGTGGAATGCCCTGTAATAGCTCTTGGTCGGTGTGCCTTTTATCGGCTAGGCTCAGCAGTTTGAGCACCGCCTGCTGTCGCTTAGCGACGGCACTGCTGCTGTGCCTAGAGCTACCGACTGATGGCGCCATGCCCACGGATGGTAATTCGGAGGAGGAGGAGGTGGGGTGGGAGGAGGAGGAGGCCTTTGAGACCTGGACCGAGGTAGGCCCCGCAATCCTCGGCGTCGGCAGTATATGACCAGCCCCAGGATCAGACTCGGTCCCAGCCTGCACCAAGTTAAGTGTAGTAGCGTTCTTATAAGTTTGGGATATGGCGGGTGAGGGGAATGTAAACATATACACAACAGAAGCGCTGAAATAATATCGTTAAATGGTAAAAGTTTGCCAGTATATTTTGTGGATTACACAGCAGTGTAATCAACAGATGCGCAAGAAGCGCTGAAATAATAGCGGTAAATGGTAAAAGATTGCCAGTATATTTTGTGGATAACACAGCAGGGTGGCGACAAAGTTAACAACTTTGATGTGGAATCCATGAAAACAACCCAAATTTCTGCCTGACACACCTCGTTTGATAAGGGGACGATGTATGGAGGCAGCTATATGGACGACTTTTGGAGGTAGCAATGGAGACAACGTGTGGAGGCTGCTATGGAGACAATTTAATTTGGATTGTGTCTGTATGTGGCAGTCCAAAAAAGTTTTCAAACCAGAGGAGCAGGTAGGTGGCCCTCCAGAAAAATGAAATAGATTGAGTGCCTGTATGTGGCAGTCCAAAAAAGTTTTCAAACCAGAAGAGCAGGTAGGTGGCCCTCCAGAAAAATGAAATAGATTGAGTGCCTGTATGTGGCAGTCCAAAAAAGTTTTCAAACCAGAGGAGCAGGTAGGTGGCCCTCCAGAAAAATTGAATAGATAGAGTGCCTGTATGTGGCACTCCCAAAAATTGTTTAAAACAGAGGACCGGGTCGGTGGCCCTCCAGAAAAATTAAATGCATAAAGTACTATAGCTAGAACCAGTGGGCCCTGTCAAAAAATAGCCAGTTTCCTCTGCTTTACTGTACAAAGAGGAGGAGAAGGAGGAAAATGAGGAGGAGGAGGAGTGGATAAATTATTCAGGTTGAGCTTCCTTCACCTGCTGGAGATTGGAAATTATGAGAAATCCAGGCTTTATTCATCTTAATAAGCGTCAGCCTGTCAGCGCTGTCAGTCGACAGGCGTGTACGCTTATCGGTGATGATGCCACCAGCTGCACTGAAAACCCGCTCGGACAACACGCTAGCGGCAGGGCAGGCAAGAACCTCCAAGGCGTACAGCGCCAGTTCGTGCCACATGTCCAGCTTTGAAACCCAGTAGTTGTAGGGAGCTGTGTGATCATTTAGGACGATGGTATGGTCAGCTACGTACTCCCTCACCATCTTTCTGTAAAGATCAGCCCTACTCTGCTGAGACTGGGGACAGGTGACAGTGTCTTGCTGGGGTGACATAAAGCTGGCAAAAGCCTTGTAAAGCGTACCCTTGCCAGTGCTGGACAAGCTGCCTGCTCGCCTACTCTCCCTCGCTACTTGTCCCGCAGAACTACGCACTCTGCCGCTAGCGCTGTCAGAAGGGAAATACTGTTTCAGCTTGTGCACCAGGGCCTGCTGGTATTCATGCATTCTCACACTCCTTTCCTCTCCAGGGATGAGAGTGGAAAGATTTTGCTTGTACCGTGGGTCCAGGAGAGTGAATACCCAGTAATCGGTGCTGGAATAAATTCTTTGAACGCGAGGGTCACGGGATAGGCAGCCTAGCATGAAATCTGCCATATGCGCCAGAGTACCAACGCGTAAGAATTCACTACCCTCACTGGCCTGACTGTCCATTTCCTCCTCCTCCAACTCCTCTTCTTCTGCCCATACACGCTGAACAGTGAAGGACTCAACAATGGTCCCCTCTTGTGTCTCGCCAACATTCTCCTCCTCTTCCTCCTCATCCTCCTCCACCTCCACCTCCTCCGATATGCGCTGAGAAACAGACCTGAGGGTGCTTTGGCTATCAACAAGGGAATCTTCTTCCCCCGTCTCTTGTGAGGAGCGCAAAGCTTCCGACTTCATGCTGATCAGAGAGTTTTTCAACAGGCCAAGCAGCGGGATGGTGAGGCTGATGATGGCGGCATCGCCACTGACCATCTGTGTTGACTCCTCAAAGTTACTCAGCACCTGACAGATATCAGACATCCACGTCCACTCCTCATTGTAGACTTGAGGAAGCTGACTGACCTGACTACTAGTTCTGGTGGAAGTTGACATCTGGCAGTCTACAATCGCTCTGCGCTGCTGGTAAACTCTGGATAACATGGTTAATGTTGAATTCCACCTCGTGGGCACGTCGTATAACAGTCGGTGAGCGGGCAGTTGGAGGTGGCGCTGCGCTGCCCTGAGAGTGGCAGCATCTGTGCTGGACTTCCTGAAATGCCCACAGATGCGGCGCACCTTCGTGAGCAAATCAGACAGATTGGGGTATGTCTTGAGGAAATGCTGAACTATGAGATTTAACACATGGGCCAGGCATGGCACATGTGTCAGTCTGCCGAGTTGCAGAGCTGCCACCAGGTTACGGCCGTTGTCACACACAACCATGCCTGGCTTCAGGTTTAGCGGTGCCAGCCACAGATCAGTCTGCGCCGTGATGCCCTGTAATAGTTCTTGGGCGGTGTGCCTTTTATCGCCTAGGCTCAGCAGTTTGAGCACCGCCTGCTGTCGCTTAGCGACGGCACTGCTGCTGTGCCTAGAGCTACCGACTGATGGCGCCATGCCCACGGATGGTAGTTCGGAGGAGGAGGTGGAGGAGGGGTGGGAGGAGGAGGAGGCATAGTAGGCTTGAAACACCTGGACCGAGGTAGGCCCCGCAATCCTCGGCGTCGGCAGTATATGACCAGCCGCAGGGTCAGACTCGGTCCCAGCCTCCACCAAGTTAACCCAATGTGCCGTCAGCGATATATAGTGGCCCTGCCCGGCAGCACTCGTCCACGTGTCCGTGGTCAAGTGGACCTTGTCAGAAACGGCGTTGGTCAGGGCACGGATGATGTTGTCTGACTCGTGCTGGTGCAGGGCTGGGACGGCACATCGGGAAAAGTAGTGGCGGCTGGGGACCGAATACCGAGGGGCGGCCGCCGCCATGAGGTTGCGAAAGGCCTCGGTCTCTACTAGCCTATAGGGCAGCATCTCCAGGCTAAGCAATCTGGAGATGTGGACATTAAGGGCTTGGGCGTGCGGGTGGGTTGCACTATATTTGCGTTTCCGCTCCAGCGTCTGGGGTATGGAGAGCTGAACGCTGGTGGATGCTGTGGAGGCGACGATGGGGTTTTTGTGGCAGGGTCCTGGGCAGGGGGCTGACTATCAGCTGACACAGGGGAAGGAGCAGTGGTGTGCACGGCCGGAGGTGAACGGGCTTGTTGCCACTGAGTGGGGTGTTTAGCATTCATATGCCTGCGCATACTGGTGGTAGTTAAGCTATTAGTGGTGGAACCCCTGCTGATCCTGGTTTGGCAAATGTTGCACACCACAGTCCGTCGGTCATCCGGTGTTTCCTTAAAGAACCTCCAGACTTCTGAAAATCTAGCCCTCGCCGCGGGAGCCCTCGCCACGGGAGCTTCACTAGTTGACACATTTGGCGCTGATGCACCAGCTCTGGCCCTGCCTCTCCATCTGGCCCCACCACTGCCTCTTCCAACCTGTTCTGGTCGAGGACTCTCCTCCGTCTCAGAAGCACTGTGTTCACCCGGCCTATCAACCCAGCTTGGGTCTGTCACCTCATCATCCTCCGATCCCTCAGTCTGCTCCCCCCTCGGACTTCCTGCCCTGACAACAACTTCCCCACTGTCTGACAACCGTGTCTCCTCATCGTCGGACACCTCTTTACACACTTCTTCCACTACGTCAACAAGGTCATCATCGCCCACAGACTGCGACTGGTGGAAAACCTGGGCATCGGAAAATTGCTCAGCAGCAACCGGACAAGTGGTTTGTGACTGTGGGAAGGGTCCAGAAAACAGTTCCTCAGAGTATGCCGGTTCAAATGCCAAATTTTCCTGGGAGGGGGCAGACTGGGGGGGAGGAGGCTGAGGTGCAGGAGCTGGAGGAGTGCCGATTTCGGTGACATGGGTGGACTGCGTGGAAGACTGACTGGTGGACAAATTGCTCGAAGCATTGTCGGCAATCCACGACATCACCTGTTCGCACTGTTCTGGCCTCAACAGTGCTCTACCACGAGTCCCAGTAACTTCAGACATGAACCTAGGGAGTGTAGCTCTGCGGCGTTCCCCTGCTCCCTCATCAGCATGTGGTGTCTCACCCCGCCCAGGACCACGGCCTCTGACCCCTGCAGTAGTTGGATGCCCACGTCCCCGCCCTTGTCCTCTACCCCTAGCCCTCGGGTTAAACATTTTGAAAATGAAAGTTATAACTTTAATTTTTTTTTAACTTTTTTTTGTGTTTTTTTTTTTTGTGTGTTTTTTAGTTTTTAAAACCAAACGATGCTATCCTATTGATATGGCTATTTTCTAGCCAAGTATGAAAGCACACTGCTATGCCAGATGAGATGACGCTGAGTTATTGAAAAAATAAACGTAAAATAAAAAAGGAAATGGCAGACTATGCCTAATTGAAATACAACCCCTAATAAATTTTCCCACTTCGGTCTTTGCGATGGATATGTGCGTCACTAAGCGCTAAACACAACGGTCGCAAGTCTCACTACAAATTCCTCACAATTTGGTAGTAGATGCACTGCAGCAAGGACAGCCACCAGCAGATCAACCAGAAATCAAATATATATAACGCTATTGTAGGCGTAAGTAAGCCGTTTGGATTCTCCTATGGCTATTTTCTAGCCAAGTATGAAAGCACACTGCTATGCCAGATGAGATGACGCTGAGTTATTAAAAAAATAAACGTAAAATAAAAAAGGAAATGGCAGACTGTGCCTAATTGAAATACAACCCCTAATAAATTTTACCACTTCGGTCTTTGCGATGGATATGTGCGTCACTAAGCGCTAAACACAGCGGTCGCAAGTCTCACTACAAATTCCTCACAATTTGGTAGTAGATGCACTGCAGCAAGGACAGCCACCAGCAGATCAACCAGAAATAAAATATATATAACGCTATTGTAGGCGTAAGTAAGCCGTTTGGATTCTCCTATGGCTATTTTCTAGCCAAGTATGAAAGCACACTGCTATGCCAGATGAGATGACGCTGAGTTATTAAAAAAATAAACGTAAAATAAAAAGGAAATGGCAGACTGTGCCTAATTGAAATCCAACCCCTAATAAATTTTCCCACTTCGGTCTTTGCGATGGATATGTGCGTCACTAAGCGCTACACACAACGGTCGCAAGTCTCACTACAAATTCCTCACAATTTGGTAGTAGATGCACTGCAGCAAGGACAGCCACCAGCAGATCAACCAGAAATAAAATATATATAATGCTATTGTAGGCGTAAGTAAGCCGTTTGGATTCTCCTATGGCTATTTTCTAGCCAAGCATGAAAGCACACTGCTATGCCAGATGAGATGACGCTGAGTTATGAAAAAATAAACGTAAAATAAAAAGGAAATGGCAGACTGTGCCTAATTGAAATCCAACCCCTAATAAATTTTCCCACTTCGGTCTTTGCGATGGATATGTGCGTCACTAAGCGCTAAACACAACGGTCGCAAGTCTCACTACAAATTCCTCACAATTTGGTAGTAGATGCACTGCAGCAAGGACAGCCACCAGCAGATCAACCAGAAATAAAATATATATAACGCTATTGTAGGCGTAAGTAAGCCGTTTGGATTCTCCTATGGCTATTTTCTAGCCAAGTATGAAAGCACACTGCTATGCCAGATGAGATGACGCTGAGTTATTAAAAAAATAAACGTAAAATAAAAAGAAACTGGCAGACTGTGCCTAATTGAAATCAAACCCCTAATAAATTTTCCCACTTTGGTGTTTGAGGTGGATATGTGTGTCACTAAGAGCTAAACACAACGGTAGCAAGTCCCCCTGCAAATTCCTCACAATATGGTACTAGCTGCAAATAAAAAAAAAAAAAAGTATAACGTTATTGTAGAAGGGCTGTTGGGTTCTTGTAGAATCACTCCTGCCTAACACTATTCTAATTGAACAGCCTAACGCTTTCCCTGACCAGCAGCAGCTCTCTCCCTAGCGGCATCCAGACACAGAATGATCCGAGCAGCGCGGGCAGCGGCTAGTCTATCCCAGGGTCACCTGATCTGGCCAGCCAACCACTGCTATCGACGTTTAAGGGTACCACGTCATGCTGGGTGGAGTGCAGAGTCTCCTGGCTTGTGATTGGCTCTGTTTCTGGCCGCCAAAAAGCAAAACGGCGGGAGCTGCCATTTTCTCGAGCGGTCGAAGTAATCGTCCGAGCAACGAGCAGTTTCGAGTACGCTAATGCTCGAACGAGCATCAAGCTCGGACGAGTATGTTCGCTCATCTCTAATAACTAACATTACCCAAATGTCTGCTTTATGTCTCCATGTTTTTTTATGCATTCTCATATTTTTGTTAGATATTTTGGGGCTTTGAACTTTAGGTACGATTTCTCAAATTTTCAAAAAAATTCAAAATCACGCTTTTGCTGGACCTGCTCAGATTTCAAGTCACTTTAAGAGGCCTAAATAAAAGTAAAACCCCATAAATTACCCCATTCTAAAAACTACACCCCTTAATGTATGTAAAACAACTTTCATGAAGGTTATTAACCCTTTAATTATTTTACAGGGGATAAAACAAGATCAGATGAAATTTTGAAATTTACATTTTTTTGGCTAAATGTTTTTCAAAAAATGTACAAATTCTCAGTGGTTAAAATACCAAAACTGTCCACAAAGTTTGATACCCAATCCCTCCCACGTATAACAATCCCCAATATGTGGTGGTGACTGCTGAATGGGCACACGCCAGGGCATCGAAGGGAAGCTGCGCCATTCACAGCAGATTATGCCTTGTCCCTTTTTATTGGCTATACAATCTTTAGTTCTTGGGAAATTTGGACAAATTAGGGCTTATTTTTTGCGACATTAGATACACTTTACAAATACTTCATTTAAGTGGGTCATTAGCTCATCGATGAGATTTTATTAACTCTTAAAGGTATTTAGGAAAAAAAAATTTCTCCATTCTATGGATCACTACGATTATGGTGATACCCCATTTATAAAGTTTTTTATATATTTTTACAATTTTACTGAATTAAAACTAATACAGAGAAAATCTCATTTATTTTTGTATTTTTATGGAGATATAACGCTAATACTTTTCAGTTGACAGAGCTAGTTTAGGGCTTATTTTTGCGTTTTGAGTTGTTCTTTTCAGTGATACAATTTTGGCGTACATAACTTTTTTAAATCACTTTTTAGAACAGTTTTGTGAAGCGATTTAATGAAAAATGTACATTTTTGGCGAGTTTTTCGGGTTTAGTTTTTTGCGGCGCTCACCAAACGGGTCCAGTAATGTTACTGAGTTATTGTACAGATTGTTACGGACACGGCGATACCAAATATGTGGGGTTTTTCTGGTGATTTTGTGTTTTTTTTTCTTTATTAGATATGTATAGGGAATGTTTGTGTTTAGGGGACTTTAACTTTATTTAATTAATTCTTTTTATTAATTAATGTTTATATGAAGTGTTTTTAACATTTTTTTTTACTTTAACAGGTTGGCTTGTTTAGCCAGAAGGCAGATTTAGCGCACCAGACCCTTGTACGCCGCGGTCACACGAGACCGCGGCGTGAAAGGGGTTAATGCCCGCGATCGGAGGAAACTCTGATCGCGGGAACTAGAGACGGATGCCATTTGTAACATACAGCTGGCACCCCATGGTACCCCATTCAGGGGGCGGAACCATAAACATGACGTAATAATACTGCAAATTGCGGGAAACGCACCTCCCGCTGTGCAGTATTATTACAGCAAATGTCGGGAAGGGGTTAAAAGAAAAAACTTTATTGTCCAAATGTCATAAAACCATAAAAACCTGCACAAATTTGGTATCTCCATAATCGTAGTGACCTGTAGAAGAAGGTGAAATGTTATTCAATGACGTAATATGAGACAGAAAAAAAAAGAACTAAATTGCAGTTAATTTGAAAATTCTCACACAGAAAGGTTAAATAATAATTATTCAAAAAGCCAAGATGAAACTGAGGCCTAGTTTCCATCCCAGCACATCCTGGAGAGGTGTGAGACCCCCGCCCTGACATTACCCTCACAATAGTAACGTCTCCAGTCATTCAGGTGCTGATGCTGCTCTCCCGGCTCTCAGTGCAGGTGAATGGGGGAAATACACATAAAGACAATGAGAATGTAAATCCCTTTCATTATGAATAGGTCTGACAGTCACACCCAGGACCGCAGGGGTTGATGCTTCGGCAGGACTCTCCGCCCTCTTACTGTATATAAGATGATGTTTCACTCCTGAATCCTTCAGATGAGACACAACTTCTGCTGCTCGTGTATTGTGAGTGCGCTGGATGTACAGGAGGCGGCTGGAGGATATTCCTGTCCTGACTGCAGAGAGAAGCATCCGTGACGTCCGATCTTGGAGAAGAACAGGAATCTTGGGAATATAATGGAGAATTTATCTACTCAGCCTAAGATGGAGGAGACCAGAGCCTGCTGCACCTACTGCGATTCTCCTGAACCGGCTGTGAGAACATGTCTGCAGTGCGAGGCTTCTTTCTGTGAGAAACACTTACATAGACACAGTAAGTCCTCAGAACATAATTTGGTTGATCCTGATGTTAAACTGGGAAAAAGAAAATGCTCCACACACAAGGAGGCACTGAAATATTATTGTCCTATGGATACCACCTGTATCTGTGTGTCCTGCTGGGTGGCTGGAGACCACAAGAGACATGAGGTGGAGATATTGGATGTGGCCTCTGAGAAGAAGAAGGAGAAGCTGAGATCTGCTGTTGAGAAAATGAACTCTAAAAAAATGGAAGCAGGAAGAAGAATCCAGAATCTCACAGATCATGGGGTAGAAGAAGAAAATAAATTATCTGGACTCACTGAGAAAGTCACTAATCTGTTTACTGATCTGAGGAAGAAGCTGGATGATCTAGAAAGGAGAGTCCTGGGTGAGATCTCCAGACAGAAGGATCAGGTGTCAATCTCAGTCTCTAACATGATCAGACAGATGGAGCTACACAAGGATGAGCTGAGCAAGAAAATTCATCAATTTGAGAAGTCATGTGATATCACAGATCCATTAACCTACTTACAAGATGATGACATCAGTGATCGGAGCTGTGATGTCATCGGTGCTAAAAGAAAAGCTCAGAGTCTAGATGATGTCATAGTGTCACAGATATTATACAGAGGACTGCTGCGCTTTGCTGATGATCTGAATAATATGAGAAGAAAACAACAGTTCCCAGCGATGAAAAAATCTGAGGTATTACTGGATAAAGATTCTGCTTCTGAAAAGATTTTTATTTCAAAGGATCTTAGATCTGCTTCTTATACTTCTACATTACAGAACAGACCCGATGGACCCAAGAGGTTCAAGTCCTGTCAGGTGTTCAGCTCCTGCAGCTTCTCCTCTGGGAGACATTACTGGGAGGTGGATGTGAGTCAGGCGGAGCAATGGATCATTGGAGTGGCCGGGGAAAGTCTGGAGAGGAAGGTGGATGGTAATGAATCTTATATTGGTTATAATGAGAAATCCTGGGTGTTAAATGTATATAGTACACTTGGTGTGCGTCATAACAATATATTTACAAGTCTGGAATCAGCGTCTCCTGTGAAGGTTGTTGGGATCTATCTGGACTATGAGGCCGGGCGTCTGTCCTTCTATCAGCTGTGTGACCCCATCAGACACTTACACACCTTCACTGCCTCCTTCTCTGAGCCGCTCTATGCCGCTTTCTACGTGCTTAAGAATTCTGGGATCAGAATCTTAAAATAATGAACATCCACAAGCGGCTGTAAATAGTTAAGGTGATTTTTTGGTCTTAGATACTTTCACTTTTGGACAAAAATGATGTAATGATTTATTACTAAATATATTTTAGTTTATTCTCACGCTGTCACTCTGAGGGCACTTTATAAAGAATCACCATTGGGGCGGCTGTAAAAAGCTTCAGATGATGAAACAATAGAGAAATTACCCCATAAAATTGTGGTTTACAAGAAAATTATCTGAACAAATGATAAAATGGCTCCTGTTGTAAAATATGATGAGGTTTTCTTGTTTTTTTTGTAACCATACATTTTTCACTAGTGGACATAAGATTCTAGATATAGTATTGGTGTATTAGGATTGTGTGTCTGATTTTCCTGATCAAATCTATTTTTGTAAAATGTAATTTCTTAATTGTTCTTTAGCTCTAATAAAACATTTCTATGAAATCTGATTGTGAAATTCTTTTTTTTTTGTCACTTTGCAAAACTGTAATTAATTTCTATACTTAGTGACCGGATATAGACAATCCATGTCACAAACCAATTTGGTAGAAATTGTCATGATTATCCGGGGCCACAATTTGAACAATGTGACTGGTTTGCTACTAGAGGCTCCTGGTCATGTGACCTCAGATTAGACGTCTGACCATATCAGCTGGCAGATCTATTCTCCATCGTGCAGTATTTCATGGCATCCGGGGATTGTGTCATATGTACCCAGTATAATGGCAGGGTGGACACATCATCTATAAGAGACATGAGGAATGTCTACTAATGTGAGAATCAGGGTGTACAATGAGTATAATACATACAGTAGGAGGACCTCTCCAACCAGATATTACACATTCTTCCTCACTGACCTATTGTAGTAGAAGTGATGATGAATGTCCCTGTAGTCTGGGTCCTGCAGTACATGGTGCTAGTACAGATCTGTGTGGTCACTGCTGGCAGACTCCTTTTATATCATATAACCTGATTGTAATTATTGTGACATCCTGCACTCACTGATAAATGGAAAATTTAGAAATCTGACACTCGTTGGTTAAAAAGATAATAAATAGAATACAGGGGGACATTTCACTTATTACAGGAAACTGTATGTTTGTTTATATGAGGACTGTAAGTTCCTCTCATGTCATATCATATGTACCTCCCTGAACAGCGCTCCCTGTGGCAGGAGGGGGTTAATGCAATGGCTCTCCACTAGCACAGAGTTTGGAGGCCTTTTTGGCACAATCATTTGGAAGCTGGAATCGTGCTTTCCCTATGTGCCAAATAAAACTAAAAATGTAAAACATAAATAAAAATTATTAACTGGCCCTATGTTAATTTTATAAAAAGGTTGAACATTTTTTTAGTAGTGAACCACAACAAAAAAGCTACGGCTGACAAGCCACTACATCTGAAAAAATTTGAATACATTAACTGATTCACGACTGCCCACCGTGCATTCACGGCGGGGGCAGGTCCCAATGCATGGAGAGGACTCACGGGCTGAGCCTTCTCCATAACACTCGCGATCGGTACTATCTCGTTTTAACCCTGAATGAGGAGGATAATCCACATATACTGCTATACTGTAATATGGCAGTACATGATAGGATCGATCAGACAACCTAGGGTTAAAGTAGCCTAGGGAGTCTGAAAAATAGTAAAAAGAAAAATTAAAAAAAAGTAAAAAAAAAATTATAATTAAAAAAACATAAAAATTGAAATCACCCCCCTTTCCCTAGAACTGAAATAAATAAAAAAAATAAACAGTAAAAATCATAAACACATTAGGTATCAACGCGTCCTATGTAAATATAATAACAAAATATATATAACTTTTTTCACTGCATTTAACCCTGTAACGGAAAATTGCCCTTTTTTGAAATTTTGAAAAATATTTTAAAAATCTATAAAAAGTGATCAAAAGGTTGCACAGTCCTAAAAATGATAGTAGTGAAAACATAATCAAAAGCCGTAAAAAGGACTCCACCCATAGCTCCGCACAACGAAATATGAAAAAGGTTTTAGTGCCAGAATATTGCAAAATCAAAAAAACTATTTTGTACAGGAGGTTTTAATTTTTGTAAATGTATGAAAACATTATAAAACCTATACAAATTTGGTATCCCCATAAATGACCCAAAGAATATAGTAGACATGTCATTTGGGGCGCATATTGAAAGCTGTAATATCCAAGCCCATAAGAAAACGGCGCAAATACGCTTTTTTTCACCAGTTTCACTGAATTTGGATTTTTTTTCTCGCTTTCCAGTACATGGCATGGAATATTCAATATCATCACTATGAGGGGCAATTTGTTACGCAGAAAACAAGCCATAAAGCAGCTCTGTACGTGTAAAAATAAAAAAGTTATAGATTTTTGAAGGTGGGGAGTGAAAAATGGAAACGAAAAAACAAGACAGGGACTGGTCATACCTGGTCTCCACATGAAGGGGATATACAAAGATGGCCGCCCCTGGGTCAGTATATATCACACTAAGGCCCCTGCACATGATTGTATATGGAGGGCGTATAAATATTTCTGTCCATACGTCTATATACAGTAATAGATGAAGATGCATCAGCCTTTTACCTCACACATATCTGTATCTCTGTATCTCTCCTCCTGTCAGCAGACTTTGGCTTTATAGTTATAGTGCAGGGAACTATCTCCATTATTTCTAGAGATTTTTGTCACATATTTCTTTTCTCCTGATGAAACTCTCGTCTCTTTCATCTCTTGACCTTTTTCTTATTATTTTCTCCATCTTTTACCTCAGGAGCAATAATTCACCAAATATTTGTAGAACAAGACAATAAAAGAATCTATAGTAAGAAGCCCAAGATTTGCTTTAACACTTAATAACCAACGTTTTATTCAAATTATGTAAAGATTCTGAGGACAAAATTGTGATACACATGGAAAGCGGCATAGAGCGTCTCGGTGACGGTGGGTGGAGCAACATCAGCACCTGAATGACTGGAGACGTTACTATTGTGAGGGTAATGTCGGGGCGGGGGTCTCACACCTCTCCAGGATGTGCTGGGATGGGAACTAGGCCTCAGTTTCTCTTTTGGCTGATTTAATTAGTTAGTATTAAATCTTTTTGTTGGAGAATTGAGAAAAAAAACTTTAACTGTTTTAAGTATTGTGACATTGAATAACATTTCACATTCCTCTACAGGTCACTACGATTATGGAGATACCAAATATGTGCAGATTGTACATAACTTTATATTATTTGGTCTCTATACCCGTGTTGCCGCCTATTTTATTGGATGAGATGGAGTTTATATTCATTCTACTTGTTGTTTTATTGGAATTATTTATTATATTTCAATACTTCTTTTTTACTAGAGATGGAAGAAAAGATTTTACTTTGTTAGAGGTTTTTATTTTCCAGGGTTCATTGTGCAAGTTATGGGTCTCTGTCCTGCTATAAAAATCTAAAAATGGTATCATTGTCCCTGCAGTATAATATGGCCCATCACTATATAATTATTATATTAGAGCCGTTATAGTCCTGATCCCCCCGGGTCTTCTACACTCTGAATTTAGATGTCTATTAATGCTACAAGTACCATTTGTTTTCTTTATGTGTTTTTTTCCTTAAATTTTTTGGACTATTTTTGGACTATTTTTGTTGTCTAACAAGTAGAATACATTTAAAAAATCTAAGCAAAAACATACAAGATACGTGAAATTGTATTTTTTATTTTTCATTATGCTTGTGGCGATATCGTAAATGTATACATTTATTTTTAAAACTTATAAAAAAAAAGCCTTTTTATCACCAACACTTGTTTTCAGCGTCACTTTAGATGATAATAACTTTGGAGAACTTTAATTTAAAAAAGTGATTTTTATTTTGTTTTTTCATGGCACATTGAACTTTATGTTAGCAAAAAAATTTGAGTGATATTTATTAGTCAAGTCATTTATTTATGAAAACAGGGTGAATGTGGTGAAAACAAATTAAGTTATTAACATTTATCATACGTCTGCTTTATGTGGGGTTCACTTTTCCCACTATCCTTTTATCTTATGAGGTTGGTAGAAGGGTTGTAAGTCAAACTGCAATTTTCCTCACTTTTAATAAAATTTCAAAAGCCATTTTTTAGGGACCAATGCAGTTGTGAAAGGGCTTTGTAAAGCCTAGATTACACAAATTTCCCCAAAAATCAATTTGTTTTCAAAGCTGCTCATCTTAAACTATTCAAAAAAACATATAGAAAATTTGTTAAACCTTGAAACATTGAAAACATTTTGAAAAATTTTCAAGAAATTTTCAAGAAAAATTGGGTGACACATTTTTCATGTTTTCATTTTTTCCTGATTTTTCCTTTTTACTTACCCCCACAATTTACACACATACACAAATGAAAACTTGAATATGTCAGTATTATATTTGTGGCCCTAAACTGCTGTTGGGGCCCATGGGGGGCCTACATGAACAAAACAGTGTTTGACTTTTAGAAACAGATTTTGCTGGGGTTGAGGCATTTGGAAAGCCCCTGGAATAACAGCACAGTGACCCCATTTTGCAAATTGTACCCCCCAAGCAATTTATAAATGGGTATAATGATCATTTTCACCTTTTTGCAGAATTATACAAAAAAAAGAAAAAATATTTATTTTTCCAAAAAAGCTATTTTAACCCCTAATTTTTCATTTTCACAAGGGGTTAGAACAGGAAATGCAGACCCAGTGTATTAGAAAATTTCTCTCAAATATGGCAATTTCTCTGTAATTTCTCTGTAATGGCGGCATTTCAGGGCACAGCATGTGGGGCGCATCTAGTATTCATCAGGGGTATAAGGGATATTTGGAATAAAAAATGAGGATGATAAATTGCTGCCGCAAATCAAATTTTCCAATGCAATTAATACAATTTTACTCTCCCGAAAGTAAACATTTTTTAATAATGTGGGACTGTATGGAAAATTTCAAATCAGGGATAGTTACAGAGACCAGGGTCAGAGGGGCAGGGAGGGCAATAAAACGGTGTCTCCCTTCGTATGCCATTTTTGCTGCATACCAGCAAATGAGCAGGATAATACACATTGACCGTCTTATATACTAATACATAGAAAACAAATGACTTACACGTACCAGCGTTTCAGAGTGAAACTTCCATCTCTGAACATGCGCACCTAACCTAATATGAGCCGGAAGTTCCACAAGTCGTTTGTTTTCTATGTATTAGTATATACGACTGTGTATTATCCTGCTCATTTGTCGTCCTATGTTTGAGAAAGGGTCGAGTACCCGAAATGCGTCACAGAGGACCATAATATTAAGCATGTCCTTCATTTTTTTCTTTGACAAAATCAATAATAAAATAACAAAGTAATCAGTATTTTTTTGACTATTTGGAGTATGTGAATTTCTGGGGAAGTGCACTTTCAGCGCCCCACGACAGCTCTTGCCTTTTGTCCACTTTGTCTTATGCCATTTATGCCATCTCCGGATTTTGAGCTGTGGGAGCTGCACAGACAGTGACACCCCCTACAAATACACCTAGCAGATTGGACCCACATTGTCTATATTACTGCTCTCCATGCTTGTCTAGCGGTTCTATGAGCCTACTAATAAAGAATTCACCAGGTGAGCACCTCTAATTCTCCCTACGATACAGCTGGAAACACCAGACGTTATCACCCGAGGCGACGTCCTCTGTTGTCTCCTTTTTTCTGCTATGTCCTGACATTGGATGTACATAGTAAAGAGCCATGTAACGGCTTCCTCAAGATTCATGCCCATAATCTAACACTTATGGAGGACTGTGGGGATGCATCGCTCTCTATCTGTATCCAGTGTTTTTTAACATTTAACATCACATAGTAACATAGTAGGCAGCAGCCCCCCCAATGGTGATCCTTCATGAGGTGCCCTCAGCTCTTGTCAGTGACTTTCCACACAAACCCCCCTTCCTGCTCTAAGTGAAAGCTGTAAAAGTCTCCTTATTGGCCACAGCCATCGCGCAGAGCAGAAGGCAGTAATGGTAGAGAAACCCTCTGCAGAGAGCTGAGGGGTCTCCACTGTCCATGACTGCATTCTCAACAAAATCCCTGTTATTATCCCAGTACATATCCCATGAGAAATGATGAAACACTTTCCTGGGTTTGGTGACAATTTCCCTATCTTTCTGTGCATGCAGCTCACAGGTAGACCTATGTGTATCCATGGTAACTGACAATAAATAAACCTTGTGTGTTCTGATTTAGCCGTCATCCCTCCTTTCCCCTTCTACTACAAGGAGGGACAGATGGAAGAATATGAAGTAGGATAAAGATTTTTTTGTTTGTTGTCTGTTACCATAGAGACACATAATTCTAAGAAAGTGAATCCATCAGTCAGACACATGGAAAAAATTAGTTGTGCTTTAAAACTTTTTATTGTTTAACTGTTTATTTCATCTTGTTAAAACCATTATTATGGGACCATAGAAAGGATATAAATCTAAACAGACAAACAATAGACATTTTTATCTATTCCTCGTTAGTAGAAGATAACTGTCACAATGCAACAGTAATCACATAAGACATCAACAGCAAATTAATAAAGTACAAGTGAGAAGAACAGTAATATCTATCACTTATTTCTACATCTATGGAGGAAATCTGGAGCTTTGGCACCAAAAAAAATGTCAATGAATATATATTCAGTAATGAATCAGCACAGAAATAGAAATGAGAGGATCTGAGAAGGCAGAGATTAATTTAAACTTATTACAGCCACAATTTTGCTAAATTATTTTAAGATTGTGAGGATACAATTGTCATACATACAGAGGGCGGCATAGAGCGGCTCGGAGAAGGAGGCGGTGAAGGTGTGTAAGTGTCTGATGGGGTCACACAGCTGATAGAAGGACAGACGCCCGGCCTCATAGTCCAGATAGATCCCAACAACCTTCACAGGAGACGCTGATTCCAGACTTGTAAATATATTGTTATGAAGCACACCAAGGCTATTAATAACCCCCAAACCCCAGGATTTCTCATTAAAACCAATAAATGACTCGGTACCAGTCGCTTTCCTCTCCAGACTTTCCCCGGCCACTCCAATGATCCATTTCTCTGCCTGACTCACATCCACCTCCCAGTAATGTCTCCCAGAGGAGAAGCTGCGGGAGCTGAACACCTGACAGGACTCAAACCTCTCGGGTCCATCAGGTCTGTTCTGTGATGTAGAAGTATAAGAAGCGGATGTAAGAGTCTGTGATATAATGATGTTTTCATGAGCCGAGTCTATATCCAGTAATACCTCAGATTTCTCCATCACTGGGAACTGGCTCGTTCTTTTCAGATTATTCAGATACTCCACAAAGAGCAGCAGTCCTCTGTATAATATCTGTGACACTACGACATAATCCAGACTCTGAGCTTCTCTTACATCACCAATGGCATCACAGCTCCGATCACTGACATCAACTTTGAATAAATCTTCTTGTAATAAGGTTAATGGATCTGTGATATCACATGACTCCTCAAATTGATGAATTTTCTTGGTCAGCTCATCCTTGTGTAGCTCCACCTGTCTGATCATGTCAGAAACTGAGAGTGACACCTGATCCCTCTGTCTGGAGATCTCACCCAGGACTTTCTAAATCATCCAGCTTCTTCCTCAGATCAGTAAACAGATTAGTGACTTTCTCAGTGAGTCCAGATAATTTCTTTTCTTCTTCTACCCCATGATCTGTGAGATTCTGGATTTTTTTTCCTGCTTCCATTTTATCCAAGTTCATTTTCTCAACAGCAGATCTCAGCTTCTCCTTCTTCTTCTCAGAGGCCACATCCAATATCTCCACCTCATGTCCCATGTGATCTCCAGCCACCCAGCAGGACACACAGATACAGGTGGAATCCATAGGACAATAGTATTTCAGTACCTCATTGTGTGTGGAGCATTTTCTTTCCTCCAGGTTAACATCAGGATCAACCAAAATATGTTCTGAGGACTTACTGTGTCTCTGTAAGTGTTTCTCACAGAAAGAAGCCTCGCACTGCAGGCATGTTCTTACAGCCGGTTCAGGAGAATCGCAGTAGGTGCAGCAGACTCTGGTCTCCTCCATCTTAGGCTGAGTAGATAAATTCTCCATTATATTCCCAAGATTCCTGTTCTTTTCCAAGATCGGACGTCACGGATGTTTCTTTCTGCAGTCAGGACAGGAATATCCTCCAGCCGTCTCCTGTACATCCAGCGCACTCACAATACACGATCAGCAGAAGTTGTGGCTCATCTGAAGGATTCAGGACTGAAACATCATCTTATATACAGTAAGTGGGCGGAGAGTCCTGCAGAAGCATCAACCCCTGCGGTCCTGGGTGTGACTGTCAGACCTATTCATAATGAAAGGGATTTACATTCTCATTGTCTTTATGTGTATTTCCCCCATTCACCTGCACTGAAAGCCAGGAGAGCAGCATCAGCAACTGAATGACTGGAGATGTTACTATTGTGAGGGTAATGTCAGGGCGGGGTTCTCACACCTCTCCAGCATGTGCTGGGATGGAAACTAGGCCTCAGTTTCATCTTGGCTTATTGAATAATGTTTATTAACACTTTCTGTGGGAGAATTTTGAAAAAAAACTATGTTTCAGCCTTGTTTTGTTGTTTTAAGTATTGTGATATTGAATAACATTTCACCTTCTTCTACAGGTCACTACGATTATGGAGATACCAAATATGTGCAGATTGTCCATAACTTTATATTATTTGGTCTCTATACCCGTGTTGCTTCCCTTTTTATTGGATGAGATGGAGTTTATATTCATTTTACTTGTTGTTTTATTGGAATTATTTATTATATTTCAATTCTTTTTTTTACTAGAGATGGAAGAAAAGATTTTACTTTGTTGGAGGTTTTTATTTTCCAGTGTTCTTTATGCAAGTTATGGGTCTCTGTCCTGCTAATGCTATAAGTGCCATTTCATTCCTTCTTGTGTTTGTTCCTTTTAACCCTTTCACGACCCGTAATGTAATAGTATGTCACGGGTCAGCTGCGGGTGCATGGAGATCCCTTTCCGCATATGGCAGCAAAGACTTACTGGTAACAGTCGCGATCGGCGCTAGTGGGCGCCGCCACTTTGTTTAAGATCGTCGCTCCCTGTGACATCATCAGGGAGTGGCTACCGGTTGCCATGACAGCCTCGGGTCTTCCGAATACCTAAGGGTGTCTGGATTTAACGCATTAATTACTATGTGCTAATTGCACATTGTAATGTTTGAGGATGAAAATCCCCATGTACTGCCATACTGTAGTATGGCAGTATATGACAGAATCAATCCGACTACCTAGGCCCTAGGGAGTCTGATAAATAGTAAAAATAAAAATAAAAAATTATAATAAAAAACCTAAAAATTCATATCACTCCTTTTTCCCAAGAACTAATATATATATAAATGAACAGTAAAAATCACAAACACATTAGATATCGCCGCATCCAAAAATGCCCGATCTATCAAAATATAATAAGGTTTTTCCACTGTGTGGGAAAAGTGATCAAAAGGATGCACAGTCCTAAAAATGGTAGCATTGAAAACTTCATCAAAAGACGCAAAGAACAATACCACCCACAGCTCCGTACACCAAAGTATATAAAAGTTACTAGCGCCAGAAGATGGCAAAATTAAAAAAAAAAAATCTACAAGAGTTTTTAAGTTTTGTAAAAGTATGAAAACATTATAAAACCTATAGAATTTTAATATCCCTGTGATAGCACTGACCCAAAGAATAAAGTAGACATGTCATTTGTGGCGCACAGTGAAAGCTGTAAATTCCAACCCCACAAGAAAACGCAGCAAATGCGTTTTTTCACCAATTTCACTGCATTTTGAATTTTTTCCCCCCTTCCCATTACATGGCATAGAATAATAAATACCGTCACTATGAAGTACAATTTGTTACGCAGAAAACAAGCCGTCACACAGCTCTTTACGTGTAAAAAAAAAGTTATAGATTTTTGATTGTGGGGAGAAAAAATTAAAAATGAAAAAAAAACAAAAAAGGGCCAGGTCCTTAAAGGGTTAAACTTTTTTTTTCTATTTTTGATGTGTGAAGCTAGTTTGGTATTCAGTCCAAAGATGGGACCTGCAGGGACTTGTTAGGCGGTAAGTCATATTTATACACTGTGGATATGACTAAAGTATATTGGAGTATTATTACCTCACACACTGTGGATAGGACTAAAGTATATTGGAGTATTATTACCTCACACACTGTGGATAGGACTACAGTATATTGGAGTATTATTACCTCACATACTGTAGATATGACTGATGTATACTGGAGTATTATTACCTCACATACTGTAGATATGACTGAAGTATATTGGAGTATTATTACCTCACATACTGTAGATATGACTGAAGTATATTGGAGTATTAATACATTACACACTGTAGATATGACTGATGTATATTGGAGTATTATTACCTCACATACTGTAGATATGACTGATGTATATTGGAGTATTATTACCCCACATGCTGTAGATATGACTGATGTATATAGGAGTATTATTACCTCACATACTGTAGTTATGGCTGATGTATATTGGAGTATTATTACCTCACATACTGTAGATATGGCTGATGTATATAGGAGTATTATTACCTCACACATTGTAGATATGACTGATGTATATTGGAGTATTATTACCTCACATACTGTAGATATGGCTGATGTATATTGGAGTATTATTACCTCACATGCTGTAGATATGACTCATGTATATTGGAGTATTATTACCTCACATACTGTAGATATGACTGATGTATATTGGAGTATTATTACCCCACATGCTATAGATATGGCTGATGTATATAGGAGTATTATTACCTCACACATTGTAGGTATGACTGATGTATATTGGAGTATTATTACCCCACATGCTGTAGATATGACTCATGTATATTGGAGTATTATTACCTCACATACTGTAGATATGACTGATGTATATTGGAGTATTATTACCCCACATGCTGTAGATATGGCTGATGTATATAGGAGTATTATTACCTCACACGTTGTAGGTATGACTGATGTATATTGGAGTATTATTACCCCACATGCTGTAGATATGGCTGATGTATATAGGAGTATTATTACCTCACACATTGTAGGTATGACTGATGTATATTGGAGTATTATTACCCCACATGCTGTAGATATGGCTGATGTATATAGGAGTATTATTACCTCACATACTGTAGTTATGGCTGATGTATATTGGAGTATTATTACCTCACATACTGTAGATATGGCTGATGTATATAGGAGTATTATTACCTCACACATTGTAGATATGACTGATGTATATAGGAGTATTATTACCTCACATACTGTAGTTATGGCTGCTGTATATTGGAGTATTATTACCTCACATACTGTAGATATGGCTGATGTATATAGGAGTATTATTACCTCACACATTGTAGATATGACTGATGTATATTGGAGTATTATTACCTCACATACTGTAGTTATGGCAGGAGTATATTGGAGTATTATTACCTCACATACTGTATATATGACTGATGTATATTGGGGTATTATTACCTCACATACTGTAGATATGGCAGGAGTGTTACCTCATGAATTCCTGTAGTCACTGTGTCTCCTCATGAATCTGCTCCATTTACCTCCCTCGCTGTAGATACATCCCCCTGTGATCACTTGCTGCAGACATAGCTGATATATGACATATTACTGCTCTGTACTGCAGCGTCTTCATGAGCCCTGGTGTGCTGGAGCTGTGTGATAGGGAGGACAGATAACCACCATTTCTGTGTGAGGGGCTGGAGTGTCCCCTCATATGTGTATATCACCTCTGGGCTCCTCCATGTGGATTTTGTTGGCCTTGGTATAATGTGTCATAGATTGTATTGGAGCACATGACAACCAAGCTTAGCTAGGAGAGCTGCCAATCTTGTTAGGTCATGCTCATTGCTCCTCCCCTCTGGAAAAACTGGCCAATGAGAAGAGAAGTGAGAGGTAGAGATGAGCTGAGGGAGATGAGAGAGAAGGCAGATAATAGGATCCTGAGGTAAAAGATGGAGAAGATAATAAGAAAAAGGTCAAGAGATGAAAGAGAAGAGAAGTTTCATCAGGAGAAAAGAAATATGTGACAAAAATCTCTGTAGAAATAATGGAGATAGTTCCCTGCACTATAACTATAAAGCCAAAGTCTGCTGACAGGAGGAGAGATACAGAGATACAGATATGTGTGAGGTAAAAGGCTGACGCATCTTCATCTATAACTGTATATAGACGTGTGGATGGAAATATTTATACGCCCTCCATATACAGTCATGTGCAAGGGCCTTAGTGTGATATATACTGACCCAGGGGCGGCCATCTTTGTATGTCCCCTTCATGTGGAGACCAGGTATGAGCAGGCCTGTAATGTATTAGAATTTTTTTTAGATATAGTGGTTTGTCAGCCGTAGCTTTTATGTTGTTTTTCACTACAAAAAAAGATGTTTTAACCTTACAAATTCACATAGGGCTAGTTAATAATCATTTTTGTTTTACATTTTTAGTTTTATTTGGAACATAGGGAAACTTTACCAACTTATTGCATGATGCAGCAGGGATAAAGTATAGTGCAAGGCTTTATGTCCCCAGCAGTGCTCCCCTCACATGTAATGCCCCTAATGCAATGTCCCCAGCAGTGCTCCCCCCATTGCAATGTCCCCAGCAGTGCTCCTCCCATTGCATTGTCCCCAGCAGTGCTCCTCCGCATGTAATGTCCTGAGCAGTGTCCCCCCATTGCAATGTCCCCAGCAGTGCTCCCCCCAATGTAATGTCCCCAGCAGTGTTTCCCCCATTAATGTTCCCCCATTGCAATGTCCCCAGCAGTGCTCCCCTCAATGCAGTATCCCCAGCAGTGCTCCCCCCAATGCAATGTCCCCAGAAGTGCTCCCCCCATTGCAATTTCCCCAGCAGTGCTTCCCTCCAATGCAATGTCCCGAGCAGTGCTTCCCCCAAATCAAATGTCCCCAGCGGTGCTCCCCCCAATTAAATGTTCCGAGCAGAGCCACCCACCCAATCAAATGTCACCAGCACAGAAGGCCATGAAATCCTACACAATGGAGAATAGATCTGCCCAATGATAAAGTCAGACGTCTAATCTGAGGTCACATGCCCAGGAGCCTCTAATAGCAAACCAGTCACATTGGGGCAGATTTACTTACCCGATCCATTAGCGATCCAGCGGCGCGTTCTCTGCGCTGGATTCCAGCCGGGATTCATTAAGGTAGTTCCTCCGCCGTCCACCAGGTGGTGCTGCTGCGCTGAAAAGCATCGGAATACGCTGGAGTTCACCGAGCCGGGCTGAGTGAAGGTAAGTGCAAGCTCCGCGACAAATTTTTTTTTTTAATGCGGCGGTTTTTCCGAATCCGTCGGGTTTTTGTTCGGCCACGCCCCCCATTTCCGTCGCGTGCATGCCAGCCCCGATGCACCACAATCCGATCGCATGCACCAAAATCCCGGGGCAATTCAGGGGAAATCGGCGCAAATCGGAAATATTCAGGTAACACGTCGGGAAAACGCGAATCGGACCCTTAGTAAATGACCCCCATTGTCCGGATGATCATGACGATTTCTACCAAAGTGGTTTGTAACATGGATTGCCTATATCCGGTCACAAAGTATACAAATTATTAAAATTTTGTGAAGCGACAGAAAAAGATTTTCACAATCAGATTTCATAAAAATATTTTATTAGAACTAAAGAAGAATAAGGAAATTACATTTTACAATAATAGATTTGATCAGTATAATCAGACAAACACTACTAATACACCAATACTATATCTAGAATCTTATGTGCAATAATGAAAAATTCATGGTCACAAAAAAGAGCCATTTCACCATTGGTTCTGATAATTCTCTTGTAAACCACATTTTTACGGTAGTTCTGTGCTCAAGTTCTACACTTGGATGTAACATTTTTAGCAGCTGTTTGCCAAAGAATATTATAGCCGCCCCAATGGTGATCCTAAATTAAGTGCCCTCAGATCTAAACAGTGACCTAAACCCCTCCCCCCTGCTCTGAGTGACTGCTGTGGAACTGCAATAAAAATATATTCCGTAATAACATTGTGACCAAAAATAATAGGATCCTATAAAACAAGGAATCAAGTTAAGACTTTACAGTCACCATTTGCATGTTATTATTTTATGATGCTAATCATGCAATTCTCAAGTACATGGAAAGCAGGATAGAGCGGCTCAGAGAAAGAGGTGGTGAAGGTGTATAAAAGTCTGATGGGGTCACACAGCTGATAGAAGGATAGACGCCCGGCCTCATAGTCCAGATAGATCCCAACAACCTTCACAGGAGACTTTGTTTCCAAGTGCCTGTGCATATTGTTATGACTCACAATAAGTTTTTTACAGAATGTTACAGCACAAGATTTCTGGCATAAAAAAATAGATTGAAGACGCTTCTCCTTCCTCTCCAGACTTTCCCCGGCCACTCCAATGATCCATTTCTCTGCCTGACTCACATCCACCTCCCAGTAATGTCTCCCAGAGGAGAAGCTGCAGGAGCTGA
This sequence comes from Engystomops pustulosus, assembly GCF_040894005.1. Taxonomy (NCBI): domain Eukaryota; kingdom Metazoa; phylum Chordata; class Amphibia; order Anura; family Leptodactylidae; genus Engystomops; species Engystomops pustulosus. Next base: position 10,408,223 of record NC_092418.1, read on the forward strand.
ACACATGATTACCCTTGAACCTCTTTGGCCCATCGGGTCTGTTCTGTGATGTAGAGGTATAAGAAGCAGATCTGAGATCCTCTGATATAATAATGTAATTATTAGCCGAGTCTATATCCAGTAATACCTCAGATTTCTCCATCACCGGGAACTCTCTTTTCATCCCCATATTATGCAGATCATCAGCAAAGCGCAGCAGTCCTCTGTGTAACATCTGTAACACTATGACATCATCCCGGCACTGAGCTGCTTTTACATCTCTGACATCATAGCTCTGATCACTGATGTCACCTCTGATTAAATCATCTTGTAAGATGGTCAATGGATCTATGATATGACATGACTCCTCAAATTGATGAATTTTCTTGCTCAGCTCATTCTTGTGTAGCTCTATCTGTTTGATCATGTAAGAGACTAAGAGTGACACCCGATTCTTCTGTCTTGAGATCTCACCCAGGACTCTCCTTTCTAGATCATCCAGCTTCTTCCTGAGATCAGTAAACAGATTAGTGACTTTCTCTGTGAGTCCAGATAATTGCTTTTCTTCTTCTACCCCATGATCTGTGAGATTCTGGATTCTTCTTCCTGCTTCCATTTTATCTGAGTTCATTTTCTCAACCGCAGATCTAAGCTTCTCCTTCTTCTTCTCAGAGGCCACATCCAATATCTCCACATCATGTCCCTTGTGGTCTCCAGCCATCCAGCAGGACACACAGATACAGGTGGAATCCATAGGACAATAGTATTTCAGCACCTCCTTGTGTGTGGAGCATTTTCTTTCCTCCAGGTTGACAACAGAATCAACTAAAATATGTTCTGAGGACTTACTGTGTCTCTGTAAGTGTTTCTCACAGAAAGAAGCCTCGCACTGCAGACATGTTCTTACAGCCGGTTCAGGAGAATCGCAGTAGGTGCACCAGACTCTGGTCTCCTCCATCTTAGGCTGAGTAGATAAATTCTCCATTATATTCCCAAGATTCCTGTTCTTTTCCAAGATTGGACGTCACGGATGCTTCTTTCTCACGTCACGAGCGGCAGAAGTTGTGTCTCATCTGAAGGATTCGGGACTGAAACATCATCTTATATACAGTAAGAGGGTGGAGAGTCCTGCAGAAGCACCAACCCCTGTGGTCCTGGGTGTGACTGTCAGACCTATTCATAATGAAAGGGATTTACATTCTCATTGTCTTTATGTGTATTTCCCCCATTCACTTGCACTGAGAGCCGGGGGAGCAGCATCAGCGCCTGAATGACTGGAGATGTTACTATTGTGAGGGTAATGTCAGGGCGGGGGTCTCACACCTCTCCAGGATGTGCTGGGATGGAAACTAGGCCTCAGTTTCACTTTTTGCTAAATTCATATTTTCAAATAAACTGCAATTTAGTTCTGGTTTTTATGTCTCATATTACATTATTGAATAACATTTTACCTTCTTCTACAGGTCACTACGATTATGGAGATACCAAATATGTGCAGGTTTTTATGGTTTTATGACATTTGGACAATAAAATAATTTTTGTAATAAACCATTAGATTTAAAGAACCAGAAGTTTTTTCTTTTATTATTTGGTCTATCTGCCCATATTGTTGCCTGTTTTTAGCAGATGAGGTGAAGTTTTTATTTATACTAATGGTTTTATTGGAATAATTGATTATATTTTTATATTATTTTTATTAGAGATGGAAGGAAAGATTTTATTTTGTTGGAAGTTTTCTTTTATAGTGTTTACCTACAAGTTATGGATCTCCCTTTGTCCCGTTCTATTTATGGGATTATTGACCTTCTCCTGCCGTACAAGATCACTTATATATCACTTGCCGCTAGTGAGCGTATAGGAATTAGTGGAAGATCTTTGCACTAAAATAAAAACTTTCTGGTTTTACCACATAAAGTTTCCTCAAAGTAGGGGAGAAGAGGAGTCTGGTCGTCTCTCGTAGAGGAGCTAATGCCATTTTAGTCACGTTTTGCCCATTGTGACCATTTGGATAGAATTTAATTATTATTTAAGGGCCAATTGTCTCCCCAGATTATAACACCTACAGTATATGTCTCAGTGTTTGGCAGGAATTTCTTATAGGTGATAACCAGTAGTGTGAACAGAGGTCTAAACCGCAGTCACAGGTGTTCATGAAAGGACAAACTCTGGGCGCCATGAATATTAAAACGGTTTGATAGGGACACAGCACCAAAGACGTCATCTATATGATATATGAAAGGAAAACTTCTACTACCCTACTCTGTACCAGGGGGGAATAAATCTTTTTATTTTCCAGAGTGCTGCTTCTTCCTGTTTTTTCTACAAGTGATATATGAAAGGATATATCTTCAAATGATCGGTCTCAGACATTATGTGGTGGATTTATCACGTGCTAGCGTCTGGTGCGCCAACACATGGTGTTCCCCTGACCCTCCCAAGGTGTTGGATGTATTCCATAGGCTCCAGATTCCTGATATATCCGTAGACTATCTGCGCTGGCGACCATTTCTTCCTATTGCTCCGAGTTCTTTTTAGGTAACTTGTTTCTTTATTTTTATTGGTTAATGTTTTTGTCTAGGTGGCTCTGATTAGGTAACGTGGGGGGAGGACACAATCCTTCTTCAACAATGTGGGAGAGATCAGCTCGGGCCACATGTTGATACCTGACATCACCTGTGGCTCCTCATATCCAGTCATTTAGTGAAATGTCATAAACCAAGAACATATCTACTTATAGTTTTCTAGCTTTCTTAATAATTTTTTTTTTTAAGAAAAAAAAAATAGCTATATCAGTGTGGTCACCAAATTGGATATATTTGGATTTGGAGCCCAAACCATCACTGAATTTCCAAGCAGCTTTCGGGCACAAATTGAGTTGGGTCCCAGATCTGATGGTCTAGAGTCCATTTTTGAGCAACCCCTCACTGAGACATACAGCATGCAGCAACACAGTGAGCACCCCCCTCAGCCACAGCCACAGCTCTGCTACATCAGCCACCTCTGCTCCAGTGACTGAGCACACCATGAGGCACATGCTATCTGACATGCTGGGAGCCCTGAGGCAGTCATTACAGAAAGATATCTCCAGCGCACTAAGTGTTCTGCAGAATGAGATAACACACATTGGGGAAAGAACCTCTGATCTAGAGGACAAAATGGAGCAATTCACCGATGCCCACAACTCCTGAGTAAAAGCTCCGAAAATCTAATGGTAAAAAAAATTTAATAAATTATGGGACATAGTGGGGCACATTTACTTACCCGGTCCAGTCGTGATCTCGCGGCGCGTTGTCCGACGAGTATTCGGGTCTGCTGGGATTCACTAAGGTCGTGCGCACGATATTCAGCATGTCGCTGCTGCGCCGAGGTCCGCCCGAGTTCACCTTCTACTTCCCGGTGAATGTAAGTGCTGGTCTTACGACACAATTCTTTTTTTAAATTCTGCGATTTGTCCGAATCCGTCAGGTTGTCCAACGGCCACGCCCCCTTGATATTTGTTGCATGCAAGCCGGCCCCGATGAGCCACAATCCGATCACAGATTCAGGGCAAAACGGCCCAAATCAGAAATCTTCGGAAAACCGGACGGAATCGTGGCCGCAGGACACTTAGTTAATGTGCCCCAGTATCTTTGGAAAACTATCTCCGGGAGAATAGGATCCCTGATGGGTTTATGGAGACAAAATGTCATAAAACGTTAAAAACCTGCACATATTTGGCATCTCCATGATCATAGTGACCTGTAGAAGAAGGTAAAATGTTATTCAATGACATAATACAGAAACACAATAACAAGGACTAAATTGCAGTTTATTTGACAATTCTCCATCAGAAAGGGTTAATAATAATTATTATTCATTCAGCCAAAAGTGAAACTGAGGCCTAGTTCCCATCCCAGCACATCCTGGAGAGGTGTGAGACCCCCGCCCCGACATTACCCTCACAATAGTAACGTCTCCAGTCATTCAGGTGCTGATGTTGCTCCACCCACCGTCACCGAGCCGCTCTATGCCGCTTTCCATGTGTATCACAATTTTGTCCTCAGAATCTTTACATAATTAGAATAAAACGTTGGTTATTAAGTGTTAAAGCAAATCTTGGGCTTCTTACTATAGATTCTTTTATTGTCTTGTTCTACAAATATTTGGTGAATTATTGCTCCTGAGGTAAAAGATGGAGAAAATAATAAGAAAAAGGTCAAGAGATGAAAGAGAAGAGAAGTTTCATCAGGAGAAAAGAAATATGTGACAAAAATCTCTAGAAATAATGGAGATAGTTCCCTGCACTATAACTATAAAGCCAAAGTCTGCTGACAGGAGGAGAGATACAGAGATACAGATATGTGTGAGGTAAAAGGCTGATGCATCTTCATCTATAACTGTATATAGACGTGTGGACAGAAATATTTATACGCCCTCCATATACAATCATGTGCAGGGGCCTTAGTGTGATATATACTGACCCAGGGGCGGCCATCTTTGTATGTCCCCTTCATGTGGAGACCAGGTATGACCAGGCCCTGTCTTTTCGTTTCCATTTTTCACTCCCCACCTTCAAAAATCTATAACTTTTTTATTTTTACACGTACAGAGCTGTTTTATGGCTTGTTTTCTGCGTAACAAATTGCCCCTCATAGTGATGATATTGAATATTCCATGCCATGTACTGGAAAGCGAGAAAAAAATCCAAATTCAGTGAAACTGGTGAAAAAAAGCGTATTTGCGCCGTTTTCTTGTGGGCTTGGATATTACAGCTTTCAATGTGCGCCCCAAATGACATGTCTACTATATTCTTTGGGTCATTTATGGGGATACCAAATTTGTATAGGTTTTATAATGTTTTCATACATTTACAAAAATGAAAACCTCCTGTACAAAATAGTTTTTTTGATTTTACCATATTCTGGCACTAAAACCTTTTTCATATTTCGTTGTGCGGAGCTATGGGTGGAGTCCTTTTTACGGCTTTTGATTATGTTTTCACTGCTATCATTTTTAGGACTGTGCAACCTTTTGATCACTTTTTATAGATTTTTAAAATATTTTTCAAAATTTCAAAAAAGGGCAATTTTCCGTTACAGGGTTAAATGCAGTGAAAAAACGTTATATATATATTGTTATTATATTTACATAGGACGCGTTGATACCTAATGTGTTTATGATTTTTACTGTTTATTTTTTTTATTCAGTTTTTTTTCTCAATTCTCCAACAAAAATATTTAATACTAATTAATTAAATCAGCCAAAAGGGAAACTGAGGCCTAGTTTCCATCCCAGCACATCCTGGAGAGGTGTGAGACCGCCGCCCTGACATTACCCTCACAATACAGGCAGTCCCCGGGTTACATACAAGATAGGGTCTGTAGGTTTGTTCTTAAGTTGAATTTGTATGTAAGTTGGAACTGTATATTTTATCATTGTAATCCCATCCAGAACTTTTTTGGTCTCTGTGACAATTGGATTTTAAAAATGTTGGGTTGTCATAAGAATCAATATTAACACTAAAGCTTCATTACAGACACATTTGATAACTGTTATAGCTGTTTATTGTAGCCTAGGACTAAAGTACAATAAATTACCAATATCCAGAGGTCCGTTTGTAACTAGGGGTCGTATGTAAGTCGAGTGTTCTTTAGTAGGGGACCGCCTGTAGTAACGTCTCCAGTCATTCAGGTGCTGATGCTGCTCTCCCGGCTCTCAGTGCAGGTGAATGGGGGAAATACACATAAAGACAATGAGAATGAAAATCCCTTTCATTATGAATAGGTCTGACAGTCACACCCAGGACCGCAGGGGTTGATGCTTCTGCAGGACTCTCCGCCCTCTTACTGTATATAAGATGATGTTTCAGTCCTGAATCCTTCAGATGAGACACAACTTCTGCTGCTTGTGTATTGTGAGTGCGCTGGATGTACAGGAGACGGCTGGAGGATATTCCTGTCCTGACTGCAGAAAGAAGCATCCGTGACGTCCGTAATCACCTAAAGAAAAGGAATCTTGGGAATATAATGGAGAATTTATCTACTCAGCCTAAGATGGAGGAGACCAGAGTCTGCTGCACCTACTGCGATTCTCCTGAACCGGCTGTAAGAACATGTCTGCAGTGCGAGGCTTCTTTCTGTGAGAAACACTTACAGAGACATAGTAAGTCCTCAGAACATATTTTGGTTGATCCTGATGTTAACCTGGAGGAAAGAAAATGCTCCACACACAATGAGGTACTGAAATACTATTGTCCTATGGATTCCACCTGTATCTGTGTGTCCTGCTGGGTGGCTGGAGATCACATGGGACATGAGGTGGAGATATTGGATGTGGCCTCTGAGAAGAAGAAGGAGAAGCTGAGATCTGCTGTTGAGAAAATGCACTTGGATAAAATGGAAGCAGGAAGAAGAATCCAGAATCTCACAGATCATGGGGTAGAAGAAGAAAAGCAATTATCTGGACTCACTGAGAAAGTCACTAATCTGTTTACTGATCTGAGGAAGAAGCTGGATGATCTAGAAAGGAGAGTCCTGGGTGAGATCTCCAGACAGAAGGATCAGGTGTCAATCTCAGTCTCTAACATGATCCGGCAGATGGAGCTACACAAGGATGAGCTGACCAAGAAAATTCATCAATTTGAGGAGTCATGTGATATCACAGATCCATTGACCTTCTTACGAGAAGATTTATTTAAAGTTGATGTCAGTGATCGGAGCTGTGATGTCATTGGAGATGTAAGAGAAGCTCAGAGTTTGGATGATGTCATAGTAACACAGATATTATACAGAGGACTGCTGCGCTTTGCTGATGATCTGAATAATCTGAAAAGTAGGAGCCAGTTCCCAGTAATGGAGAAATCTGAGGTATTACTGGATATAGACTCGGCTCATGATAACATCATTATTTCACATAGTCTTACATCCGCTTCTTATACTGCAACGTCACAGAACAAACCTGATGGACCCGAGAGGTTTGAGTTCTGTCAGGTGTTCAGCTCCCGCAGCTTCTCCTCTGGGAGACATTACTGGGAGGTGGATGTGAGTCAGGCGGAGCAATGGATCATTGGAGTGGCCGGGGAAAGTCTGGAGAGGTAAGCGGTGGGTAACGAGTCATTTATTGGTTTTAATGAGAAATCCTGGGGTTTGGTGGTTATTAATAGCCTTGGTGTGCTTCATAACAATATATTTACAAGTCTGGAATCAGAGTCTCCTGTGAAGGTTGTTGGGATCTATCTGGACTATGAGGCCGGGCGTCTGTCCTTCTATCAGCTGTGTGACCCCATCAGACACTTACACACCTTCACCGCCTCCTTCACCGAGCCGCTCTATGCCGCCCTCTGTATGTATGACAATTGTATCCTCACAATCTTAAAATAATTTAGCAAAATTGTGGCTGTAATATGTTAAAATGAATCTCTGCGTTCTAAGATCCTCTCATTTCTATTTCTGTGCTGATTCATTACTGAATATATATTAATTGACATTTTTTTTGGTGCCAAAGCTTCAGATTTCCTCCATAGATGTAGAAATTAGTGATAGATAATACTGCTCTTCTCACTTGTACTTTATTAATTTGCTGTTGATTTCTTATGTGATTACTGTTGCCTTGTGATCAGAAATAGTTTTCTTCTACTAACGAGGAATAGATAAAAATGTCTATTGTTTGTCTGTTTAGATTTATATCCTTTCTATGGTCCCATAATAATGGTTTTAACAAGATGAAATAAACAGTTAAACAATAAAAAGTTTTAAAGCACAATTTATTTTTTCCATGTGTCTGACTGATGGATTCACTTTCTTAGATTTATGTGTCTCTATGGTAACAGACAACAAACAAAAAAATCTTTTTCCTACTTCATATTCTTCCATCTGTCCCTCCTTGTAGAAGAAGGGGAAAGGAGGGATGACGGCTAAATCAGAACACACAAGGTTTATTTATTGTCAGTTACCATGGATACACATAGATCTACCTGTGAGCTGCATGCACAGAAAGATAGGGAAAAGGTAATCAAACCCAGGAAAGTGTTTCATCATTTCTCATGGGATATGTACTCGGATAATAACAGGGATTTTGTTGAGAATGCAGTCATGGGCAGTGTAGACCCCTCAGCTCTCTGCAGAGGGTTTCTCCATCATTACTCCCTTCTGCTCTGAACGATGACTGTGGCCAATAAGGAGACTTCTACAGCTGTCACTCAGAGCAGGAAGGGGGGTTTGTGTGGGAAGTCACTGACAAGAGTTGAGGGCACCTCATGAAGGATCACCATTGGGGTGGCTGCTGACTACTATGTTACTATGTGATGTTAAAGGAAACCTACCACTTGTAGTGGCAGGTTTCTGATGGAAATACCGGGCACCAGCTCAGGGTGAGCTGGTGCCGGAGCTTATTTTCGTTAGTGTTTTAAACCGTGGTATCGCGGTTTAAAACACTTTTTAAACTTTATAGCCGGCGCAGGCAGGTACGCGCTCGGCGCTTACCGTGCGCGCGGCTACATAGGAAGTGAATGAGAGCCGCGCGCACGGTAAGCGCCGAGCGCGTACCTGCCTGCGCCGGCTATAAAGTTTAAAAAGTGTTTTAAACCGCGATACCACGGTTTAAAACACTAACGAAAATAAGCTCCGGCACCAGCTCACCCTGAGCTGGTGCCCGGTATTTCCATCAGAAACCTGCCACTACAAGTGGTAGGTTTCCTTTAACATCACATAGTAACATAGTAGTCAGCAGCCCCCCCAATGGTGATCCTTCATGAGGTGCCCTCAACTCTTGTCTGTTAGGATCAGTGGATCCTCTGGACCACCGCGGGAGATGTAACTAGCCAACACCCGGAACCGGAGCCTAGCGGCACCTGGTATTCACCAGAGCCCGCCGCAAAGCGGGTTGGACTTGCTGCGGCAGGATACCACTAGGTCGTCCCCAGGTGTGACTAGCCCACGGTGGCAGCCGAGGTCGAGGTACCTTAGCGGATGACAATATCGTAGACAGGTCCAGGCACAGGGTCAGGGCAGGCGGCAGAGATGCAACGTCAGGTCCAAGTCCGGGGTCAGCAACAGGAGGTCCAGGCAGGTGGGAACGTGAACACAGCAACACGGAGGAACTCGGGTAACACAGGACACAGGAGCGGGAACACACAGGAATACACGGGAACGCAGGAATACACAGGAACGCAGGAATACACAGGAACGCAGGAATACACAGGAACGCAGGAATAATCGCTAGGAAGCTTTCTCTAAGGCTATGAGGCACAAAGATCCGGCAGGGGACACAGGAAGAGGCAGGATTCTTAAAGGTGAGGTTCAGCCAGTGCACCAATTAGCGGTGCGCTGGCCCTTTAAATTTTCGGCAGGAGCCGCGCGCGCGCCCTAGGAGGCGGGGACGCGCGCGCACGGCAGTCCGGGGAAGAGCAGGAGCCGGGAGAGGTGAGTTCAATGACCGGCCTGCAGCGGGGGCAAACGGGGGTGCACGGATGCGCCCGCGATCCGAGACAGGGATCGCGGGAGCACCCGTGACAGTACCCCCCCCCTTCGGCCTCCCTCTCTTTTTGGGCCTGAGAAAACGTTGGAGCAGGCTCTTGTCCAAGATGTTATCCTCTGGCTCCCAAGATCTCTCCTCAGGACCAAATCCCTTCCAGTCTACCAGAAACAACCGCCTACCTCTCACTGTCTTCGTATCCAGGATCTCCTTCACCTCGAAGACATCAGTAGAGTCCGCTTGTGGAGCCGGAGGGAGAGGAACTTGTTGGGTGAAGCGGTTTAAAACGACTGGCTTGAGGAGGGAAACGTGGAAGGAGTTGGGTATGTGCATGCTAGGAGGCAGCCGCAATTTGTAGGCTACCGGGTTGATGCGACTGAGGATTTCAAATGGACCCAAGAACCGGGGTCCCAATTTGTAGCCAGGGATCTTCAGTCGGACGTACCTTGAGGATAACCAGACCCTGTCACCAGGAGCTAAGACAGGAAAAGGCCGACGTTTCTTGTCCGCTTGATGCTTGGTCTTGGCAGAGGTTTGGAGCAATGAGGTACGGACTTGTTCCCAGATGGCTTTTAGATCCTGTACCAAGTCCTCCACAGCAGGAACATCTGCAGACACAGGTAACGGAAGAGGAGGCCGTGGGTGCAGTCCGTAATTAATAAAGAAGGGAGCAGAACCAGCAGAAGTGGAGTCCAGGGAATTGTAGGAAAACTCCGCCCATGGTAAAAGAGAAGCCCAGTCATCTTGACGAGCGGACACAAAGTGGCGGAGATAGCATCCCAAAGTCTGATTCACCCTCTCTACTTGGCCGTTGGACTGAGGATGATAGGCAGAGGAAAAGTCCAATTTCACTTGCAGCTGATTGCACAGAGATCTACAGAACTTGGACACGAACTGAACACCTCGATCAGAAACGATGTGCCGGGGAAGGCCATGAAGCCGGAAGATGTGCTGGAAGAAGAGACTGGCAAGACGTGGGGCTGAAGGCAAACCTGGTAGAGGGACAAAATGGGACATCTTAGAGAAGCGGTCTGTTACCACCCAGATAACGGTATTGCCAGATGATGGCGGCAGATCAGTAATGAAGTCCATAGCCACGTGAGACCACGGGCAGGTAGGCACGGGTAACGGCAACAGAAGACCAGCTGGTTTTTGTCGTGAGGGCTTATTGCGAGCACAAGAGGCACAAGACCGCACAAAATCCCGAACGTCCTTGACCAAATCAGGCCACCAATAGAAACGGGAAATCAGGGCCACAGAGCGCTGCACCCCAGGGTGCCCAGCCACTCGAGAAGAATGTCCCCAGGCCAGGATCCTCTTTCGAAGTCCAGGTCGTACATAAGTCTTGCCGGGAGGTAATTGCCGAAGGTCCACCGGCGCTGCCAGCACAAGCCGCTCTGGAGGAATGATGTGTCTCGGAGCATAGTCCTCCCCCATAACATCGGAAGCACGTGACAGGGCATCAGCCTTGAGGTTTTTCTCAGCTGGGCGAAAATGGATCTGGAAGTCAAAACGGGAAAAGAATAAGGACCACCGGGCTTGACGTGGGTTCAACCGTTGAGCTGTCTGCAGGTACTGGAGGTTTTTGTGGTCCGTGAAAATGCTGACTGGAAATCAGGCTCCTTCCAGCAGATGACGCCACTCTTCCAAAGCCAGCTTGATGGCTAGAAGCTCCCGATCTCCAATGGAATAATTTCTGTCCGCGGAGGAGATGGTTTTGGAGAAGAAACCACAAGTGAGTGTTCGTCCCCTGGGACCCTTCTGGGTAAGGACTGCCCCAGCACCCACGGAGGAGGCATCAACCTCCACCAGGAACGGCTTTTCAGTATCCGGTCCGGTAAGGACTGAAGCGGAGGAAAAAGCAGTTTTTAATTTCGTGAAGGCTTCTTCTGCTGCTGGTGGCCAGACACGGGGATTAGCACCCTTTTTCGTAAGCGCCACCATCGGCGCGACCAAAGATGAGAAGTGTGGGATAAATTGCCTATAATAGTTAGCAAAGCCCAGAAATCTTTGTATAGCTCGCAGTCCCACTGGGCGTGGCCACTGAAGAACCGCAGATAACTTGGCAGGATCCATCTGCAAACCCCTATCAGAAATTATGTAGCCGAGGAATGGAAGGCTCCTCTGATGAAAGTGGCACTTCTCCAACTTGGCATAGAGGTGGTTTGTCCTGAGGCGGCTGAGAACCTCCCGTACATGGGACTGGTGGGACTCCAGATTGGCAGAATACACAAGGATGTCGTCCAGGTACACCACGACACAACTGTACAATAAGTCCCGGAAAATATCATTTACAAACTCCTGGAAAACGGCTGGCGCATTACAAAGTCCGAAGGGCATAACTAAATATTCAAAATGCCCATCACGGGTGTTAAAGGCAGTCTTCCACTCGTCACCCTTCCTGATGTGGATGAGGTTGTAGGCCCCACGAAGATCCAATTTGGAAAAAATTCTTGCACCCCGCAGACGATCAAATAGCTCCGTGATAAGCGGCAGAGGATAGCGGTTCTTAACGGTGACCTTGTTAAGACCGCGATAGTCTATACAGGGGCGGAGAGAGCCATCTCTTTTTGTGACAAAAAAGAAACCAGCGCCAGCTGGCGAGGAGGATTTTCGGATGAAACCTCTTTGCAGATTTTCCTTAACATATTCCGACATAGCGGCTGTCTCAGGAACCGAGAGCGGATACACCCGACCCCGTGGTGGAGAAGATCCAGGCAGCAGATCAATGGGGCAATCATAGGGACGATGTGGAGGAAGGATCTCGGCTTGCTTTTTAGAAAACACGTCTGCAAAGTCCCGGTACGGAGCTGGGAGTCCCTCCAGAGGCTTGGGAGACAAGGTAGCAGTCCTGACAGGAAGCGGATGTGGAACCGTCATGCAGCGTGAGGGGCAATCCGGACCCCAACGGAGAATTTCCCCAGAAGACCAGTCCAGAACAGGGGCATGATGCTGCAACCAGGGGAGACCCAGCAGGAGAGTGGAAGTGCACTGTGGCAGCACAAAAAAGGAAAGTCTCTCTTTATGCAATGCACCAACTTGAAGGAGCAGGGGTTCAGTGCGAAACCAGATAGGCACGGAGAGAATCTGGCCACTGACTGAGGCAATGGACAAGGGCTTCTCAAGACGAACCACCGGGAAGTGATGCAGGGCGACCAGTGCAGCATCTACAAAGTTCGCTGTGGAGCCAGAATCCAGGAAAGCAGAAACCTGGACCGGAGTACCGGTGCCAATGCTGAGGAGTACAGGGAGAATCAAGCGTGGAGAAGCTTTATTCACACCTAGGGACGCTTCTCCAGAGAAGCCTAGGTGCTGGCGTTTCCCGGGCGTTGGGGACGTACAGGGCAAGTCCCGACGAAGTGCTGTGGGCTGGCACAATACATGCACAAGTTCTCCTGACGTCGTCTGGAACGCTCTTGTAGAGTGAGCCGGGTTCGGTCAACCTGCATGGGTTCCTCAACAGAAGATTCAGGCGAGACCTGGAGCGGCCTTTGGAAGACTGGCGCCAGGCGAGGAATGCGTCTAACACGGCCTAGGGGATACTCGGAGCGTAGTTCCTCAGCTCGCTCCTTAAACCGAACATCAATTCGAGTGGCCAAGGTGATGAGGTCACTCAGAGTAGATGGAAGATCCCGAGCTGCCAGTGCGTCCTTGACCTGCGCAGAGAGCCCTTTCTTAAATGTAGCGATGAGGGCTGCATCGTTCCAAGCAAGTTCAGAAGCCAGGGTGCGGAATTGAACTGCGTACTCTCCCACCGATGAGTTGCCCTGACGCAAGTTCAACAATGCAGACTCCGCAGAGGAGGCTCGTGCTGGTTCCTCGAAGACTGACCGGAACTCTGACAGAAACGCAGTGAGGCTAGACACAACCGGGTCATCTCTGTCCCAAAGCGGAGTAGCCCAGGCCAGGGCTTTCCCGGAAAGAAGGCTGAGGACAAATGCCACCTTGGACCGCTCTGTGGCAAATTGCGACGGCATGAGTTCTATGTGCAAGGAGCACTGGGTTATGAAGCCCCTGCACATCTTGGGATCTCCATCATACTTGCCGGGCAAAGAGAGGCGTAGCCTGGGTTCAGCAGCAGGAAGATAAGCCGGGGTAGCAGGGGTCGCAGCGGCCGCTTCAGGAGACTGTTGCTGATGTTGGGTCGCAAGTAGTTGTTGTAGCATGGCGGTGACTTGCTCTAGCTGATTCCGCTGTGCTGCAATCTGCCGGGACTGGTGGATCACGATGGTGGCGAGATCAGGCTGACTGGGAGAAAGAGCCTCGGCGGGATCCATGGCCGGATCTTACTGTTAGGATCAGTGGATCCTCTGGACCACCGCGGGAGATGTAACTAGCCAACACCCGGAACCGGAGCCTAGCGGCACCTGGTATTCACCAGAGCCCGCCGCAAAGCGGGTTGGACTTGCTGCGGCAGGATACCACTAGGTCGTTCCCAGGTGTGACTAGCCCACGGTGGCAGCCGAGGTCGAGGTACCTTAGCGGATGACAATATCGTAGACAGGTCCAGGCACAGGGTCAGGGCAGGCGGCAGAGATGCAACGTCAGGTCCAAGTCCGGGGTCAGCAACAGGAGGTCCAGGCAGGTAGGAACGGGAACACAGCAACACGGAGGAACTCGGGTAACACAGGACACAGGAGCGGGAACACACAGGAATACACGGGAACGCAGGAATACACAGGAACGCAGGAATACACAGGAACGCAGGAATACACAGGAACGCAGGAATAATCGCTAGGAAGCTTTCTCTAAGGCTATGAGGCACAAAGATCCGGCAGGGGACACAGGAAGAGGCAGGATTCTTAAAGGTGAGGTTCAGCCAGTGCGCTGGCCCTTTAAATTTTCGGCAGGAGCCGCGCGCGCGCCCTAGGAGGCGGGGACGCGTGCGCACGGCAGTCCGGGGAAGAGCAGGAGCCGGGAGAGGTGAGTTCAATGACCGGCCTGCAGCGGGGGCAAACGGGGGTGCACGGATGCGCCCGCGATCCGAGACAGGGATCGCGGGAGCACCCGTGACATTGTCAGTGACTTCCCACACAAACCCCCCTTCCTGCTCTGAGTGACAGCTGTAGAAGTCTCCTTATTGGCCACAGTCATCGTTCAGAGCAGAAGGGAGTAATGATGGAGAAACCCTCTGCAGAGAGCTGAGGGGTCTACACTGTCCATGACTGCATTCTCAACAAAATCCCAGTTATTATCCCAGTACATATCCCATGAGAAATGATGAAACACTTTCCTGGGTTTGATTACCTTTTCCCTATCTTTCTGTACATGCAGCTCACAGGTAGATCTATGTGTATCCATGGTAACTGACAATAAATAAACCTTGTGTGTTCTGATTTAGCCGTCATCCCTCCTTTCCCCTTCTTCTACAAGGAGGGACAGATGGAAGAATATGAAGTAGGAAAAAGATTTTTTTGTTTGTTGTCTGTTACCATAGAGACACATAAATCTAAGAAAGTGAATCCATCAGTCAGACATATGGAAAAAATAAATTGTGCTTTAAAACTTTTTATTGTTTAACTGTTTATTTCATCTTGTTAAAACCATTATTATGGGACCATAGAAAGGATATAAATCTAAACAGACAAACAATAGACATTTTTATCTATTCCTCGTTAGTAGAAGAAAACTATTTCTGATCACAAGGCAACAGTAGTCACATAAGAAATCAACAGCAAATTAATAAAGTACAAGTGATAAGAGCAGTATTATCTATCACTTATTTCTACATCTATGGAGGAAATCTCCAAGTGGTAGGTTTCCTTTAAATGTTACAAAACACTGGATACAGATAGAGAACGATGCATTCCCACAGTCTTCCATAAGTGTTAGATTATGGGCATCAATCTTGAGGAAGCCGTTGCATGGCTCTTTACTATGTATATCCAATGTCAGGACATAGCAGAAATAAGGAGACAACAGAGGACGGCGCCTCGGGTGATAACGTCTGGTGTTTCCAGCTGTATCGTAGGGAGAATTAGAGGCGCTCACCTGGTGAATTCTTTATTAGTAGGCTCATAGAATCGCCAGACAAGCATGGGGATCAGTAATATAGACAACGTGGGTCCAATCTGCTAGGTGTATTTGTAGGGGGTGTCACTGTCTGTGCAGATACCACATCTCAAAATCCAGAGACACCACTGGGGGTCCAGTAAATGGCATAAGACAAAGTGGAAAAAAGGCAAGAGCTGTCGTGGGGCACTGACAGTACACCTCCCCAGAAATTCAAACATAGGACGACGAATGAACATGATAATACACATTGACATTCTTATATACTAATACATAGAAAACAAATGACTTACCAGCGTTTTGGAGTGGAACTTCCGGCTCATATTAGGTTAGGTGCGCATGTGCCGAGATGTAAGTTTCACTCCGAGAAGCTGGTACGTGTAAATCATTTGTTTTCTATGTATTAGTATATGTATACCTACTCTATGGAGTCCAAGAATTTAGCCCTTAAGCTCCGCCCACTTCCACAAAATGGCGTCCTAACGTTAAATTTACTCACAATCTCAGCCCCCAGCCAATCCACTGCCACCACCAGGAGTTGCTTACGCAAAGAAGGCCGTAGGCACCTCAACCACACAGACAATGCACCCTGATGATTACACAGCACATGCACTCACTACTTATAACTTTTACAACTATAAATTCACACAGAACATGTAAACGCTTACTACATGGATTATGCTAACAGTGACCTCTGGTAACGTGATTCCCTTCAGAGACTCAGATTCTTTAAGGCTACAAGCAGAGACTTATTAAAATAACACTCAAAGAATAAAATTGTCAAATAAAATGAAAAAGATTAAAAACAATACACATACGATACTTATAGTTAGGAGAAAGGAAACAAAAAACTCTTGCTAGTGAAATAATAAGAAATTCTTTGACCCGAGGACTGGGAATAGAAGAGAACAGAAGAAATCTCCAGCGCAGGCTCCTTGGTCTTTATAAAATCAACTTTTCTTTATTCAGCATACAGCATAGACGTACATCAGGTAAAACACAATGGGGGTCATTTACTAAGGGCCTGATTCACGTTTTCCACGACGTGTTACCCGAATATTTCTGCCGATTTTCCCTGAATTGCCCCGGGTTTTTGGCGCACGCGATTGGATTGTGGCGCCTCGGCGCCGACATGCATGTGATGGAAATCGGGGGCGTTGCCGAACGAAAACCCAACGGATTCGGAGAAAGCGTCGCATTTTTAAAAAAAAAGTGTTGCGGGACACGCACTTACCTTCACCAAGTATAGGATTGTGAACTCTGGCGGGCCTCGGCGGACTTCAGCGCAGCAGCGACACCTGGTGGATGTCCCTAACTGCCTTAGTGAATCGCCGGAAGACCCGAATCCACCGCAGAGAACGCACCGCTGGATCGCGAATGGGCCAGGTAAGTAAATCTGCCCCAATAGGTTCTGATCTACGCGTTTTGGCTAAAAAGCCTTAGTCTTGATCTGATTTTATAAAGTTGATTTTATAAAGACCAAGGAGCCTGCACTGGAGTTTTCTTCTGTTTTCTTCTCTGCAAGGATATGCCTTTGCCTTGGGCACTCCAAGCGCAGCTGGCCGGTCCACTGTCAGGTGGGAGAAGTTTGGAGCTGACTACCGTGGGAGTTTAAGTTTGTGTGAGGACTGGGCATAGACATCTATCCAGTCTTCTAGTGTTTATAGAGTCCTCCAGACTGAAAAACCCCATGTGGCTGCTTCACTAATTTAAACCCAGGGGATTTTTGCCCCCCCCCAGGGGATTTTCTATCCCCCTCCTATCAGTGAGGTACTTTTTGGGTCTGGGTTTTTATCAAAACAACATAACTTTTGATTGGAAGATGGCACAATTGTGCCATGGCTTTCAACCAAACGGGTACGTTATTCCCATCAACCACATACCAAACTCGGGGTGTCTTAGCCTAATATCAGGGGTGTTCTGCTATTGGCTGCTAACATTCTGATTTTCGCTCCAGGAGTGTGTCTAGACCCCATAACTGTCCTGTGTAACTGGGGACCCATAATTATGAATTATGCCCCAGTTATGGACAGCTATGATATTCCCATTGTCTAGGTTTTGGAGGGAAAACCAAAGTCTGCTGGTTATTTAACCCCCCTCTGTTCCTGAACCACTCTGGCCTAAGGTGTTAATTTCGTCACCTTTGCACGTTTCTCTGATCAAACAGACTCCCTGGGGTGCAGAGACGCACTGTCCAGTGACTCTTCCTGGCTGGTTGTAAAACTGGTCAAATGGAGTCTAATATACAACAATGGATGAGGAAAAGTCAGCTCACCTGGACACCGTAGTTGGGATTGAGACAACTGCAGCAGCACGGATTTCAGCCTTCGCTCTAAGGCACCACATGGAAATAGGAAAAAACACGATCCAGCTTCTATTTGCAGTGTCATAAAATCTTCAAGGTTTATTGGTACAACTTTAAAAAGATAGGGAATTATCCCACATAGGAAACATGGATAGAAAAACAAAAAACGGTCTGCAGGCAAAGCCTACGCGTTTCAATAAAACATCTTAATCATGGCTTAGCGTTTACGTTCGCTACCCTGACTTATATTCCCCTAATAAGCTGGTGTCATGTGATTACCAGTTCCGTTTCGAGACGGGGGAATGGACAAATGGAAATGAAGGCATATTTGTTTATCTAGGTATATTTACATTTTATACTTATGCCTATCTATCCACTGTTCCTAGACACAGAATAAGAAAGTGTGATGGTATTACATTTGAAATGGTTAATAAAAATAGATCACGTCTTGGCGACTGTTCATACCTGTGGGGGTGCGGGTTTGTAGGAGGAAGATCCAGAAGGTCTCCCGCTTAAGGAGACATCTTCTGTGAGCACCTCCTCTTCTAGGTTTAGTGACTTTTTTAATAGCTACTACTTTACAGGTCCCGCAATTCCCTGCATGAGTGTCGCGGAAATGCCTGGATACAGCAGACACGTTTACTGCGGTGTTATTGGAAGCGTCAGATATGTGCCGGCGTATTCTAGTTTTCAAGGTGTTCGTGGTACACCCTACGTACTGTAGGTTACAGGAGGTGCAGGTGATAAGATAAATAACATAGGAAGTGTTACAGTTTATGTAGCGTTTAATTTGATATTCTTCCCCCGTTACTACTGACGTGAATGTTTTGGTGGGTGTTAAGTGTGAGCATGTTATACACGTATTCCGACCACATTTATAACAGCCCTTCACTGATAACCAGTGTTGGTTCTCGTTCTTTTGTCGTGTGCTTGAGAACATGCTCGGAGAAAGTTGCATTGCCAAGGTAGGAGCTTTTTTAGCTGTAAAACGTACTCCTGAATTTAAAAGAGGGTACAGTGTCTCATCCGTCTGTAATATTGGGACGTGTTTTTTAATAATAGAGATAATATTCTGGTATTGGAGACTAAACGTGGTGGAGAAGGTTAGTGGATTTTGTTTATTCAGCTGTCTTTTTTTCTCTTTTTCTATTCTTAATAAATTGGGTCTAGGGATGTTTTTTACTCTATTGTCAGCACGTCTTAACATCCACTGGGGATATTTTCTTTTTGATAACTTGTCAAATAATTTATTTTTCTCTTGCTCAAAGACAGTATTTTTAGTACAGTTCCTTTTGAGTCTAATTAATTCCCCTACGGGGATATTTTTAATTACGTGTTTTGGATGGCATGAGTCTGCCTGAAGTGTAGAGTTGGATGCCGTGGGTTTAACATAAGGGGAAATAGTTATTGTACTGCCGCTATTTAGAGTAATATCTAAAAAATTCATATAGTTGGAATTTAGTACAAAGGTGAATTTTAGATTCATGTCGTTCCTATTTATATAATCAACAAAATCCATGGCTTCTTGAATAGTACCACCCCATATCAGGAGCAGGTCGTCGATATAACGACCATACCACCTGATATGGGGGGAAAAAATATTAGATTCTGAAAAAAGGAAAAGTTCCTCCCATCTTCCCATATAGATGTTAGCTAGGGAAGGGGAGCATTTACCGCCCATTGAGGCTCCATATTTTTGTAAAAAAAATTTGTCATCAAAAGAAAAGTAATTATATTTCAGTAAAAATTCCACTGCCATGACCAGAAATTGTTTGATCTCTAGAGTGTAGGTACTGTATTTATCCAAAAAGTATGTGAGGACATTTAAAGCTATTGTGTGGTTTAGAGAGGGGTATAGTGCTACCACATCACAGGAGAGCCATACATCATTATCATGCCAAGTTTGGTTGTCCAAAAGGGACACGACATGTTTGATGTCTTTAATAAGACTGGGCAATGTTGCCACTAAGGGCTGTAAGTAACTGTCCACTCATTCTCCCAATCTCTCACTCAGAGACCCAATCGCCAAGACGTGATCTATTTTTATTAATCATTTCAAATGTAATACCATCACACTTTCTTATTCTGTGTCTAAAAATAGTGGATAGATAGGCATAAGTATAAAATGTAAATATACCTAGATAAACAAATATGCCTTCATTTCCATTTGTCCATTCCCCCGTCTCGGAACGGAACTGGTAATCACATGACACCAGCTCATTAGGGGAATATAAGTCAGGGTAGCGAACGTAAACGCTAAGCCATGATTAAGATGTTTTATTGAAACACGTAGGCTTTGCCTGCAGACCGTTTTTTGTTTTTCTATCCATGTTTCCTATGTGGGATAATTCCCTATCTTTTTAAAGTTGTACCAATAAACCTTGAAGATTTTATGACACTGCAAATAGAAGCTGGATCGTGTTTTTTCCTATTTCCAAATGGAGTCTAATGACTCAGAACATGACAAAATGAAACATTACAAAAGAAAGAAAAAACAAACAAACTGTAGAGTGTAATATTATCACAGTATATAAGACTTGCAATGTGTATTATCCTGCTCATTCGTCGTCCTATGTTTGAGAAAGGGTCGAGTACCCGAAACGCGTTACAAAGGACAATTATATTAAGAATTTCTTTTATTCTTTACTTTGATAAAATCAATAATAAAATAACAAAGTGATCCGATGTTTTTTTGACTATTTGGAGTATGTGAATTTCTGGGGAAGTGACTGTCAGCGCCCCACGACAGCTCTTGCCTTTTCTCCACTTTGTCTTAGGTACATCCGAAGCAGCACTGAAGATATGGGATTTATACACAGAGAAACCCTCACTATTTACTCTGAAAATTGGGGACCTTCCTTGCAAAATTTTACAGGGTTTTTTGGAAGATCTGGACCTATAACGTATGACAGAACATGGAATAAACTCTATAGCTGATATATGGGATAAAACCCATTTATTACCATTCAAAATATTTGTGAAAAATTAGATATTTCTGTAAAAGAATTTTAGAAGTACCTACACATTAGACACTTTCTAACTATGGTACCAGAGAAATGTTGGGGTCCCAAATCAATATCTATCTTTAATAGACTTAAAGCAACAAAAGGAATATCTCTAGCATATAAAGCTATAGAGGGGATGTGGCATACGGAAGCCTCACCATGTCTGGAGCAATGGGAGCTGGACCTTTACATTTCTGTTGAAGACATTTCCTGGGAAAATATTTTCAAACTAACAACATCCTTCCTCACAGAACTGCTGGTATGCAGCAAGAACGGCATACGATGGTAGACGGCGTCTTATTGCCCTCCCTGCCCCTCTGACCCAAGTGCATTGGAAAATTTGTTTTGCGGCAGCAATTTATCATCCTCATTTTTTATTCCAAATATCCCTTATACCCCTGATATATACTGGATGCGCTCCACATGCTGCAGTTTTAAAAAAAAATGCTCATTGCATTCGCACCTGGACCCGTACAGCAGGTTATGACCCTATATGCATTGCCATATTTGAGAGAAATTTTCTAATAAACTGGGTCTGCATTTCCTGTTCTAACCCCTTGTGAAAATGAAAAATTTGTCAAAATAGATTTTTTTGGGAAAAATAAATAATTTAGCTTTTTGTAGTATAATTCTGCAAAAAATCAAAATGTAAAAATGATCATTATACCCATTTATAAATTCCTTGGGGATATAGTTTTCAAAATGGGGTCACTTGTTTGGGGTTTCCACTGTGTTGTTATTCCAGGGGCTTTCCAAATGCCACATAGTCCCCGAAAACAATCCCAACTAAATCTGCTTCTAAAAGTCAAACAGCGCTCTGTTCCTTCAAACCCCCATGTGCCCCTACAGCAGTTTAGGGCCACAAATATAATACTGACATATTTAAGAAAAAGTGGGTGACAACATTTTTCATTTTTTTATTTGTGTATATGTGTAAATTGTCTTTTCTCGTCTTTTCTTGAATATATCAATACCATATATAAAAAAATATAGAAATTTCAAAATTTTATCAATATTGTAATTTAACTATCGTGAAAAACTTAAAGGTTTAACAAATTTTCTATAAGTTTTTTTGAATAGTGTAAGATGAGCAGTTTTGAAAACTTGATGATTTTTTGGGAAATTTAGGCCTTACAAAGCCCTTTCACAACTGCATTGGTCCCTAAAGAAATGGCTTTTAAAATTTTATTAAAAATGAGGAAAATTGCAGTTTGACTTACAACCAACCTCATAAGATAAAAGGATAGTGGGAAAAGTGAACCCCACATAAAGCAGACGTATGATAAATGTTAATAACTTCATTTGTTTGGTGGTATGAATATCTGTCGGAAAAGCAGAAAATTTCACATTTTGAAAATAGCTATTTTTTCAAAATTTTCACCAAATTCACTCTGTTTTCATAAATACAACATAATAAACATGAAAAAACAATATCAAAATCACTTGGTAAATTAAAGTTTTCCAAAGTTATTATCATCTAAAGTGAAGATAAAAACAAGTGTTGGTGATAAAAAGGTTTTTTTTGGGTAACTTTTAAAAATAAATATATACAATATACAATATCGCCACAACCATAATGACCCCCAAAATAAAATTTCACATATCTTGTATGTATATTTTTTTATGTATTCTACTTTTTTTTACAGCTTTAGACAACAAAAATAGTCCAAAAAAGTAGAGGAAAAATGAAACATAGAAAACAAATGGCACTTGTAGCATTAATAGACATCTAAATTCAGAGTGTAGAAGAACGGGGGGGGGGGGTGGGGGTTCAGGGCTATAATGGCTCTAATATAATAAATCTATAGTGATGGGACATATTATACTGCAGGGAGAATAATCCCATATTTAGATTTCTATAGCAGGACAGAGACCCAAAACTTGCACAATGAACCCTGGAAAATAAAAACCTCCAACAAAGTAAAATATTTTCTTCCTTCTCTATTAAAAAAAAGTATTGAAATATAATAAATAATTCCAATAAAACAACAAGTAGAATGAATATAAACTCCATCTCATCCACTAAAATAGGTAGCGACACGGGTATAGAGACCAAATAATATGAAGTTATGTACAATCTGCTCATATTTGGTATCTCCATAATCGTAGTGACCTGTAGAAGAAGGAAAAGGTCATTCAATATCACAATACTTAAAATACAACAACAAGGCTCAAACATAGTTATTTTTTCTCAATTCTCCCACAGAAAGTGTTAATAAACATTATTCAATAAGCCAAGATGAAACTGAGGCCTAGTTTCCATCCCAGCACATCCTGGAGAGGTGTGAGACCCCCGCCCTGACATTACCCTCACAATAGTAACGTCTCCAGTCATTCAGGTGCTGATGCTGCTCCCAGGCTCTCAGTGCAGGTGAATGGGGGAAATACACATAAAGACAATGAGAATGTAAATCCCTTTCATTATGAATAGGTCTGACAGTCACACCCAGGACCGCAGGGGTTGATGCTTCTGCAGGACTCTCCGCCCTCTTACTGTATATAAGATGATGTTTCACTCCTGAATCCTTCAGATGAGACACAACTTCTGCTGCTCGTGTATTGTGAATGCGCTGGATGTACAGGAGGCGGCTGGAGGATATTCGTGTCCTGACTGCAGAAAGAAGCATCCGTGACGTCCGATCTTGGAGAAGAACAGGAATCTTGGGAATATAATGGAGAATTTATCTACTCAGCCTAAGATGGAGGAGAACAGAGTCTGCTGCACCTACTGCGACTCCACTGAACCGGCTGTAAGAACATGTCTGCAGTGCGAGGCTTCTTTCTGTGAGAAACACTTACAGAGACACAGTAAGTCCTCAGAACATATTTTGGTTGATCCTGATGTTAACCTGGAGGAAAGAAAATGCTCCACACACAATGAGGTACTGAAATACTATTGTACTATGGATTCCACCTGTATCTGTGTGTCCTGCTGGGTGGCTGGAGATCACATGGGACATGAGGTGGAGATATTGGATGTGGCCTCTGAGAAGAAGAAGGAGAAGCTGAGATCTGCTGTTGAGAAAATGAACTTGGATAAAATGGAAGCAGGAAAAAAAATCCAGAATCTCACAGATCATGGGGTAGAAGAAGAAAAGAAATTATCTGGACTCACTGAGAAAGTCACTAATCTGTTTACTGATCTGAGGAAGAAGCTGGATGATTTAGAAAGGAGAGTCCTGGGTGAGATCTCCAGACAGAAGGATCAGGTGTCACTCTCAGTTTCTGACATGATCAGACAGGTGGAGCTACACAAGGATGAGCTGACCAAGAAAATTCATCAATTTGAGGAGTCATGTGATATCACAGATCCATTGACCTTCTTACAAGAAGATTTATTCAAAGTTGATGTCAGTGATCGGAGCTGTGATGTCATTGGAGATGTAAGAGAAGCTCAGAGTCTGGATGATGTCATAGTGTCACAGATATTATACAGAGGACTGCTGCGCTTTGTGGAGGATCTGAATAATCTGAAAAGAACGGGCCAGTTTCCAGTGATGGAGAAATCTGAGGTATTACTGGATATAGACTCGGCTCATGATAACATCATTATATCACAGAGTCTTAGATCTGCTTCTTATACTGCAACGTCACAGAACAGACCTGATGGACCCAAGATGTTCGAGTCGTGTCAGGTGTTCAGCTCCCGCAGCTTCTCCTCTGGGAGACATTACTGGGAGGTGGATGTGAGTCAGGCGGAGAAATGGATCATTGGAGTGGCCGGGGATAGTCTGGAGAGGAAAGCGGTGGGTAACGAGTCATTTATTGGTTTTAATGAGAAATCCTGGGGTTTGATGGTTATTAATAGCCTTGGTGTGCTTCATAACAATATATTTACAAGTCTGGAATCAGAGTCTCCTGTGAAGGTTGTTGGGATCTATCTGGACTATGAGGCCGGGCATCTGTCCTTCTATCAGCTGTGTGACCCCATCAGACACTTACACACCTTCACCGCCTCCTTCACCGAGCCGCTCTATGCCGCCCTCTGTATGTATGACAATTGTATCCTCACAATCTTAAAATAATTTAGCAAAATTGTGGCTGTAATATGTAAAACTAAATATCCGTCTTCTAAGATCTTCTCATTTCTATTTCTGTGCTGATTCATTACTGAATATATATTAATGGACATTTCTTTTGGTGCCAAAGCTCCAGATTTCCTCCATAGATGTAGAAATAAGTGATAGATAATACTGCTCTTCTCACTTGTACTTTATTAATTTGCTGTTGATGTCTTATGTGATTACTGTTGCATTGTGATCAGAAATCGTTATCTTCTACTAACGAGGAATAGATAAAAATGTCTATTGTTTGTCTGTTTAGATTTATATCCTTTTTATGGTCCCATAATAATGGTTTTAACAAGATGAAATAAACAGTTAAACAATAAAAAGTTTTAAAGCACAATTTATTTTTTCCATGTGTCTGACTGATGGATTCACTTTCTTAGAATTATGTGTCTCTATGGTAACAGACAACAAACAAAAAAATCTTTTTCCTACTCCATATTCTTCCATCTGTCCCTCCTTGTAGAAGAAGGTGAAAGGAGGGATGACGGCTAAATCAGAACACACAAGGTTTATTTATTGTCAGTTACCATGGATACACATAGATCTACCTGTGAGCTGCATGCACAGAATGATAGGGAAAAGGTCATCAAACCCAGGAAAGTGTTTCATCAATTCTCATGGGATATGTACTGGGATAATAACAGGGATTTTGTTGAGAATGCAGTCATGGACAGTGTAGACCCCTCAGCTCTCTGCAGAGGGTTTCTCCATCATTACTCCCTTCTGCTCTGAGCGATGGCTGTGGCCAATAAGTAGACTTTTACAGCTGTCACTCAGAGCAGGAAGGGGGGTTTGTGTGGGAAGTCACTGACAAAAGCTGAGGGCACTTCATGAAGGATCACCATTGGGGGGGGCTGCTGCCTACTATGTTACTATGTGATGTTAAATGTTAAAAAACACTGGATACAGATAGAGAGCGATGCATCCCCACAGTCCTCCATAAGTGTTAGATTATGGGCATGAATCTTGAGCAAGCCGTTGCAAGGCTCTTTACTATGTACATCCAATGTCAGGACATAGCAGCAAAAAGGAGACAACAGAGGACGGCGCCTCGGGTGATAACGTCTGGTGTTTCCAGCTGTATCATAGGGAGAATTAGAGGTGCTCACCTGGTGAATTCAGACAAGCATGGGGATCAGTAATATAGACAATCTACTAGGTGTATTTGTAGGGGGTGTCACTGTCTGTGCAGCTCCCACAGCTCAAAATGGGGGTCCAGTAAATGGCATAAGACAAAGTGGACAAAAGGCAAGAGCTGTCGTGGGGCGCTGACAGTGCACTTCCCCAGAAATTCACATACTCCAAATAGTAAAAAAAATACTGATTACTTTGTTATTTTATTATTGATTTTATCAAAGAAAAAAATGAAGGACATGCTTAATATGATGGTCCTCTGTGACGCATTTCGGGTACTCGACCCTTTCTCAAACATAGGACGACAAATGAGCAGGATAATACACATTGACCGTCTTATATACTAATACATGGAAAACAAATGACTTGTGGAACTTCCGGCTCATATTAGGTTAGGTGCGCATGTTCAGAGATGGAAGTTTCACTCTGAAACGCTGGTACGTGTAAGTCATTTGTTTTCTATGTATTAGTATATAAGACGGTCAATGTGTATTATCCTGCTCATTTGCTGGTATGCAGCAAAAATGGCATACGAAGGGAGACACCGTTTTATTGCCCTCCCTGCTCCTCTGACCCTGGTCTCTGTAACTATCCCTGATTTGAAATTTTCCACACAGTCCCACATTATTAAAAAATGTTTACTTTCGGGAGAGTAAAATTGTATTAATTGCATTGGAAAATTTGATTTGCGGCAGCAATTTATCATCCTCATTTTTTATTCAAAATATCCCTTATACCCCTGATGAATACTAGATGCGCCCCACATGCTGTGCCCAGAAACGGCGCCATTACAGAGAAATTGCAGTTTTTAAAAATAATGCTCAATGCCTTCTGAGCCGCGCCATGGGCCGTACAGTAGGTTATGACCCTATATGCATTGCCATATTTGAGAGAAATGTTCTAATAAACTGGATCTGCATTTCCTGTTCTAACCCCTTGTGAAAATGAAAAATTAGCTTTTTTGGAAAAATAAATATTTTTTCTTTTTGTTGTATAATTCTGCAAAAAGGTGAAAATGATCATTATACCCATTTATAAATTGCTTGGGGGGTACAGTTTGCAAAATGGGGTCACTTGTTTGGGGTTTCCACTGTTCTGTTATTCCCCCCATGTGCTCCTGCAGCAGTTTAGGGCCACAAATATAATACTGACATATTCAAGTTTTCATTAGTGTATGTGTGTGAATTGTGGGGGTAAGTGAAAAGGAAAATCACTAATGAAAACATGAAAAATGTGTTACCCAATTTTTCTTGAAAATTTCGTGAAAATTTTTAAAAATGTTATCAATATTGTATTTTAACTATCGTGAAAAACTTAAAGGTTTAAGAAATTTTCTATAAGTTTTTTGAATAGTGTAAGATGAGCAGTTTTGAAAACTTGCTGATTTTTTGGGAAATTTTTGAAATTTAGGCCTTACAAAGCCCTTTCACAACTGCATTGGTCCCTAAAAAATGGCTTTTGAAATTTTATTAAAATGCAGAAAATTGCAGTTTGACTTACAACTAGAGATGAGCGAACATGCTCGTCCGAGCTTGATGCTCGGTCGAGCATTAGGGTACTCGAGACGGCTCGTTGCTCGGACGAGTATTTCCCCTGCTCGAGATCGAGCATTTAATTAAAAAAACACAGTGAAGAACAATGAAGAATAGAATAAAAACAGTGAACACAGGATCATTTAAGATAAAAACACAGTGCAGAACACAGTGCAGAATAGATTACAGATGTTCGGCACATCTGCTTACTTGTCGGGAGATACGCGCGGAACGGCGCGAACAAAATAGCATGTGAAGAACAATATATATGTGTGAAGAACACATTGCAGATGTATTTAAACATCTGCAATGTGTTCTTCACACACATATATATTGTTCTTCACATGCTATTTTGTTCGCGCCGTTCCGCGCGTATCTCCCGACAAGTAAGCAGATGTGCCGAACATCTGTAATCTATTCTGCACTGTGTTCTGCACTGTGTTTTTATCTTAAATGATCCTGTGTTCACTGTGTTCACTGTGTTCACTGTTTTTATTCTATTCTTCACTGTTCTTTACATCTGCTAACTTGTCGGGAGATAATATACGCGCGGAACAGTGAAGAATAGATCGCAGATGTTTGCAAATTATCAGAAGACATTCTTTTTCAATTAAATAACACATTTTATTCCCGAACCATGGTCCCTTTGAAAAATGCTCGGGTCTCCCATTGACTTCAATGGGGCTCGTTACTCGAAACGAGCACTCGAGCATCTGGAAATGTTCGGCTCGAGTAACGAGCACCCGAGCATTTTAGTGCTCGCTCATCTCTACTTACAACCCTTCTACCAACCTCATAAGATAAATGGATAGTGGGAAAAAAGAACCCCACATAAAGCAGACATATGATAAATGT
This sequence comes from Engystomops pustulosus, assembly GCF_040894005.1. Taxonomy (NCBI): domain Eukaryota; kingdom Metazoa; phylum Chordata; class Amphibia; order Anura; family Leptodactylidae; genus Engystomops; species Engystomops pustulosus. Next base: position 10,436,565 of record NC_092418.1, read on the forward strand.
TAATAACTTAATTTGTTTTCACCACATTCACCCTGTTTTCATAAATAAATGACTAATAAATATCACTCAAATTTTTTTGCTAACATAAAGTTCAATGTGCCATGAAAAAACAATATCAAAAACACTTTTTTAAATTAAAGTTCTCCAAAGTTATTATCATCTAAAGTGACGCTGAAAACAAGCGTTAGTGATAAAAAGGCTTTTAAGTTTTAAAAATAAATATATACATTTACGATATCGCCACAACCATAATGACCCCCAAAATAACATTTCACGTATCTTGTATGTTTTTGCTTAGATTTTTTAAATGTATTCTACTTGTTAGACAACAAAAATAGTCCAAAAAATGTAAGGAAAAAACACATAAAGAAAACAAATGGCACTTGTAGCATTAATAGACATCTAAATTCAGAGTGTAGAAGAACGGGGGGGTTCAGGGCTATAACGGCTATAATATAATAAATCTATAGTGATGGGACATATTATACTGCAGGGAGAATAATCCCATATTTAGATTTCTATATCAGGACAGAGACCCATAACTTGCACAATGAACCCTGGAAAATAAAAACCTCCAGCAAAGTAAACTCTTTTCTTCCATCTCTAGTAAAAAAAAGTATTGAAATATAATTAATAATTCCAATAAAACAACAAGTAGAATGAATATAAACTCCATCTCATCCACTAAAATAGGCAGCAACACGGGTATAGAGACCAAATAATATAAAGTTATGTACAATCTGCACATATTTTGTATCTCCATAATCGTAGTGACCTGTAGAAGAAGGAAAAGGTCATTCAATGTCACAATACTTAAAATACAATAACAAGGCTCAAGTGTAGTTGTTTTCTCAATTCTCCCACAGAAAGTGTTAATAAACATTATTCAATAAACCAAGATGAAACTGAGGCCTAGTTTCCATCCCAGCATATCCTGGAGAGGTGTGAGACCCCCGCCCTGACATTACCCTCACAATAGTAACGTCTCCAGTCATTCAGGTGCTGATGCTGCTCCCCCGGCTCTCAGTGCAGGTGAATGGGGGAAATACACATAAAGACAATGAGAATGTAAATCCCTTTCATTATGAATAGGTCTGACAGTCACACCCAGGACCGCAGGGGTTGGTGCTTCTGCAGGACTCTCCGCCCTCTTACTGTCAAAACGTGACTAACATGGCATTAGCTCCTCTACGAGAGACTCCTCTTCTCCCCTACTTTGAGGAAACTTTATGTGGTAAAACCAGAAAGTTTTTATTTTAGTTCAAAGATCTTCCAGGGAGATCCGTGGATTTCTAATTCTTTCCTATACGCTCACTAGCGGCAATTGATATATAAGTGAACTTGTACGGCAGGAGAAGGTCAATAATCCCATAAACAGAACGGGACAAAGGGAGATCCATAACTTGTAGGTGAGCACTATAAAAGAAAACCTCCAACACAATAAAATCTCTCCTTCCATCTCCAATAAAAATCATATAAAAATATAATCAATTATTCCAATAAAACCAGTAGTATAAATAAAAACTTCACCTCATCTGCTAAAAAACAAGCCACAATATGGGCAGATAGACCAAATACAGGCAGTACCCGGGTTACGTACAAGATAGGGTCTGGAGGTTTGTTCTTAAGTTGAATTTGTATGCAAGTCGGAACTGTATACTTTATAATTGTAGATCCAGACAAAAAAAAATTTGGCCCCAGTGACAATTGGAGTTTAAACATTTTTTGCTGTAATGGGACCAAGGATTATCAATAAATCTTCATTACAGACACCTTACAGCTGATTATTGCAGCCTGGGACTATAGTAAAGCATTCAGAAAGCTTCACCAGAGCTCAGAGGGGTCTGTCTGTAACTATGGGTTGTCTGTAAGTCGGGTGTCCTTAAGTAGGGGACCGCTTGTAATAAAAGAAAAAACTTCTGGTTCTTTAAATCTAATGGTTTATTACGAAAATTATTTTATTGTCCAAATGTCATAAAACCATAAAAACCTGCACATATTTGGTATCTCCATAATCGTAGTGACCTGTAGAAGAAGGTAAAATGTTATTCAATGAGGTAATATGAGACATAAAAACCAGAAATAAATTGCAGTTTATTTGAAAATTCTCACACAGAAAGGTTAAATAATAATTACCCTCACAATAGTAACGTCTCCAGTCATTCAGGTGCTGATGCTGCTCCCCCCGGCTCTCAGTGCAGGTGAATGGGGGAAATACACATAAAGACAATGAGAATGTAAATCCCTTTCATTATGAATAGGTCTGACAGTCACACCCAGGACCGCAGGGGTTGATGCTTCGGCAGGACTCTCCGCCCTCTTACTGTATATAAGATGAGGTTTCAGTCCTGAATCCTTCAGATGAGACACAACTTCTGATTCTCGTGTATTGTGAGTGCGCTGGATGTACAGGAGGCTGCTGGAGGATATTTCTGTCCTGACTGCAGAAAGAAGCATCCGTGACGTCCGTAATCACCTAAAGAAAAGGAATCTTGGGAATATAATGGAGAATTTATCTACTCAGCCTAAGATGGAGGAGACCAGAGTCTGCTGCACCTACTGCGATTCTCCTGAAGCGGCTGTAAGAACATGTCTGCAGTGTGAGGCTTCTTTCTGTGAGAAACACTTACAGAGACACAGTAAGTCCTCAGAACATAATTTGGTTGATCCTGATGTTAAACTGGGAAAAATAAAATGTCCCATACACAAGGAGGCACTGAAATACTATTGTCCTATGGATGCCACCTGTATCTGTGTGTCCTGCTGGGTGGCTGGAGACCACAAGGGACATGAGGTGGAGATATTGGATGTGTCCTCTGAGAAGAAGAAGGAGAAGCTGAGATCTGCTGTTGAGAAAATGAACTCTAAAAAAATGGAAGCAGGAAGAAGAATCCAGAATCTCACAGATCATGGGGTAGAAGAAGAAACGAATTTATTTGGACTCACTGAGAAAGTCACTAATCTGTTTACTGATCTGAGGAAGAAGCTGGATGATCTAGAAAGGAGAGTCCTGGGTGAGATCTCCAGACAGAAGTATCAAGTGTCAACCTCAGTCTATAACATGATCCGACAGATGGAGCTACACAAGGATGAGCTGACCAAGAAAATTCATCAATTTGAGGAGTCATGTGATATCACAGATCCATTGGCCTTCTTACAAGATGATTTAACCAGAGGTGACATCAGTGATCAGAGCTTTGATGTCATCGGTGCTAAAAGAAAAGCTCAGAGTCTGGATGATGTCCTAGTGTCACAGATATTATACAGAGGACTGCTGCGCTTTGCTGATGATCTGAATAATATGAGAAGAAAACAAGAGTTCCCAGCGATGAAAAAAATCTGAGGTATTACTGGATAAAGATTCGGCTTCTGAAAAGATTTTTATTTCAAAGGATCTTAGATCTGCTTCTTATACTTCTACATTACAGAACAGACCCGATGGACCCAAGAGGTTCAAGTCCTGTCAGGTGTTCAGCTCCTGCAGCTTCTCCACTGGGAGACATTACTGGGAGGTGGATGTGAGTCAGGCGGAGCAATGGATCCTTGGAGTGGCCGGGGAAAGTCTGGAGAGGAAGGTGGATGGTAATGAATCTTATATTGGTTATAATGAGAAATCCTGGGTTTTAAATGTATATAGTACACTTGGTGTGCGTCATAACAATATATTTACAAGTCTGGAATCAATATCTCCTGTGAAGGTTGTTGGGATCTATCTGGACTATGAGGCCGGGCGTCTGTCCTTCTATCAGCTGTGTGACCCCATCAGACACTTACACACCTTCACCGCCTCCTTCTCCGAGCCGCTCTATGCCGCTTTCTACGTGCTTAAGAATTCTGGGATCAGAATCTTAAAATAATGTACATCCACAAGCGGCTGTAAATAGTTAAGGTGATTTTTTGGTCTTAGATACTTTCACTTTTGGACAAAAATAATGTAATGATTTATTACTAAATGTATTTTTATCACCGTTTCTTCTCATGCTGTCCACTCAGGAGGCTGTGACAGCCGTCACTCAGAGCAGATGGGAGGGGTTTGTGGTGTAGGTCACAGTCAAGATCTGAGGGCACTTTATAAGGAATCACCATTGGGGCGGCTGCAAAAAGCTTCAGATGATGAAACAATAGAGAAATTACCCCATAAAATTGTGGTTTACAAGAAAATTTTCTGAACAAATGATAAAATGGCTCCTGTTGCAAAATATGATGAGGTTTTCTTGATTTTTTTGGAACCATACATTTTTCACTAGTGGACATAAGATTCCAGATATAGTATTGGTGTATTAGGATTGTGTGTCTGATTTTCCTGATCAAATCTATTTTTGTAAAATGTAATTTCTTAATTCTTCTTTAGCTCTAATAAAATATTTCTATGAAATCTGATTGTGAAATTCTTTTTCTGTCAGTCTGCAAAATCGTAATAAATTTCTATACTTAGTGACTGGATATAGACAATCCATGTCACTAACCACTTTGGAAAAATGGAAAGATGATCAATTATTATTAATAATTCCAATATAACTACTAATAGTAGAAATTAATACTTTATCTTCATTTAAAATTCCCCGACATACTGGATTTCTATAATTGCTCCATTTGTACAGGACTATAAATGTTATACAGGCGGTCCCCTACTTAACCCCTTCCCGACATTTGACGTAATAGTACTGCATGGCGGGAGGTGCGTTCCCGCAAAATGCAGTATTATTACGTCAAGCTTCTGGCACCGGCTCCTGAACGGAGCCGGCGCCAGAAGCTGCGGGTGTCGGCTATATATTATAGCCGACACCTGCCTCTAACACCCGCGATCGGAGATTTCTCCGATCGCGGGTGTTAACCCCTAACACGCCGCGGTCGCGCTGACCGCGGCGTGTCAGAGGCATTTAAATTTAATAGAAGTTGAATCGGACCCCCCCGCGGCGCTTACCGGGGGGGTCCGCTGCTCCGATCGCAGCCCCGGGACTGCCGGTGCCCGGGGCTGCGAGATCTTCCTCCGGAAGCCGGGTCCCTGCCTCCTGGCAGGACCCGGCTGTAAGACACTGGGCATGCGCAGCATGCTCAGTGTCTTACATTACACAGTGCAATACATCTGTATTGCACTGTGTAACCTGTAAAAAAGCTTGAACAAGTGATCAGAAGATCACTTGTTCAAGCTTAGATGTCATTACCTGTAAAAAAAAGTAAAAATAAATAAATAAAGTTTTTTACAATAAAAATAAATAATAAAAGAAAGTGAAAGTCCCCCCAAACACCACATTTCCCTTTACACAAGTAATAAAGTATAAAAAACACTAAATCACGAAAAAACCCCACTTATTTGGTATCGCTGCGTCCGTAACAATCTGTACAATAAATCCTAATCATAATTGGACCCGCTCGGTGAACGTGGTAAAAAAAAAACCCCAAAAACTTGCCAAAAATTAAAACTTTTTATCAAATTCCTTTACAAAAAATGTTCTAAAAAGTGATCCGAAAAAGTTACAAGCACCAAAATGATACCAATAAAAAGAGCAACTTGTCACGCAAAAAATAAGCTTACAACCAGCTCCGTCAACTAAAAAATACTATAATTATGCCGCTATAAAAATGGCAATACTAAAACAAATGCAATTTTTTCTATTCTAGTTTTCCTTCAATAAAATTGGACAAATAAAAATAAAACTATATAAATGAGGTATCACCGTAATCGTAGTGATCAGTAGAATAAAGATAATATATTATTGTTATGCTACAGTGAACACCCCCCCAAAAAATGCTAAAAATCCAAAACAAGAATTGATGATTTTATTTTCCTCCACACGTAAAAAGTTAATAAAATTGCTTCAATAAGCTAAAAACCCACTAAAATTAAGTTTTTTTACAGTGCATCTCGTCTCGCAAAAAATAAGCCCTTATTTGTCTAAATTGCTTAAAAAATAAATAAAGATTGTATAGCCTATTCCCAACGAGCGTTGTTATAGAACGGTGCGGCGGGTAGTGACTTTCCAACACCGGTCAGGGTAAGACGGCGGCTGTTCACTGATCGGGGTAAGACAGCAGCTGTTCCTGACAGCCATCCATCCTGCCCCATGGACCAGAAGGGTTACGTCCCCCCCACACACCCCCAGTTTATTATCGCTGCTATTGGCTCATCAATTCAGACAAGCCAATAGCAGCGAATTTACTTATGACGTCTGTAATACCGGTCACCATGTCTGTAGACACGGTGATCGGGGCAGGATGGCGGCTGTTCCTGACAGCCACCAATTTTGCCTTGCGGTCCAGAGGGGTTTTGTTGCCCCCCTCTGTCCATGTTTGTCGCTATTGGCTGGTCGATTTGGTCCAGCCAAAAGCAGCAATATTCGTCACAATGGGCATCGCTAGGGTGAATAAGAGCAACACATGGCTATAATTTCCCTACTAAAACGAAGATATGGTACAAAAGCGCTGGCCATGCACAATGTACAGATTATGCTGTACAACTCTTACGAGCTGTTCCAATGTGCACGTCCTGCCGTATCATTTCTCCGTTTTCAAGAGGAAGATATTAGGAAACTAATATTGGGACAAGAAGGACGCGGCCCCAGTACCTCTGGTTTAGATGTTCCTGTGTTTTGCTAGGACAGCATTTTCCCGGTGAATTCTGCTGCTTCTAATGGTAGGACTCAATAAAGAGTCTGTTCCAAAAGAGGAGTTAGGATGGACACTACATACTACTAAGAGACCTGCGACACCTCCAGAGTGACAAAAGTTTAGTTGGTCCCCTGGTATATTCTACCTCCTTATACGCAACACATTCACAATTCACGCCCAAGCTGTTGTGAATTAATTTCGGTAAAATGAATAATTGTAACAACTGTTAGGTCCCTTTGCTCCCTATACCCCTCCATTATTTCATAAGGGGCGGCACATAATGGGCACTGAACTTTCCAGAAATAATTGCAATTTCCATCTTGGACTCCATTGCACATCGTATTTGGAAACCACCTATATGTTCAAAATGCTCATTTCACCATGTGTATTACACTACACCACATATTACACCTTGCTAAATTCCCCAAGGGGTGTACATTCAACAATTTGGGTCACTTTTCGGGTTTTCCTCTGTTTTGGTACCACTACGGCTCTCCAAATGTATCCTGACACATGTGAAGGATTTCTTGCAAATTTGGCCTCTAAAAGACAAACATCCCTCTTTTACTCTACTGTGCGCCCAGAAAGCATTTTATATGCACATGTGGGGTACTTCTACACTCGGGAGAAATAGTTTTACACCTTTTTTGGGGTTATTTAATATATTATCCCTTGTGGCTTACAAAAATTAGTGGTAAAGTGACATTTATAGGAAAATTTTCACCTTTTTAATGTTTAGGGCCTAATTGGATCATTCACCTGTAGGGGCAAATACATATATTACACATTGCAAAATTCTCTAAGGGGTGTGCGTTCAAAAATTAGGGACACTTTTCGGATTCTTCTCTGTTTTATACCACTAGGGTTCTCCAAATGCATGTCAAACATTTCTGTCAAATTTGGCTTCTAAAAGGCAAACATTCCCCTTTCCTTTTACTGTGCGCCCATACAACATTTTATATACACGTGTGGGGTACTTCTACACTTGAGAGAAATAGGTTTACACATTTTGGGGGGTTATTACATTTTTTTATCCCTTGTGGCTATAAAAAAGTAGGGGTACAATGACCTTTATAAGAAAATGTTCACCTTTTATCTATTTAAGTCCTAATTAAATCAAACACCTTTATGGACAAATACACATATTACACCTTGCTAAATTCTCTAAGGGGTGTGCTTTCCAAAATGGTGATACTTGTTGGGGTTCCGCTCTGTTTTGGTATTACCACGGCTCTCTAAATGCATCCTGACACATGTAAAGGATGTCTGTCAAATTTGGCTTCTAAAAGGCCAACGCCCCTCTTTCCCTTCTGAGCTTCACTGCGTACCCATACAACATTTTATTTGCATGTGTGGGGCAATTTTATACTTGGGAGAAATGCTAGTACACATTTTTTGGGGTTGTTTCATCTTTAATGCCTTATGGGATACAAAAATTAGCCGTAAAAGTGACTTTTTTGGGAAAATGTTCACCTTTTTCCTTTTAGGGACCTAATTGAAGCAAACACCTGTAGGGGAAAATACACGTATTACACCTTGCTGAATTCTCCAAAGGGTGCACTTTCCAAAATGGTGACACTTGTTGGGGTTCCCCTCTGTTTTGGTACCACTAGGGCTCTCCAAATGCATCCTGACACATGTAAAGGATGATTGTCAAATCTGGCTTCTAAAAGGCCAAAGCCCCTCATTCCCTTCTGAGCCCTACTGTGTACCCATACAACACTTTATATGCAAAAGTGGTGCAGTTCTGTGCTTAGGAGAAATAGTTTTACACATTTATGGGGTTGTTTCATCTTTTATCCCTTGTGTCTTACAAAAATTTGGGGTAAAAGTGACTTTTTTGAGAAAATTTTCACCTTTTTTCCCTTTTGGGGCCTAATTGAATCAAACACCTGTTGGGGAAAATACACAAATTACACGTTGCTAAACTCTCCAAGGGGTGTACTTTCCAAAATGGTGTCTCATGTTGGGGCTTTCCTCTGTTTTGGTACCATTATGGCTTTCCAAATGCATCCTGACACATGAAAACTTTTTCAGCCATATTTGCCCTGCAAAAACGAAACAACGCTCTTTCCATTCCAAGTGCCTCCCTGTGCCCGTACAGCAGGGTACAGTGACAAAATGGGTATTGGCATGCTCAGGAGGAATTGCCCTAAACTTTGTAAAATGCATTTTCATTTTTAACCCATTGTGAAGGTGCAAATTTTAGTGTTCAATGAATTTATAGTAAGATAAAATTACATTTCTCTAATTTCACTTTCATTTATCTTTCACCCTCATGAAACACTAATAGGGTTAACAAAATTCCCAAAGGTTGTTTTGAATATTTTGAGGGGTGTAGTTTCTAAAATGGTGTCATTTGTGGGGGTTTTCTGTCATGTAGGCCTTATAAAATCACTTCTAACTAAATTGACCCTCCAAAAGTAGGTTTTGATGATTTTCGTGAAAATCTGAAAAATTGCACCTAAAGTTATAAGCCTCCTAACATCCTAAATAAAGGAAAAGATGTTTGAAAAATGATGCCAAGTTAAAGCAGACATATGGAAAATGTTAGTTATCAAGTTATTTTAGTGATATGACCAACTTTCCAAAAAGTAGAAAATTTTGAATTTGGAAAACATTGTTTTTTTCAAAATTTTTGCCAAATTTCCATTTATTTCATAAATAAATACTAAATATATTGATTACATTTCTCAACCAGCATGAAGTACAATGTGTCACGAAAAAACAATCTCAAAATCAACTGGATATGTTAAAGCGTTCCAAAGTTATAACCACTTAAATAGGCACATGTCAGATTTTAAAAAATGGGCCGTGTCAGGAAGGTGAAAAGTGGCTTCAGCGTTAAGGGGTTAAGGACACCTGACTTACAGACAACCCATAGTTACAGACAGACCCCTCTGACCTCTGGTGAAGCTTTCTGAATGCTTTACTTAAGTCCCAGGCTGCAATGATCAGCTGTAAGGTGTCTGTAATGAAGCTTTATTGACAATCCTTGGCCCCATTACAGCAAAAAATGTTCAAACTCTGATTGTCACTGGGGCCAAATTTCTTTTTTGTCTGGATCTACAATTGTAAAATTTACAGTTTCGACTTGCATACAAATTCAACTTAAGAACAAACCTCTGGGCCCTATCTTGTACGTAACCCGGGGACTGCCTGTATATCAAAACCACAAAAGAACAATGTTTGTATTATTTGTGTTCTTTTTGTGTTAATTTTATGATTTAAGGAAAACCTCAATTAAAACTATACATTAAAAAAGTTTTTTTCATTTTTTGTAATATTATCTTCAAATAAAATTACGAAGAGTGGGAATTCCGTTCCCCACGATTACGTGGCCATTAACACCCGTGCAGATCACGAGCAACGATCACTCCGGTTTGAGATTACTGAGGCACATAGGAAAACGCACGATTCCAGCTTCCAAATGATTGCACGAAGCAAAAGTAAAATGCAAGGCTTTATTCCATCACATAAATAAAAAAGACTCAGTGCCAGGGGATACAGCAAGCAAGTAGTCTACCTGGCTACATCCCTGGCACTGAGTCTTTTTATGTAATGGATTAAAGCCTTGCACTTTACTTTTGCATCGTGCAATCATTTGGAAGCTGGAATCGTGCGTTTCCTTATGTGCCAAATAAAACTAAAAATGTAAAACAAAAATAAGAATTATTAACTAGCCCTATGTGAATTCAAAAATTCTAATACATTACAGGCCTAGTCATGCCTGGTCTCCACATGAAGGGGATATACAAAGATGGCTGCCCCTGGGGCAGTATATATCACACTAAGGCTACATTCACACTGCTGTATGGGGGGACGTATATACGGCTGACATATATATATATATATATATATGTATATACGCCATGTAAACGTTCCCCCCACGGCAACGGGATAGTGCACCAATATGCGCCATATTATCACTATGGTGAGGGGCGGGGGAGAGCAGCGCTCGCTCTCCTCCTCTCCCCAGCACCGATTTGTGCCAGCCGTATTACGTTACGGCGGGCACACGTTAGTGTGAATATAGCCTTAGGCCGCTTGCACATGATTGCATATGGAGGCCGTATAAATATCAAATAACACGTCTATATACAGTTATAGATGAAGATGCATCAGCCTTTTACCTCACACATATCTGTATCTCTGTATCTCTCCTCCTGTCAGCAGACTTTGGCTTTATAGTTATAGTGCAGGGAACTATCTCCATTATTTCTACAGAGATTTTTGTCACATATTTCTTTTCTCCTGATGAAACTTCTCTTCTCTTTCATCTCTGGAACTTTTTCTTATTATCTTCTCCATCTTTTACCTCAGGATCCTATTATCTCCCTTCTCTCTCATCTCCCTCAGCTCATCTCTACCTCTCACTTCTCTTCTCATTGGCCAGTTATTCCAGAGGGGAGGAGCAATGAGCCTGACCTAACAAGATTGGCAGCTCTCCTAGCTAAGCTTGGTTGTCATGTGCTCCAATACAATCTATGACACATTATACCAAGGCCAACAAAATCCACAAGCAGGAGCCCAGAGGTGATGTACACATATGGGGGGACACTCCAGCCCCTCACACAGTAATGGTGGTTATCTGTCCTCCCTATCACACAGCTCCAGCACACCAGGGCTCATGAAGACGCTGCAGTACAGAGCAGTAATATGTCATATATCAGCCATGTCTGCAGTAAGTGATCACAGGGCGATGTATCTACAGCGTGAGAGGTAAATGGAGCAGATTCATGAGGAGACACAGTGACTACAGGAATTCATGAGGTAACCCTCCTGTCATATCTACAGTATGTGAGGTAATAATACTCCTATATACATCAGTCATATCTACAGTATGTGAGGTAATAATACTCCAATATACATCAGCCATATTTACATTATATGAGGTAATAATACTCCAATATACATCAGTCATATCAACAGTATGTGAGGTAATAATACTCCTATATACATGAGCCATATCTACAGTGTGTGAGGTAATAGTACTCCTATATACATCAGTCATATCTATAGTGTGTGAGGTAATAATACTCCAATATACATCAGTCATATCTACAGCATGTGAGGTAATAGTACTCCAATATACATCAGTCATATCTACAGCCTGTGAGGTAATAGTACTCCAATATACATCAGTCATATCTACAGTGTGTGAGGTAATAATACTCCAATATACATCAGTCATATCTACAGTGTGTGAGGTAATAATACTCCAATATACATCAGTCATATATACAGTGTGTGAGGTAATAATACTTCAATATACATCAGTCATATCTACAGCATGTGAGGTAATAGTACTCCAATATACATCAGCAGGGGCGTTGCTAGGGTGGAAAAAGGTCCGGGGCACGGGCCCCAATGCATGTGTATCAGACTTTTAGTAATGCCCCCACTGTACATAACCCCCTCACATGTGCTTGTGCCAATAACAACCTGACAGTGTATACAGCTACAGAAACCAGCGGAGAAACCCCTACTTTTTCCCTCCAGTGACTGCAGGTGACGCGTCCTCCATCTTCTCCATTAGACATCACCACATCTTATGTTCCTCATTGTCCCTACATCTTGGACAGTGTTATCCTGCTGCTGCCCCCAACAATCTCCCGCAAATACTGTAAGGCTTGCATTTTAACACCAGGAGCTTGTTACCCATCACACTGGTCTCACTAGAAACGCAAATGAGATCAAACTGAGGCCTATTCTAGTGCCACGTGTGAACACGCCCCAAGAAATGTCCCCCACACAGCCCCCCAGTAACATGCCCCACACAGATATCCCCAGTAACGTGCTACACACAGCCCCCCAGTAACGTGCCCCACACAGATACCCCCAGTAACGTACCCCACACAGCCACAAAGCAATGACCCCCATACATCTACCACCAGTAATGTCCACCATACAACCACCCCCAAAATGTCCCCCATGCAAACCCCTGGTATTGTTCCCCACAGCCTCCCAGTAATGTCCCCCACAGCTACCTTCAGTAGGAAATGTTCCCCACACAGCCCTCCCAGTAAGTAATGAGCCCACACACAGCCCCCCAGTAAGTAATGTGCCCCACAGTAAGTAATGAGCCTCACACAGCCCCCCAGTAAGTAATGTGCCTCACACAGCCCCCCAGTAAGTAATGTGCCCACACAGCCCCCCACTAAGTAATGTGCCCACACAGCCCCCCACTAAGTAATGTGCCTCACACACAGCCCCCCACTAAGTAATGTGCCTCACACACAGCCCCCCACTAAGTAATGTGCCTCACACACAGCCCCCCACTAAGTAATGTGCCTCACACACAGCCCCCCACTAAGTAATGTGCCTCACACACAGCCCCCCACTAAGTAATGTGCCTCACACACAGCCCCCCACTAAATAATGTGCCTCACACACAGCCCCCCACTAAGTAATATGCCTCACACACAGCCCCCCACTAAGTAATGTGCCTCACACACAGCCCCCCACTAAGTAATGTGCCTCACACACAGCCCCCCACTAAGTAATGTGCCTCACACACAGCCCCCCACTAAGTAATGTGCCTCACACACAGCCCCCCACTAAGTAATGTGCCTCACACACAGCCCCCCACTAAGTAATGTGCCTCACACACAGCCCCCCACTAAGTAATGTGCCTCACACACAGCCCCCCACTAAGTAATGTGCCTCACACACAGCCCCCCACTAAGTATTGTGCCACCACACAGCCCCCCCAGTAAGTAATGTGCCCCACACAGCCCCACAGTAAGTAATGAGCCCACACAGCTCCCCCCCAGTAAGTAATGTGCCCCCGCACAGCCCCCCCAGTAAGTAATGTGCCCCCACACAGCCCCCCCAGTAAGTAATGTGCCTCACACAGCCCCCCAGTAAGTAATGTGCCTCACACACAGCCCCCCACTAAGTAATGTGCCTCACACACAGCCCCCCACTAAGTAATGTGCCTCACACACAGCCCCCCACTAAGTAATGTGCCTCACACACAGCCCCCCACTAAGTAATGTGCCTCACACACAGCCCCCCACTAAGTAATGTGCCTCACACACAGCCCCCCACTAAGTAATGTGCCTCACACACAGCCCCCCACTAAGTAATGTGCCTCACACACAGCCCCCCAGTAAGTAATGTGCCTCACACACAGTCCCCCAGTAAGTAATGTGCCTCACACAACCCCGTAGTAAGTAATGTGCCTCACACAACCCCGTAGTAAGTAATGTGCCTCACACACAGCCCCCCAGTAAGTAATGTGCCTCACACAGCCCCCCAGTAAGTAATGTGCCTCACGCAGCCCCCCAGTAAGTAATGTGCCTAACACAGCCCCCCAGTAAGTAATGTGCCTCACACAGCCCCCCAGTAAGTAATGTGCCCCCACACAGCCCCCCAGTAAGTAATGTGCCCCCACACAGCCCCCCCCAGTAAGTAATGTGCCCCCACACAGCCCCCCAGTAAGTAATGTGCCCCCACACAGCCCCCCAGTAAGTAATGTGCCCCCACACAGCCCCCCCCAGTAAGTAATGTGCCCCCACACAGCCCCCCCCAGTAAGTAATGTGCCCCCACACAGCCCCCCAGTAGCTAGTGTGCCCCCACACAGCCCCCCCAGTAGCTAATATGCCCCCACACAGCCCCCCCAGTAGGTAATGTCCCCCACACAGCCCCCCCAGTAAGTAATGTGCCCCCACACAGCCCCCCAGTAGCTAATGTGCCCCCACACAGCCCCCCCAGTAGGTAATGTCCCTCACACAGCCCCCCCAGTAGCTAATGTGCCCCCCCCACAGCCTCCCCAGTACGTAATGTCCCCCACACAGCCCCCCCAGTAGCTAATGTTCCCCCACACAGCCCCCCTAGTAGGTAATGTCCCCCACACAGCCCCCCCCCCCAGTAAGTAATGTGCCCACACACAGCCCCCCCCCCCCCCCCCAGTAAGTAATGTCTCCCACACAGGACCCACAGTAAGTAATGTCCCCCACACTGCCCCCCCCCCCCCAGTAAGTAATGTCTCCCACACAGCCCCCCAGTAGCTAATGTGCCCCCACACAGTCCCCCCTGTAGGTAATGTCCCCCACACAGCCCCACTTACCTCAATGATGCAGGTCTATGTGTTCACTGTGTGTTTCCCCGGCAGGTCATGTGACCATGACATCATCACAGGTCCTTCAGAGTATTATTCCTCCAGAGGCTGCAGCCCCTGCTGGGGAAAGCAGTTACTGCACTCCTTCTCATCACGATCTGTGGAGATCGTGATGAGAGAGAGGAGGATGTGCAGGGGAGATCCAGGGCTCCAGCCAAAAGATCCGGGGCACGAGCCCCGGATCTTTTGACCTAGCGACGCCCCTGTACATCAGTCATATCTACAGCATGTGAGGTAATAGTACTCCAATATACATCAGCTATATCTACAGTATGTGAGGTAATAATACTCCCATATACATCAGTCATATCTACAGTATGTGAGGTAATAGTACTCCAATATACATCAGTCATATCTACAGAATGTGAGGTAATAATACTCTAATATACTCCTGCCATAACTACAGTGTGTGAGGTAATAATACTCCAATATACATCAGTCATATCTACAGTATGTGAGGTAATAATACTCCCATATACATCAGTCATATCTACAGTATGTGAGGTAATAGTACTCCAATATACATCAGTCATATCTACAGAATGTGAGGTAATAATACTCTAATATACTCCTGCCATAACTACAGTGTGTGAGGTAATAATACTCCAATATACATCAGTCATATCTACAGTATGTGAGGTAATAATACTCCCATATACATCAGTCATATCTACAGTATGTGAGGTAATAGTACTCCAATATACATCAGTCATATCTACAGAATGTGAGGTAATAATACTCTACTATACTCCTGCCATAACTACAGTGTGTGAGGCAATAATACTCCAATATACATCAGTCATATCTACAATATGTGAGGTAATAATACTCCAATATACAGCAGTCATATCTACAGTGTGTAAGGTAATAATACTCCAATATACATAATTTATATCTACAGAGTGTGAGGTAATAATACTCCTATATATACATCAGTCATATCTACAGTATGTGAGGTAATAATACTCCTATATACATCAGTCATATCTACAGTGTGAGGTAATAATACTCCAATATACTTTAGTCATATCTACAGCATGTGAGGTAATAATACTCCAATATACTTTAGTCATATCCACAGTGTGTACATATGATTTTGTTTTTACAACTTTCCGTGTACTGACCAAGTAAGCTGTGCTCACCACCTGCAAGTCCTACTCACGTAATGAATACCAAACTAGCTTTACAAATCAAAAATAGAAAAAAGTTTAACCCTTTATGGACCAGGCCCTTTTTTGTTTTTTTCATTTTTATTTTTCACTCCCCACAATCAAAAATCTATAACTTTTTTTTACACGTAAAGAGCTCTGTGATGGTTTGTTTTCTGTGTAACAAATTGCACTTCATAGTGACGGTATTTATTATTCTATGCCATGTACTGGGAAGGGGGAAAAAATTCAAAATTCAGTGAAATTTGTTAAAAAACGCATTTGCTGTGTTTTCTTGTGGGGTTGGAATTTACAGCATTCACTGTGCGTCATAAATGACTTGTCTACTTTATTCTTTGGGTCAGTGCTATCACAGGGATATTAAAATTCTATAGGTTTTATAATGTTTTCATACTTTTACAAAACTTAAAAACTTGTGTAGATTTTTTTTTTATTTTGCCATCTTCTGGTGCTAATAACTTTTATATACTTTGGTGTACGGAGCTGTGGGTGTTATCTTTCTTTGCGTCTTTTGATCAGGTTTTCAATGCTACCATTTTTAGGACTGTGCAACCTTTTGATCATTTTTTATAGATTTTTTTATATTTTTCAAAAAAGTACCATTTTTTACTTTGGGCGCTATTTTCCTTTACGGGGTTAAACACAGTGGAAAAAACCTTATTATATTTTGATAGATCGGGCATTTTCGGATGCGGCAATATCTAATGTGTTTGTGATTTTTACTTTTTTTTTACTATTTATATCAGTTCTAGGGAAAGGGGAGTGATTTGAATTTTTAATTATAATTTTTTAGTTTTACTTTTACTATTTATCAGACTCCCTAGGGCACTTTAACCCTAGGTAATCGGATTGATTCTGTCATATACTGCCATACTACAGTATGGCAGTATATGAGGATTTTCATCCTCATACATTACAATGTGCAATTAGCACATAGTAATGAATGGGTTAAATCCAGAAAGCCTCGGGTCTTCGAAAGACCCGAGGCTGTCATGGCAACCGGTCGCTGCTCCCCAATGACATCACGATGCTAGCCCGTGAGCCCTCCCCATGCACCCGAAGCCGACCGGCGACATAATGGTCGTAAAAGGGTTAAAAGGAACAACCACAAGAAGAAAAGAAATGGCACTTATAGCATTAATAGACATCTAAATTCAGAGTGAAGAACTGGGGGGATCAGGGCTATAACGGCTCTAATATTAATAATCCATAGTGATGGGCCATATTATACTGCAGGGAAAATAATCCCATATTTAGATTTCTATAGCAGCACAGAGACCCATAACATGAACAATGAACACTGGAAAATAAAAACCTCCAATAAAGTAAAATCTTTTCTTCCATCTCTAGTAAAAAAAAGTATTGAAATATAATAAAAAATTCCAATAAAACAACAAGTAGAATGAATATAAACTCCATCTCATCCAATAAAAAGGGAAGAGACACGGGTATAGAGACCAAATAATATAAAGTTATGTACAATCTGCACATATTTGGTATCTCCATAATTGTAGTGACCTGTAGAAGAATGGGAAATGTCATTCAATATCACAATACTTAAAACACAACAACAAGGCTCAAACATAGTTTTTTTTCTAAATTCTCCCACAGAAAGTGTTAATAAACATTATTCAATAAGCCAAGATGAAACTGAGGTCTAGTTTCCATCCCAGCACATCCTGGAGAGGTGTGAGACCCCCGCCCTGACATTACCCTCACAATAGTAACGTCTCCAGTCATTCAGGTGCTGATGCTGCTCCCCCGGCTCTCAGTGCAGGTGAATGGGGGAAATACACATAAAGACAATGAGAATGTAAATCCCTTTCATTATGAATAGGTCTGACAGTCACACCCAGGACCGCAGGGGTTGGTGCTTCTGCAGGACTCTCCGCCCTCTTACTGTCAAAATGTGACTAACATGGCATGAGCTCCTCTACGAGAGACGACCAGCCTCCTCTTCTCCCCTACTTTGAGGAAACTTTATGTGTAGAACCAGAAAGTTTTTATTTTAGTGCAAAGATCTTCCAGGGAGATCCGTGGATTTCTAATTCTTTCCTATACGCTCACTAGCGGCAATTGATATATAAGTGATCTTGTACGGCAGGAGAAGGTCAATAATCCCATAAATAGAACGGGACAAAGGGAGATCCATAACTTGTAGGTAAAAACTATAAAAGAAAACCTCCAACAAAATAAAATCTTTCCTTCCATCTCTAATAAAAATCATATAAAAATATAATCAATTATTCCAATAAAACCAGTAGTATAAATAAAAACTTCACCTCATCTGCTAAAAACAAGCCACAATATGGGACGATAGACCAAATAATAAAAGAAAAAACTTATGGTTCTTTAAATCTAGTGGTTTATTACGAAAATTATTTTATTGTCCAAATGTCATAAAACCATAAAAACCTGCACATATTTGGTATCTCCATAATCGTAGTGACCTGTAGAAGAAGGTAAAATGTTATTCAATGATGTAATATGAGACATAAAAACCAGAACTAAATTGCAGTTTATTTGAAAATTCTCACACAGAAAAGTTAAATAATAATTATTAATTTAGGAAAAAGTGAAACTGAGGCCTAGTTTCCATCCCAGCACATCCTGGAGAGGTGTGAGACCCCCGCCCTGACATTACCCTCACAATAGTAACGTCTCCAGTCATTCAGGTGCTGATGCTGCTCCCCCGGCTCTCAGTGCAGGTGAATGGGGGGAATACACATAAAGACAATGAGAATGTAAATCCCTTTCATTATGAATAGGTCTGACAGTCACACCAAAGACCTCAGGGGTTGGTGCTTCTGCAGGACTCTCCGCCCTCTTACTGTATATAAGATCATGTTTCAGTCCTGAATCCTTCAGATGAGACACAACTTCTGCTGATCGTGTATTGTGAGTGCGCTGGATGTACAGGAGGCTGCTGGAGGATATTCCTGTCCTGACTGCAGAAAGAAGCATCCGTGACGTCTGTAATCACCTAAAGAAAAGGAATCTTGGGAATATAATGGAGAATTTATCTACTCAGCCTAAGATGGAGGAGACCAGAGTCTGCTGCACCTACTGCGATTCTCCTGAACCGGCTGTAAGAACATGTCTGCAGTGCGAGGCTTCTTTCTGTGAGAAACACTTACATAGACACAGTAAGTCCTCAGAACATATTTTGGTTGATCCTGATGTTAACCTGGAGGAAAGAAAATGCTCCACACACAATGAGGTACTGAAATACTATTGTCCTATGGATGCCTCCTGTATCTGTGTGTCCTGCTGGGTGGCTGGAGATCACATGGGACATGAGGTGGAGATACTGGATGTGGCCTCTGAGAAGAAGAAGGAGAAGCTGAGATCTGCTGTTGAGAAAATGCACTTGGATAAAATGGAAGTAGGAAAAAAAATCCAGAATCTCACAGATCATGGGGTAGAAGAAGAAAAGAAATTATCTGGACTCACTGAGAAAGTCACTAATCTGTTTACTGATCTGAGGAAGAAGCTGGATGATTTAGAAAGTAGAGTTCTGAGTGAGATCTCCAGACAGAAGGATCAGGTGTCACTCTCAGTTTCTGACATGATCAGACAGGTGGAGCTACACAAGGATGAGCTGACCAAGAAAATTCATCAATTTGAGGAGTCATGTGATTTCACAGATCCATTAACCTTATTACGAGAAGATTTATTCAAAGTTGATGTCAGTGATCGGAGCTGTGATGTTATTGGAGATGTAAGAGAAGCTCAGAGTTTGGATGATGTCATAGTGTCACAGATATTTTACAGAGGACTGCTGTGCTTTGTGGAGGATCTGAATAATCTGAAAAGAACGAGCCAGTTCCCAGTGATGGAGAAATCTGAGGTATTACTGGATATAGACTCGGCTCATGATAACATCATTATATCACAGAGTCTTAGATCTGCTTCTTATACTGCAACGTCACAGAACAGACCTGATGGACCCGAGAGGTTTGAGTCCTCTCAGGTGTTCAGCTCCTGCAGCTTCTCCTCTGGGAGACATTACTGGGAGGTGGATGTGAGTCAGGCGGAGAAATGGATCATTGGAGTGGCCGGGGAAAGTCTGGAGAGGAAAGCGGCTGGTAACGAGTCATTTATTGGTTTTAATGAGAAATCCTGGGGTTTGGTGGTTATTAATAGCCTTGGTGTGCTTCATAACAATATATTTACAAGTCTGGAATCAGAGTCTCCTGTGAAGGTTGTTGGGATCTATCTGGACTATGAGGCCGGTCGTCTGTCCTTCTATCAGCTGTGTGACCCCATCAGACACTTACACACCTTCACCGCCTCCTTCTCCGAGCCGCTCTATGCCACCCTCTGTATGTATGACAATTGTATCCTCACAATCTTAAAATAATTTAGCAAAATTGTGGCTGTAATATGTTAAAATGAATCTCTTCCTTCTAAGATTTTCTCATTTCTATTTCTGTGATGATTCATTACTGAATATATATTAAAGGACATTTTTTTTTGGTGCCAAAGCTTCAGATTTCCTCCATAGATGTAGAAATAAGTGATAGATATTACTGTTCTTCTCACTTGTACTTTATTAATTTGCTGTTGATTTCTTATGTGATTACTGTTGCATTGTGATCAGAAATCGTTATCTTCTACTAACGAGGAATAGATAAAAATGTCTATTGTTTGTCTGTTTAGATTTATATCCTTTCTATGGTCCCATAATAATGGTTTTAACAAGATGAAATAAACAGTTAAACAATAAAAAGTTTTAAAGCACAACTTATTTTTCCATGTGTCTGACTGATGGATTTACTTTCTTAGATTTATGTGTCTCTATGGTAACAGACAACAAACAAAAAAATCTTTTTCCTACTTCATATTCTTCCATCCGTCCTTCCCTGCAGAAGAAGATGAATGGAGGGATGACGGCTAAATCAGAACACACAAGGTTTATTTATTTTCAGTTACCATGGATACACATAGGTCTACCTGTGAGCTGCATGCACAGAAAGATAGGGAAAACGTCATCAAACCCAGGAAAGTGTTTCATCATTTCTCATGGGATATGTACTACGATAATAACAGGGATTTTGTTGAGAATGCAGTCATGGACAGTGTAGACCCCTCGGCTCTCTGCAGAGGGTTTCTCCATCATTACTCCCTTCTGCTCTGAGCGATGGCTGTGACCAATAAGGAGACTTTTACAGCTGTCACTCAGAGCAGGAAGGGGGGATTGTGTGGGAAGCCACTGACAAGAGCTGAGGGCACTTCATGAAGGATCACCAGTGGGGTGGCTGCTGCCTACTATGTTACTATGTAATGTTAAATGTTAAAAAACACTGGATACAGATAGAGAACAATGCATCCCCACAGTCCTCCATAAGTGTTAGATTATGTTATGGTAGCATTAAAAACATCAGGTCATCTTGGAAATAATTACACTACACGCAGCTCCTTACACTGAAGTATGAAAAAGCGCCAAAAATGGCAAAATAAATATTTTTTTTTGTACAGGTGGTTTCATTTTTTTAAATGTATGAAAATGTTATAAAACCTATATAACTTTAGTATCCCCTTGAACGCACCGACCTAAAGAATATATGAGACATTTAATTTGTGGTGCACAGTGAAAGCTGTAAAATCCAAGCCCACAAGAAAATGGCACAAAAGCGTCTTTTCACCAATTTCACTGCATTATGCAGAAAACAAACCCTCACAAAGCTCTTTACATGGGAAAAAAAGTTAGATTTTTGAAAGTGGGGAGTGAAAAATGAAAATGCAAAAACAAAAAGGGGTTAAGATGGCAATATTTGGTCCATAAGCAGGCTAACTTATAGTTCCCCAGTCCCTTCCTCTACTCTGGACTCCTTTCACAGTATGGGGTGTGAGACACTGAAGGGGTTAACTGTGGATGGGCGGTATGTTTCCCCTAGGTTTTGCTATTATGCAAGGCCTTAGTGCTGAGGTTGGGTGTCCAGCACCTTGGACACAGGTGATGGGAGCAGCCCAATCAGTCTTTTTTTTAAACCACTCAGCAGAGCTGGAAGTGTTGTCTCTCTCTGGAAGGAGGCTGGAGAGCACACAGCCCTGACCTCTGTGCCTGGAGCAGCCAAGTGATTTTGTATAGTGGTGAGTTAGTGAACACCTGTATAGTTAGCACCCTGATGGGTAGGATTTTGTTTGTTTAATGCCTGAATGTAAAGGCTGTTTTATTTTGCTGCTACAATAAATGCAGGCGAGACCTGTTTTGGACTGTACTTTGGTGTCACTGTCTTGAACTGCATCACAGCACCCCGCTACCACGGTCTCTACTGGGCCAAATCTCCCACATATGGTGCTTCGGATTGCGGGCAGTTCATAAGACACACACCTGAAAGGCTCGCTACATCCTGCAACATTGCATGGCCTGGGTGAAAGCAGCAGGCAAATTGCAGGATAAAGCCAAGATGGAGGACTTTATTAAAGCCATGCTCCAGCAACAGGAGGAGAGATCCCGCCAGCAGCAGGAGGAGGCCAGAGCTAATCGGCAGCAGCAGCAGGAAGAGTCCCAGGCTAATCGGCAGCTGCAGCAAGCCATGCTCCAGCAGCAGGAGGAGAGGTCCCGACAGCAGCAAGCCATGCTCCAGCAACAGCAGGCAGAGTCCCGAGCCATGCTACAGCAACAGCAGGAAGAGTCCCGAGCCATGTTCCAGTTGATGATGGAAAAGTTTTCTGGCGTTATGGCAGCACCGCAAGCGACGACTACTGAGGGGTCCCATACTGGTTTGCAAGGGTACCCGGTTGTCCAGCATTCCGCACGGGCTGCAGTGCAGAAGGCTTTACAAAAGATGACGGCGACCGACGACGTGGAGGCTTATCTCACTGTGTTCGAGCGAGTAGCTGAGCGAGAGGAGTTACCAGCTGAGCAGTGGGCAGATGTCCTGGCGCCGTTCCTGACAGGCGAATCACAGAAGGCCTACTACGAGTGAAACGGAGGCCCGTGAGTACCCCCAGCTAAAGGCGGAGATTCTGGCTCGTCTTGGGGTCACCGTTCAAGTTCGTTCCAGCCGGGTCCACCAGTGGGCATACTCTGAAAAACTACCCCCGCGCTCCCAAATGCATGACCTGATCCATCTTGTCCGGAAGTGGCTACAATCCGATGACTGCACCCCAGCACAGATGGTCGAGAGAGTGGTTCTTGACAAGTTCACCCGTTCTCTGCCCTCTCGGCTCCAGCGGTGGGTTGGACAGGCCGGTCCCACAAATGCTGAGGAACTCGTGTCCCTAGTAGAGAGATATCGGGCTACGGAGGATCTTCTACTTATCCCTCCCACACGAAGCAGTGCCAGTGACAAGGCCATTAAACCATCTGGTAGGACTGCTACTGCAGAAAAAGGGAAACAGGTCAGGTTGGGAGGGGGTACACTGGGGGGCTTGGATACACAGAAACCCATTGAGGCTCGTGACAGAGGTCAACTGTCCCCTGTCAGTGGAGCCAATGGACTGCAACCAGACCCGGCGAATGTCACTGTTTGCCCGGCCGGTTCTGGCTGCCGAGTCAGTCACGGATGCAGAACCCCAAGTGTGTATGGTCACAATCGGTGGTCACACGGTGGAAGCCTTGCTAGACTCAGGGAGTCTGGTTACCCTGGTGCGGGGAACTTTGGTTGATCCTGGACTGTACAGTGGGAGTGTTGTGTATACATGGGGACACTCGCGAATATCCCACTGCTGTCATCAACCTACATACACCTTGTGGTACTATTACCCATGAAGTGGGGGTGGTGGAGACCCTGTTTCATGAGGCTATTATCGGCAGAGACTTACCAGTGTTTTGGGACCTCTGGAGACGAAGACCCACCTCAGGTGCTGTTGCAGATAATGGACGTCAGGTATGTCCGGCCTTGGCCCCTGAACCCTTTGAGGCCGATGTACCCACACCAGCAGTAGGGGTGACCCCATGTGATGAATTCTCTCCCCTAGAGGTCCTAGCTGGTGAGGTCGAGGGCCACGAGGAGGTGGCCGACATGCCGGACCTTGAGTTTTCCCGTGAGAATTTTGGGGCTGCACAGCTACAGGACCCTACCTTGTTTAAAGCACGGGAGAATGTTAAGGTGATAAATGGGGTACTCCAAATACCAGGGGCTGACAAAATATACCCCCGAATGGTGATTGTTGGGGAGCTGTTGTACAGGGTCGACCAGATACGGGGTGAGGAGGTTGAGCAACTTGTAGTACCCCAATCTCACCGTAGGCTGGTGCTAGAGTTGGCACACAAACATGTGCTGGGAGGGCACTTAGGTGCTGAGAAGACCCGGGAGAGGATCCTGCAGAGATTTTTCTGGCCCGGGGTGTGGGAGGAGGTAAACCGGTATTGTAGCTCCTGCCCTGAGTGTCAACTTACTCCCCCGGTGTCCCACTTCAGGAGTCCTTTGGTCCTGCTACCAATCATAGAGGTGCCATTTGAACGGATTGCAATGGATCTGGTTGGCCCCATAGTCAAATCCTCAAGGGGGCACCAATACATCCTGGTTATCCTGGACTACGCTACGCGGTATCCCGAGGCGATTCCATTAAGGAACACCTCCTCCAAAAATATTGCTAGGGAGCTGTTCCAGGTATTCTCACGCACAGGCCTCCCCAAGGAAATCTTGACTGACCAGGGTACCCCATTCATGTCTAGGGTAATGAAGGAGATGTGTAAGTTACTGCAGGTTAAACAGCTCCGCACCTCTGTGTATCATCCTCAGACAGATGGCCTAGTCGAGAGGTTTAACAAGACCTTGAAGGGGATGCTAAAGAGGGTGGTCAGCAAGGATGGGAAGGACTGGGATTGTTTGTTGCCCTATTTGATGTTTGCCATACGTGAAGTTCCCCAGTCCTCCACGGGTTTCTCACCCTTTGAGCTGTTATATGGCCGTTCCCCACGTGGGCTTTTGGATATAGCCAAGGAGACCTGGGAACAGGAGAGGACCCCCCACCGTAGTGTGATAGAACACGTCTCCCTTATGCAGGACCGCATAGCGGCGGTAATGCCCCTTGTAAAGGAGCACATGACAAGGGCACAAGAGGCCCAGTCTAGGGTCTACAATAGGTCAGCCAGACTCAGGACCTTTAACCCAGGCGACAGAGTGCTAGTTCTGGTGCCCACCGTTGAGAGCAAGTTCTTGGCAAAATGGCAAGGACCATATGAGGTCATGGAGAAAGTGGGGGAGGTTAACTACAAGGTATCTCAGCCGGGGAGGAGGAAACCCGAACAGATATACCACGTGAACCTCCTAAAGCCATGGAGGGAAAGGGAGTCCCTGATGGCCGTGGGAGTAGAAAAAGCGTCTGTCCCCAAGAAGGGGACACCGGAGGTAGGTGTACCCGATGCCAAGGTGCCTGAAGTACGGATCTCGGAGTCCAGGGCCCAGATTCAGGAAGCGAAGGAGTTTGTGCTCCGAAATGTGGATGTGTTCTCTAAGTTACCGGGACGTACTTCAGTCATCAAGCATGATATCATAACCGAACCCCACACCAAAAACCCTACCGGGTCCCTGAAGCGCGCCGGCTTGCCATATCCGAAGAAGACAGGCAGATGTTAGACCTGGGGGTTATCGAGGAGTCTAAAAGTGACTGGTCGAGTCCTATTGTGTTGATTCCCAAACCTGATGGTTCCCTACGGTTCTGCAATGACTTTAGGAAGTTGAACGAGGTGTCCAAATTTGATTCTTATCCCATGCCCAGGGTTGACGAGTTGATAGAACGACTTGGACAGGCTAGATTCTTCTCCACCCTTGACCTGACGAAAGGGTATTGGCAGGTACCCCTTACTGACAGGGCCAAAGAGAAGACCGCTTTTGTTACTCCTGATGGGCTTTTTCAGTACGTGGTACTCCCCTTTGGGCTACATGGGGCTCCTGCCACATTCCAGAGGTTAATGGATCTCGTGCTAAAACCTCACCGGAGATATGCCTCGGCCTATCTGGATGACATCATAGTTTATAGTAACGATTGGGAGAGTCACCTGGCCAAGGTGCAAGCAGTGGTAGACTCCCTGAGGGCAGCAGGGTTGACAGCGAACCCCCAAAAATGTGCTCTGGGTCTGGAAGAGGCCCGTTACCTGGGGTACCGTATTGGGCGAGGTGTCATCAAACCCCAAGTAAATAAAGTGGAGGCGATCCAGCAGTGGCCACGACCTATGAGCAAGAAGCAAGTGAGGGCTTTCCTAGGCATAGTGGGCTATTATCGCCGATTTATCCCCGATTTTGCTACCATAGCGGCACCCCTGACTGACCTGACCAAGGGTAGCAGGGCGGTGATGGTAAAGTGGAGTGAAGAGGCTGAGGGGGCGTTTCAGCGACTTAAGACGGTTTTGTGCGAGGGACCGGTACTGATCACCCCTGACTTCACCAAGACCTTTATTGTGCAGACTGACGCTTCTGACGTGGGCTTAGGGGCTGTCCTGTCCCAAGTAGTGGAGGGTGAGGAACATCCCGTGACATTCCTGAGCCGCAAGCTCACACCCCCTGAGAAGAACTATAGCATAGTTGAGAGGGAGTGCTTGGCGATAAAATGGGCTCTGGAATCCCTGAGGTATTACTTGATAGGGCGACAGTTTACACTAGTGACCGATCACTCTCCCCTCACCTGGATGAGTCAGGCCAAAGAGAGGAACGCCAGGGTCACAAGGTGGTTCCTAATGTTGCAGAATTTCAAATTCACGGTAGAACATCGAGCAGGAAAGCTGCATGGGAATGCCGATGCCCTGTCTCGTACCCACTGTCTGATGGCCAAAAGTGTTCGCCCCCACAGGGTCAAACAGAGGGGGAGGGTATGTGAGACACTGAAGGGGTTAACTGTGGATGGGCGGTATGTTTCCCCTAGGTTTTGCTATTATGCAAGGCCTTAGTGCTGAGGTTGGGTGTCCAGCACCTTGGACACAGGTGATGGGAGCAGCCCAATCAGTCTTTTTTTTTTAAACCACTCAGCAGAGCTGGAAGTGTGGTCTCTCTCTGGAAGGAGGCTGGAGAGCACACAGCCCTGACCTCTGTGCCTGGAGCAGCCAAGTGATTTTGTATAGTGGTGAGTTAGTGAACACCTGTATAGTTAGCACCCTGACGGGTAGGATTTTGTTTCTTTAATGCCTGAATGTAAAGGCTGTTTTATTTTGCTGCTACAATAAATGCAGGCGAGACCTGTTTTGGACTGTACTTTGGTGTCACTGTCTTGAACTGCATCACAGCACCCCGCTACCACGGTCTCTACTGGGCCAAATCTCCCACAGGGGGTAATGTTATTGACGGTAATACAGTATTCATCACTATATTAGCTTCTAGTATAGTGTTATTATTGGTAATGTTGGCCTTTCTATAGTGCTCTTTATAACCAGAATTCTGCTATTTATGTGGTTGTAATGGTGGCCTCATGATGTCAAAGTGTTATTTGTCTCTTTTATAGTGGTATAGTGGCACTATTGGGTTAAATCTCTGTGTTGGCACCTTGCGATAGAAACGTCGGCTTTGGTTTGCAGTTTGAGCAATCGTTCTCTTAAAGGTTCGCCACCACTGGCATAAGACAAAGTGGAAAAAAAGGCAAGAACTGTAGTACACTTCCCCAGAAATTCACATACTCCAAATAGTAAAAAAAAAAACTGATTACAGGCGGTCCCCTACTTAAGGACACCCGACTTACAGACAACCCATAGTTACAGACGGACCTCTCTGCCCACTGTGACCTCTGGTGAAGCTCTCTGGATGCTTTACTATAGTCCCAGACTGCAATGCTCAGCTCCAATTACAGCAAAAATTTTGAAACTCCAATTGTCACTGGGAAAAAGAAAAAAAATTGTCTAGAACTTCAATTATAAAATATATAGTTTCGACTTACATGCAAATTCAACTTAAGAACAAATCTCCGGACCCTATATTGTATGTAACTCGGGGACTGCCTGTACTTTCTTAATATGCTTAATATAATGGTCCTCTGTAACGCATTTCGAGTACTCGACGCTTTCTCAAACAAAGGACAACGAATGAGCAGGTCTTATGTACTAATACATAGAAAACAAATGACTCGCCAGCGTTTCGGAGTGGGACTTCCGGCTCATATTAGATTAGGTACACATGTGCAGAGATGGTAGTTTCATGTTGAAACGCTGGTACGTGTAAGTCATTTATTTTCTATGTATTAGTATATAAGACGGTCAATGTGTATTATCCTGCTCATTTGTCGTCCTATGTTTGAGAAAGGGTCGAGTACCTGAAATGCGTTACAGAGGACCATTATATTGAGAATGTCTTTTATTTTTTACTTTGATAAAATTAAAATAAAATAACAAAGTGATCAGATGTTTTTTTGACTATTTGGAGTATGTGAATTTCTGGGGAAGTGACTGTCAGCGCCCCACCACAGCTCTTGCCTTTTCTCCACTTTGTCTTAGGTACATCCAAAGCAGCACTGAAGATATGGGATTTATACACAGAGAAACCTTCACTATTTGCTCTGAAAATTGGGGACCTTCTGTGCAAAATTTTACAGGGTTTTTTGGAAGATCTGGACCTACAACGTATGATAGAACATGGAATAAACTCTATAGCTGATATATGGGATAAAACCCATTCATTACCATTCAAAATTATTTGTGAAAAATTAGATATTTCTGTAAAAGAATTTTATAAGTACCTACACATTAGACACTTTCTAACTATGGTACCAGAGAAATGTTGGGGTCCCAAATCAATATTTGAGCTATCTTTCTTTAATAAGCTTAAACTAATGAAAGGAATATCTCTAGCATATAAAGCTATAGAGGGGATGCAGCATACAGAAGCCTCACCATGTCTGGAGCAATGTGGACCGCGCTATTTCCGTTGGCGGCACTTCCTGGGAAAATATTTTCAAACTAACAACCTCCTTTCTCACAGAGCTGCTGGTCTGCAGCAAGAACGGCATACGATGGTAGACGGCGTCTTATTGCCCTCCCTGCCCCTCTGACCCTGGTCTCTGTAACTATCCCTGATTTGTAATTTTCCACACAGTCCAACATTATTACAAATGTTTACTTTTCAGGAGAGTAAAATTGTATTAAGTGCATACTCAAGACATATTCAAGTTTTCATTTGTGTATGTGTGTAAATTGTGGGGGTAAGTGAAAAGGAAAATCACTAATGAAAACATTAAAAATGTGTCACCCAATTTTTCTTGAAAATTTTTCAAAATTTTATCAATATTGTATTTTAACTATCGTGACATACTTAAAGGTTTAGCAAATTTTCTATATGTTTTTTTGAATAGTGTAAGATGAGCAGTTTTGAAAACCAATAGATTTTTGGGGAAATTTGTGAAATTAAGGCCCTTTCACAACTGCATTGGTCCCTAAAAAATGGCTTTTGAAATTTTATTAAAAATGAGGAAAATTGCAGTTTGACTTACAACTAGAGATGAGCGAACATACTCGTCCGAGCTTGATGCTCGTTTGAGCATTAGTGTACTCGAAACTGCTCGTTGCTCGGACGAATACTTCGCCCGCTCGAGAAAATGGCATCTCCCGCCGTTTTGCTTTTTGGCGGCCAGAAACAGAGCCAATCACAAGCCAGGAGACTCTGCACTCCACCCAGCATCACGTGGTACCCTTACACGTCGATAGCAGTGGTTGGCTGGCCAGATCAGGTGACCCTGGAATAGACTAGCCCCTGCCTGCGCTGCTCGGATTATTCTGTGTCTGGATGCCGCTAGGGAGAGAGCTGCTGCTGGTCAGGGAAAGCGTTAGGGTGTTCTATTAGAATAGTGTTAGGCAGGAGTGATTCAACAACAACCCAACAGCCCTTCTTAGGGCTACAATAACGTTATACTTTTTTTTTTTTTTATTTGCTTGTGGCTGGGCTTGCTGGCACTAGTAGTGCAGCTAGTACCATATTGTGAGGAATTTGCAGGGGGACTTGCTACCGTTGTGTTTAGCTCTTAGTGACACACATATCCACCTCAAACACCGAAGTGGGAAAATTTATTAGGGCTTTGATTAGAATTAGGAAGAGTCTGCTGATTTATTTATTTTTTACCTTTATTTCATTTTATAGCTCAAACTCATCTTGCAAAGCAGTGTGCTCTCATTGTAGGCTACAAAATAGCCATAGGAGAACCCCAACGGCTTACTTAGGCCTACAATAGCGTTATATTTTCCTTTTTTTTTGTTTGCTTGTGGCTGGGCTTGCTGGCACTAGTAGTGCAGCTAGTACCATACTGTGAGGAATTTGCTGGGAGACCTGCGACCGTTGTGTTTAGCTCTTAGTGACACGCATATCCACCTCAAACACCAAAGTGGGACAATTTATTAGGGGTTTGATTTGAATTACGCAGAGTCTGCTGATTTATTTATTTTTTTTTACCTTTATTTCATTTTATAGCTCAAACTCATCTTGCAAAGCACAAAATCCAGTTGTGTGCTGTCAGTGTAGGTTAGAAACTAGCCATAGCAATAGGATAGCATCGTTTTGTTAAAAAAAATAAATAAATAAAAAAAAATAAACACAAAATTTTTTTTTTTTTCAAGTTTACACTTTAATTTGGAAAATGTTTAACCCGAGGGCTAGGGGTAGAGGACGAGGGCGTGGACGTGGGCGTCCAACTACTGCAGGGGTCAGAGGCCGTGGTCCTGGGCGGGGTGAGACACCACCTGCTGATGGGGTGAGACTACCACGCCGCAGAGGTACACTCCCTAGGTACATCATGTCTCAAGTTACTGGGACTCGTAGTAGAGCACTGTTGAGGCCAGAACAGTGCGAAGAGGTGATGTCGTGGATTGCGGACAATGCTTCTAGCCATTTGTCCACCAGTCAGTCTTCCACACCACCTCAGCCTCCTTCCCCCCAGTCTGCCCCCTCCCACCAAAATTTGGCATTTGAACCGGCATACTCTGAGGAACTGTTTTCTGGACCCTTCCCACAGTCACAAACCACTTGTCCTGCTGCTGCTGAGCTATTTTCCGATGCCCAGGTTTTCCACCAGTCGCAGTCTGTGGGTGATGATGACATTATTCACGTAGTGGAAGAAGTGTGTAAAGAGGTGTCGGACGATGAGGAGACACAGTTGTCAGACAGTGGTGATGTTGTTGTCAGGGCAGGAAGTCCGAGGGGGGAGCAGACTGAGGGATCGGAGGATGATGAGGTGACAGACCCAAGCTGGGTTGATAGGCCGGGTGAACACAGTGCTTCTGAGACGGAGGCGAGTCCTATAGCAGAACAGGTTGGAAGAGGCAGTGGTGGGGCCAGACGGAGAGGCAGTGCCAGAGCTGGTGCATCAGCGCCAAATGTTGCCCGTAGTCAAGCTCCCGTGGCGAGGGCTAGATTTTCAGAAGTTTCTTTAAAGAAACACCGGATGACCGACGGACTGTGGTGTGCAACCTTTGCCAAACCAGGATCAGCAGGGGTTCCACCACTACTAGCTTAACTACCACCAGTATGCGCAGGCATCTGAATGCTAAACACCCCACTCAATGGCACCAAGCCCGTTCACCTCCGGCCGGGCACACCACTGCTCCTTCCCCTGTGTCATCTGCTAGTCAGC
Source organism: Engystomops pustulosus (assembly GCF_040894005.1). Lineage (NCBI taxonomy): Eukaryota > Metazoa > Chordata > Amphibia > Anura > Leptodactylidae > Engystomops > Engystomops pustulosus. The sequence goes on from NC_092418.1 coordinate 10,467,961, forward strand.
CCCCTGCCCAGGACCCCGGCCCAAACACGAAAACCCCATCTTCGCCTCCACGATCCTCCACAGCATCCACCAGTGTTCAGCTCTCCATACCCCAGACGCTGGAGCGCAAAAGGAGGTATAGCGCAACCCACCCACACGCCCAAGCCCTCAACGTCCACATCTCCAAGTTGCTTAGCCTGGAGATGCTGCCCTATAGGCTGGTAGAGACCGAGGCCTTTCGGAACCTCATGGCGGCCCCTCGGTATTCGGTCCCCAGCCGCCACTACTTTTCCCGATGTGCCGTCCCAGCCCTGCACAAGCACGTGTCAGAGAACATCCTCTGTGCCCTGACCAACGCCGTTTCTGACAAGGTCCACCTGACCACGGACACGTGGACGAGTGCTGCCGGGCAGGGCCACTATATATCGCTGACAGCACATTGGGTTAACTTGGTGGAGGCTGGGACCGAGTCTGACTCTGGGGCTGGTCATATACTGCCGACGCCGAGGATTGTGGGGCCTACCTCGGTCCAGGTCTCAAAGGCCTACTATGCCTCCTCCTCCTCCCACCCCTCCTCCACCTCTTCCTCTGAATTACCATCCGTGGGCATGGCGCCATCAGTCGGTAGCTCTAGGCACAGCAGCAGTGCCATCGCTAAGCGACAGCAGGCGGTGCTCAAACTGCTGAGCCTAGGCGATAAAAGGCACACCGCCCAAGAGTTATTACAGGGCATCACGGCGCAGACTGATCTGTGGCTGGCACCGCTGAACCTGAAGCCAGGCATGGTTGTGCGTGACAACGGCCGTAACCTGGTGGCAGCTCTGCAACTCGGCAGACTGACACATGTGCCATGCCTGGCCCATGTGTTAAATCTCATAGTTCAGCGTTTCCTCAAGACATACCCCAATCTGTCTGATTTGCTCACGAAGGTGCGCCGCATCTGTGCGCATTTCAGGAAGTCCAGCACAGATGCTGCCACTCTCAGGGCAGCACAGCGCCGCCTCCAACTGCCCGCTCACCGACTGTTGTGCGACGTGCCCACGAGGTGGAATTCAACACTAACCATTTATCCAGAGTTTACCAGCAGCGCAGAGCGATTGTAGACTGCCAGATGTCAACTTCCACCAGAACTGGTAGTCAGGTCAGTCAGCTTCCTCAAGTCTACAATGAGGAGTGGACGTGGATGTCTGATATCTGTCAGGTGCTGAGTAACTTTGAGGAGTCAACACAGATGGTCAGTGGTGATGCCGCCATCATCAGCCTCACCATCCCGCTGCTTGGCCTGTTGAAAAACTCTCTGGTCAGCATGAAGTCGGAAGCTTTGCGCTCGTCACAAGAGACAGGGGAAGAAGATTCCCTTGTTGATAGCCAAAGCACCCTTAGGTCTGTTTCTCAGCGCATATCGGAGGAGGTGGAGGAGGATGAGGAGGAAGAGGAGGAGAATGTTGGCGAGACAGAAGAGGGGACCATTGTTCAGTCCTTCACTGTTCAGCGTGTATGGGCAGAAGAAGAGGAGTTGGAGGAGGAGGAAATGGACAGTCAGGCCAGTGAGGGGAGTGAATTCTTGCGCGTTGGGACTCTGGCGCATATGGCAGATTTCATGCTAAGCTGCCTATCCCGTGACCCTCGCGTTCAAAGAATTTATTCCAGCACCGATTACTGGGTATTCACTCTCCTGGACCCACAGTACAAGCAAAATCTTTCCACTCTCATCCCTGGAGAGGAAAGGAGTGTGAGAATGCATGAATACCAGCAGGCCCTGGTGCACAAGCTGAAACAGTATTTCCCTTCTGACAGCGCTAGCGGCAGAGGGCGTACTTCTGCGGGACAAGTAGCGAGGGAGAGTAGGCGACCAGGCAGCTTGTCCAGCACTGGCAGGGGTACGCTTTACAAGGCCTTTGCCAGTTTTATGTCACCCCAGCAAGACACTGTCACCTGTCCCCAGTCTCGGCAGAGTAGGGCTGATCTTTACAGAAAGATGGTGAGGGAGTACGTAGCTGACCATACCATCGTCCTAAATGATCACACAGCTCCCTACAACTACTGGGTTTCAAAGCTGGACATGTGGCACGAACTGGCGCTGTACGCCTTGGAGGTTCTTGCCTGCCCTGCCGCTAGCGTGTTGTCCGAGCGGGTTTTCAGTGCAGCTGGTGGCATCATCACCGATAAGCGTACACGCCTGTCGACTGACAGCGCTGACAGGCTGACGCTTATCAAGATGAATAAAGCCTGGATTTCTCCGCATTTCTATTCTCCACCAGGTGAAAGAAGCTGAACCTGAATAATGTATGCACTCCTCCTCCTCATTGTCCTCCTTCTCCTCCTCTTTGTACACTAAAGTAGAGGAAACTGGCTATTTTTTTGCCTGGGCCAACTGGCTCTGGCTATAGTACTCTATGTATTTAATTTTTCTGGAGGGCCAACTACCCTGTCCTCTGTTTTAAACAATTTTTGGGAGTGCCACATACAGGCACTCAATCTATGTAATTTTTCTGGAGGACCAGCTACCTGCTCCTCTGGTTTGAAAACTTTTTTGACTGCCACATACAGGCACTATCCAAATTAAATTGTCTCCATAGCAGCCTCCACACGTCGTCTTTTTAGCTGCCTTCACACGTTGTCTCCATTGCTACCTCCACACGTCATCGCCATAGCTGCCTCCAAAAGTAGTCCATATAGCTGCCTCCATACATGGTCCCCTTATCAAACGAGCTGTGTCAGGCAGAATTTTGAATTGTTTTCATGGCTTCCATGTTAACTTTGTCGCCACCCTGCTGTGTAATCCACAAAATATACTGGCAAACTTTTATCATTTACCAATATTATTTCAGCGCTTCTTGCGCATCTGTTTACATTCCCCTCACCCGCCATATCCTAAACTTATAAGAACGCTACTACACTTGATCTTATACAAAAGGTTCTTAGAAGTGCTGTTTGGGGAGTAGCCTAGAGACAGGGGCTTGGATTGGCGAAAGCTCGCCTGGCAGCGGAGCGCCAGCTCCATCCCAAGATCCAACTAACATAGTTTTAACTGCAGCACCTTTAATCTACTACTAGTTCACTGCCTCCATACATGGTCCCCTTATCAAACGAGCTGTGTCAGGCAGAATTTTGGGTTGTTTTCATGGCTTCCTCATCAAACATGTTAACTTTGTCGCCACCCTGCTGTGTAATCCACAAAATATACTGGCAAACTTTTATCATTTACCGATATTATTTGAGCGCTTCTTGCTCACCTCCTTTGGTTCCTCTCTGCCACCCATTGGTTTTAAGCCTGAGTCCATTTGGGGTATGTTGCCAAGACACTCTCTAGCCTGCCGCTGCTGCCGCTGCCTCTGCATAGTCCCTTATAGTGTCAGGGTCAATTATTGGATGTTTTAGATGCTATCTAGCCTCATTTGGTCACTCTGTCATTGCCATGCTGTTGCCCATACTTTTGGCATAATGGTGCGATTAAGCAGCCTCAGAGGCATCCATGCATGCTGCCCCTGCTGTTTCCTGTCCATTTCCGTGGTGTTTCCATCCTTTTCTGAGGTTCCCAGGTGATTGGCCAAGCTTCCCTGTGCAGATCCTTGGTCCCCTTGAAAAATGCTCGAGTCTCCCATTGACTTCAATGGGGCTCGTTATTCGAGACGAGCACTCGAGCATCGGGAAAAGTTCGTCTCGAATAACGAGTACCCGAGCATTTTAGTGCTCGCTCATCTCTACTTACAACCCTTCTACCAACCTCATAAAATAAAAGGATAGTGGGAAAAGTGAACCCCACATAAAGCAGACGTATGATAAATGTTAATAACTTAATTTGTTTTCACCACATTCACCCTGTTTTCATAAATAAATGACTAATAAATATCACTCAAATTTTTTTGCTAACATAAAGTTCAATGTGCCATGAAAAAACAATATCAAAATCACTTTTTAAAATTAAAGTTCTCCAAAGTTATTATCATCTAAAGTGACGCTGAAAACAAGTGTTGGTGATAAAAAAGCTTTTTTTTTGTAAGTTTTAAAAATAAATGTATACATTTACGATATCGCCACAAGCATAATGAAAAATAAAAAATAAAATTTCACGTATCTTGTATGTTTTTGCTTAGATTTTTTAAATGTATTCTACTTGTTAGACAACAAAAATAGTCCAAAAATAGTCCAAACAATTTAAGGAAAAAAACACATAAAGAAAACAAATGGCACTTGTAGCATTAATAGACATCTAAATTCAGAGTGTAGAAGACCCGGGGGGATCAGGACTATAATGGCTCTAATATAATAATTATATAGTGATGGGCCATATTATACTGCAGGGACAATGATACCATTTTTAGATTTCTATAGCAGGACAGAGACCCATAACTTGCACAATGAACCCTAGAAAATAAAAACCTCTAACAAAGTAAAATCTTTTCTTCCATCTCTAGTAAAAAAGAAGTATTGAAATATAATAAATAATTCCAATAAAACAACAAGTAGAATGAATATAAACTCCATCTCATCCATTAAAATAGGCGGCAACACGGGTATAGAGACCAAATAACATAAAGTTATGTACAATCTGCACATATTTGGTATCTCCATAATCGTAGTGACCTGTAGAAGAATGTGAAATGTTATTCAATATCACAATACTTAAAACAGTTAAAGTTTTTTTTCTCAATTCTCCAACAAAAAAGGTTAATACTAATTAATTAATCAGCCAAAAGAGAAACTGAGGCCTAGTTTCCATCCCAGCACATCCTGGAGAGGTGTGAGACCCCCGCCCTGACATTACCCTCACAATAGTAACGTCTCCAGTCATTCAGGTGCTGATGCTGCTCCCCCGGCTCTCAGTGCAGGTGAATGGGGGAAATACACATAAAGACAATGAGAATGTAAATCCCTTTCATTATGAATAGGTCTGACAGTCACACCCAGGACCACAGGGGTTGATGCTTCTGCAGGACTCTCCGCCCTCTTACTGTATATAAGATGAGGTTTCAGTCCTGAATCCTTCAGATGAGACACAACTTCTGCTGCTCGTGTATTGTGAGTGCGCTGGATGTACAGGAGGCGGCTGGAGGATATTCCTGTCCTGACTGCAGAAAGAAGCATCCGTGACGTCCGTAATCACCTAAAGAAAAAGAATCTTGGGAATATAATGGAGAATTTATCTACTCAGCCTAAGATGAAGGAGACCAGAGTCTGTTGCACCTACTGCGATTCTCCAGAACCGGCTGTAAGAACATGTCTGCAGTGCGAGGCTTCTTTCTGTGAGAAACACTTACAGAGACACAGTAAGTCCTCAGAACATATTTTGGTTGATCCTGATGTTAACCTGGAGGAAAGAAAATGCTCCACACACAATGAGGTACTGAAATACTATTGTCCTATGGATTCCACCTGTATCTGTGTGTCCTGCTGGGTGGCTGGAGATCACATGGGACATGAGGTGGAGATATTGGATGTGGCCTCTGAGAAGAAGAAGGAGAAGCTGAGATCTGCTGTTGAGAAAATGAACTTGGATAAAATGGAAGCAGGAAAAAAAATCCAGAATCTCACAGATCATGGGGTAGAAGAAGAAAAGAAATTATCTGGACTCACTGAGAAAGTCACTAATCTGTTTACTGATCTGAGGAAGAAGCTGGATGATTTAGAAAGCAGAGTTCTGGGTGAGATCTCCAGACAGAAGGATCAGGTGTCACTCTCAGTCTCTGACATGATCAGACTGTTGGATTTACACAAGGATGAACTGACCAAGAAAATTCATCAATTTGAGGAGTCATGTGATATCACAGATCCATTAACCTTCTTACGAGAAGATTTATTCAAAGTTGATGTCAGTGATCGGAGCTGTGATGGCATTGGAGATGTAAGAGAAGCTCAGAGTTTGGATGATGTCATAGTGTCACAGATATTATACAGAGAACTGCTGTGCTTTGCTGATGATCTGAATAATCTGAAAAGAACGAGCCAGTTCCTAGTGATGGAGAAATCTGAGGTATTAATGGATATAGACACGGTTTATGATAACATTAGAGATGAGCGAGCACTAAAATGCTCGGGTACTCGTTATTCGAGACGAACTTTTCCCGATGCTCGAGTGCTCGTCTCGAATAACGAGCCCCATTGAAGTCAATGGGAGACTCGAGCATTTTTCAAGGGGACCAAGGCTCTGCACAGGGAAGCTTGGCCAAACACCTGGGAACCTCAGAAAAGGATGGAAACACCACGGAAATGGACAGGAAACAGCAGGGGCAGCATGCATGGATGCCTCTGAGGCTGCTTAATCGCACCATTATGCCAAAATTATGGGCAACAGCATGGCCATGATAGAGTGACCGAATGAGGCTAGATAGCATCTAAAACATCCAATAATTGACCCTGACACTATAAGGGACGGCATGCAGAGGCAGCAGCAGCAGTGGCAGGCTAGAGAGTGTCATAACGACATACCCTAAATGGACTCAGGTTTCACCAAAGGAGGTGAAATGATTTCCTATGTGAACAAAAGGTTGACGGTATATTTAGTCGATAACACAGCATGGTGGGGACATAGTGACCAAGTTCCATAACGTATCTGGTGAAACACCCGAAAAATGAGCCTGACACAGCTCTTTTGATAAGGGGACGACATGTGGAGGCAGCCAAGGAGACGACTTCCATGATTAAGAGCGACAGTATGGGGCATTCATATTGCGCTGCTATGATTGCAACTTCAGGTCTCCAGCATGGCGGCGACAGATGGGCCGAGTTCTACTATGTATCTGGTGAAACACCTGAAAATTCTGCCTGACACAGCTCGTTTGATAAGGGGGTGATGTGCTGCATATCCTCTTGTGCTCCAGCGTCTGGGGTATAGAGAGTTGAAATGAGACATTGGTGGACGCTGTGGAGGATCGTGGAGGCAAAATGGACAGGAAACAGCAGGGGCAGCATGCATGTATGCCTCTGAGGCTGCCTAATCTTGGGATGGAGCTGGCGGTCCACTGCCAGGCGAGCTTTCGCCTGTCCAAGCCCCTGTCTCTCGGCTCCTCCCCACCCAAAATGGGCCTGGGGGCCAGAAGCGTTTACTTTGAAAAAATTATAATTTTCAAAGCAGGCCGGGTCGTTTGAATATTTCACCTAGGAATAATGGAATAGCATAGTGGTTCTATTTTTAATATTTTTTACGGAAATGGTTCCATGATTAAGAGCGACAGTATGGGGCATCCATATTGCGCTGCTATGATTGCAACTTCAGGTCTCCAGCATGGCGCCGACAGATGGGCCACGTTCCACTATGTATCTGGTGAAACACCTGAAAATTCTGCCTGACACAGCTTGTTTGATAAGGGGACGATGTATGGAGGCAGTGAACTAGTAGTAGATTAAAGGTGCTGCAGTTAAAACTATGTTAGTTGGATCTTGAGATGGAGCTGGCGCTCCGCTGCCAGGCGAGCTTTCGCCAATCCAAGCCCCTGTCTCTAGGCTACTCCCCAAGCAGCACTTCTAAGAACCTTTTGTATAAGATCAAGTGTAGTAGCGTTCTTATAAGTTTAGGATATGGCGGGTGAGGGGAATGTAAACAGATGCGCAAGAAGCGCTGAAATAATATTGGTAAATGATAAAAGTTTGCCAGTATATTTTGTGGATTACAAAGCAGGGTGGCGACAAAGTTAACAAGTTTCTTGTGGAAGCCATGAAAACAACCCAAAATTCTGCCTGACACAGCTCCTTTGATAAGGGGACCATGTATGCCTACAGTTCATGCCAGTCGCTGCACTGGCTGCCAGTCTCCTTTCGAATACAGTTTAAAATAATAACCCTCATCCATAAAGCTCTGTATAATGCTGCACCCCCCTACCTTTCCTCTCTTATCTCAGTCTATCGCCCAACCCGTGCTCTTAGATCCGCCAGTGATCTTAGATTAACCTCTACCCTAGTGCGGACCTCCCACTCGCGTCTCCAAGACTTCTCTAGAGCTGCACCAATTCTATGGAATGCTCTGCCCCGGACTATCAGACTAATACCTAACCTCCAAAGTTTCAAACGTGCTCTTAAAACCCATTTTTTTAGGCAAGCCTATAACACTCATTAACTGCATGAAGTTTTAACTCTTCTACTAACCCGTCCTGTGTCGTCCTCCCATCTGTTATCCAGCAACCAACAGGCACCAGACTTCTCTGCAGTCCCATTCACCCTGGACCTGGTATATAAGATGACGGCTGAGTGGTTCAAGCGACAGCAATTCCATTTATTATATTTTGTTCTATTCCCTAAGAAGAATGGCTTGACCATTAAATATTCTTTTACCTCGTGTTACCCCATCATCTTCATAAACCGTAAGCTCTGGCGAGCAGGGACCTCACTCCTGTTGTTCCATACAAATGTTGTGCTCTGTTATATTACATTTGTATTTGTTTCCTATGATTTGTAAAGCGCTACGGAATATGATGATGCTATATAAATAAAGATTATTATTATTATTATGGAGGCAGTGAAATAGTAGTAGATTAAAGGTGCTGCAGTTAAAACTATGTTAGTTGGATCTTGGGATGGAGCTGGCGCTCCACTGCCAGGCGAGCTTTCGCCAATCCAAGCCCCTGTCTCTAGGCTACTCCCCAAACAGCACTTCTAAGAACCTTTTGTATAAGATCAAGTGTAGTAGCGTTCTTATAAGTTTGGGATATGGCGGGTGAGGGGAATGTAAACAGATGCGCAAGAAGCGCTGAATCGGTAAATGATAAAAGTTTGCCAGTATATTTTGTGGCTTATACAGCAGGGTGGCGACAAAGTTAACAAGTTTGATGTGGAATGCCCTGTAATAGCTCTTGGCCAGTGTGCCTTTTATCGGCTAGGCTCAGCAGTTTGAGCACCGCCTGCTGTCGCTTAGCGACGGCACTGCTGCTGTGCTTAGAGCTACCGACTGATGGCGCCATGCCCACGGATGGTAATTCGGAGGAGGAGGAGGTGGGGTGGGAGGAGGAGGAGGCCTTTGAGACCTGGACCGAGGTAGGCCCCGCAATCCTCGGCGTCGGCAGTGTATGACCAGCCCCAGGGTCAGACTCGGTCCCAGCCTGCACCAAGTTAAGTGTAGTAGCGTTCTTATAAGTTTGGGATATGGCGGGTGAGGGGAATGTAAACATATGCGCAAGAAGCGCTGAAATAATATCGTTAAATGGTAAAAGTTTGCCAGTTTATTTTGTGGATTACACAGCAGTGTAATCAACAGATGCGCAAGAAGCGCTGAAATAATAGCGGTAAATGGTAAAAGTTTGCCAGTATATTTTGTGGATAACACAGCAGGGTGGCGACAAAGTTAACAACTTTGATGTGGAATCCATGAAAACAACCCAAATTTCTGCCTGACACACCTCGTTTGATAAGGGGACGATGTATAGAGGCAGCTATATGGACGACTTTTGGAGGTAGCAATGGAGACAACGTGTGGAGGCTGCTATGGAGACAATTTAATTTGGATTGTGCCTGTATGTGGCAGTCCAAAAAAGTTTTCAAACCAGAGGAGCAGGTAGGTGGCCCTCCAGAAAAATGAAATAGATTGAGTGCCTGTATGTGGCAGTCCAAAAAAGTTTTCAAACCAGAAGAGCAGGTAGGTGGCCCTCCAGAAAAATGAAATAGATTGAGTGCCTGTATGTTGCAGTCCAAAAAAGTTTTCAAACCAGAGGAGCAGGTAGGTGGCCCTCCAGAAAAATGAAATAGATTGAGTGCCTGTATGTGGCAGTCCAAAAAAGTTTTCAAACCAGAGGAGCAGGTAGGTGACCCTCCAGAAAAATTGAATAGATAGAGTGCCTGTATGTGGCACTCCCAAAAATTGTTTAAAACAGAGGACCGGGTCGGTGGCCCTCCAGAAAAATTTAATGCATAAAGTACTATAGCTAGAGCCAGTGGGCCCTGTCAAAAAATAGCCAGTTTCCTCTGCTTTACTGTACAAAGAGGAGGAGAAGGAGGAAAATGAGGAGGAGGAGGAGTGGATAAATTATTCAGGTTGAGCTTCCTTCACCTGCTGGAGATTGGAAATTATGAGAAATCCAGGCTTTATTCATCTTAATAAGCGTCAGCCTGTCAGCGCTGTCAGTCGACAGGCGTGTAGGCTTATCGGTGATGATGCCACCAGCTGCACTGAAAACCCGCTCGGACAACACGCTAGCGGCAGGGCAGGCAAGAACCTCCAAGGCGTACAGCGCCAGTTCGTGCCACATGTCCAGCTTTGAAACCCAGTAGTTGTAGGGAGCTGTGTGATCATTTAGGACGATGGTATGGTCAGCTACGTACTCCCTCACCATCTTTCTGTAAAGATCAGCCCTACTCTGCTGAGACTGGGGACAGGTGACAGTGTCTTGCTGGGGTGACATAAAGCTGGCAAAAGCCTTGTAAAGCGTACCCTTGCCAGTGCTGGACAAGCTGCCTGCTCGCCTACTCTCCCTCGCTACTTGTCCCGCAGAACTACGCACTCTGCCGCTTGCGCTGTCAGAAGGGAAATACTGTTTCAGCTTGTGCACCAGGGCCTGCTGGTATTCATGCATTCTCACACTCCTTTCCTCTCCAGGGATGAGAGTGGAAAGATTTTGCTTGTACCGTGGGTCCAGGAGAGTGAATACCCAGTAATCGGTGCTGGAATAAATTCTTTGAATGCGAGGGTCACGGGATAGGCAGCCTAGCATGAAATCTGCCATATGCGCCAGAGTACCAACGCGTAAGAATTCACTCCCCTCACTGGCCTGACTGTCCATTTCCTCCTCCTCCAACTCCTCTTCTTCTGCCCATACACGCTGAACAGTGAAGGACTCAACAATGGTCCCCTCTTGTGTCTCGCCAACATTCTCCTCCTCTTCCTCCTCATCCTCCTCCACCTCCTCCGATATGCGCTGAGAAACAGACCTGAGGGTGCTTTGGCTATCAACAAGGGAATCTTCTTCCCCCGTCTCTTGTGAGGAGCGCAAAGCTTCCGACTTCATGCTGATCAGAGAGTTTTTCAACAGGCCAAGCAGCGGGATGGTGAGGCTGATGATGGCGGCATCGCCACTGACCATCTGTGTTGACTCCTCAAAGTTACTCAGCACCTGACAGATATCAGACATCCACGTCCACTCCTCATTGTAGACTTGAGGAAGCTGACTGACCTGACTACCAGTTCTGGTGGAAGTTGACATCTGGCAGTCTACAATCGCTCTACGCTGCTGGTAAACTCTGGATAACATGGTTAATGTTGAATTCCACCTCGTGGGCACGTCGCACAACAGTCGGTGAGCGGGCAGTTGGAGGCGGCGCTGCGCTGCCCTGAGAGTGGCAGCATCTGTGCTGGACTTCCTAAAATGCGCACAGATGCGGCGCACCTTCGTGAGCAAATCAGACAGATTGGGATATGTCTTGAGGAAACGCTGAACTATCAGATTTAACACATGGGCCAGGCATGGCACATGTGTCAGTCTGCCGAGTTGCAGAGCCGCCACCAGGTTACGGCCGTTGTCACACACAACCATGCCTGGCTTCAGGTTCAGCGGTGCCAGCCACAGATCAGTCTGCGCCGTGATGCCCTGTAATAGTTCTTGGGCGGTGTGCCTTTTATCGCCTAGGCTCAGCAGTTTGAGCACCGCCTGCTGTCGCTTAGCGACGGCACTGCTGCTGTGCCTAGAGCTACCGACTGATGGCGCCATGCCCACGGATGGTAGTTCGGAGGAGGAGGTGGAGGAGGGGTGGGAGGAGGCAAAGTAGGCCTGAAACACCTGGACCGAGGTAGGCCCCGCAATCCTCGGCGTCGGCAGTATATGACCAGCCGCAGGGTCAGACTCGGTCCCAGCCTCCACCAAGTTAACCCAATGTGCCGTCAGCGATATATAGTGGCCCTGCCCGGCAGCACTCGTCCACATGTCCGTGGTCAGGTGGACCTTGTCAGAAACGGCGTTGGTCAGGGCACGGATGATGTTGTCTGACACGTGCTGGTGCAGGGCTGGGACGGCACATCGGGAAAAGTAGTGGCGGCTGGGGACCGAATACCGAGGGGCGGCCGCCGCCATGAGGTTGCGAAAGGCCTCGGTCTCTACTAGCCTATAGGGCAGCATCTCCAGGCTAAGCAATCTGGAGATGTGGACATTAAGGGCTTGGGCGTGCGGGTGGGTTGCACTATATTTGCGTTTCCGCTCCAGCGTCTGGGGTATGGAAAGCTGAACGCTGGTGGATGCTGTGGAGGCGACGATGGGGTTTTTGTGGCAGGGTCCTGGGCAGGGGGCTGACTATCAGCTGACACAGGGGAAGGAGCAGTGGTGTGCACGGCCGGAGGTGAACGGGCTTGTTGCCACTGAGTGGGGTGTTTAGCATTCATATGCCTGCGCATACTGGTGGTAGTTAAGCTATTAGTGGTGGAACCCCTGCTGATCCTGGTTTGGCAAATGTTGCACACCACAGTCCGTCGGTCATCCGGTGTTTCCTTAAAGAACCTCCAGACTTCTGAAAATCTAGCCCTCGCCGCGGGAGCCCTCGCCACGGGAGCTTCACTAGTTGACACATTTGGCGCTGATGCACCAGCTCTGGCCCTGCCTCTCCATCTGGCCCCACCACTGCCTCTTCCAACCTGTTCTGGTCGAGGACTCTCCTCCGTCTCAGAAGCACTGTGTTCACCCGGCCTATCAACCCAGCTTGGGTCTGTCACCTCATCATCCTCCGATCCCTCAGTCTGCTCCCCCCTCGGACTTCCTGCCCTGACAACAACTTCCCCACTGTCTGACAACTGTGTCTCCTCATCGTCGGACACCTCTTTACACACTTCTTCCACTACGTCAACAAGGTCATCATCACCCACAGACTGCGACTGGTGTAAAACCTGGGCATCGGAAAATTGCTCAGCAGCAACCGGACAAGTGGTTTGTGACTGTGGGAAGGGTCCAGAAAACAGTTCCTCAGAGTATGCCGGTTCAAATGCCAAATTTTCCTGGTAGGGGGCAGACTGGGGGGGAGGAGGCTGAGGTGCAGGAGCTGGAGGAGTGCTGATTTCGGTGACATGGGTGGACTGCGTGGAAGACTGACTGGTGGACAAATTGCTCGAAGCATTGTCGGCAATCCACGACATCACCTGTTCGCACTGTTCTGGCCTCAACAGTGCTCTACCACGAGTCCCAGTAACTTCAGACATGAACCTAGGGAGTGTAGCTCTGCGGCGTTCCCCTGCTCCCTCATCAGCATGTGGTGTCTCACCCCGCCTAGGACCACGGCCTCTGACCCCTGCAGTAGTTGGACGCCCACGTCCCCGCCCTTGTCCTCTACCCCTAGCCTTCGGGTTAAACATTTTGAAAATGAAAGTTATAACTTTAATTTTTTTTTTACTTTTTTTTGTGTTTTTTTTGTGTTTTTTAGTTTTTAAAACCAAACGATGCTATCCTATTGCTATGGCTATTTTCTAGCCAAGTATGAAAGAACACTGCTATGCCAGATGAGATGACGCTGAGTTATTAAAAAAATAAACGTAAAATAAAAAAGGAAATGGCAGACTGTGCCTAATTGAAATACAACCCCTAATAAATTTTCCCACTTCGGTCTTTGCGATGGATATGTGCGTCACTAAGCGCTAAACACAACGGTTGCAAGTCTCACTACAAATTCCTCACAATTTGGTAGTAGATGCACTGCAGCAAGGACAGCCACCAGAAGATCAACCAGAAATCAAATATATATAACGCTATTGTAGGCGTAAGTAAGCCGTTTGGATTCTCCTATGGCTATTTTCTAGCCAAGTATGAAAGCACACTGCTATGCCAGATGAGATGACGCTGAGTTATTAAAAAAATAAACGTAAAATAAAAAAGGAAATGGCAGACTGTGCCTAATTGAAATACAACCCCTAATAAATTTTACCACTTCGGTCTTTGCGATGGATATGTGCGTCACTAAGCGCTAAACACAGCGGTCGCAAGTCTCACTACAAATTCCTCACAATTTGCTAGTAGATGCACTGCAGCAAGGACAGCCACCAGCAGATCAACCAGAAATCAAATATATATAACGCTATTGTAGGCGTAAGTAAGCCGTTTGGATTCTCCTATGGCTATTTTCTAGCCAAGTATGAAAGCACACTGCTATGCCAGATGAGATGACGCTGAGTTATTAAAAAAATAAACGTAAAATAAAAAGGAAATGGCATACTGTGCCTAATTGAAATCCAACCCCTAATAAATTTTCCCACTTCGGTCTTTGCGATGGATATGTGCGTCACTAAGCGCTAAACACAACGGTCGCAAGTCTCACTACAAATTCCTCACAATTTGGTAGTAGATGCACTGCAGCAAGGACAGCCACCAGCAGATCAACCAGAAATAAAATATATATAACGCTATTGTAGGCGTAAGTAAGCCGTTTGGATTCTCCTATGGCTATTTTCTAGCCAAGTATGAAAGCACACTGCTATGCCAGATGAGATGACGCTGAGTTATTAAAAAAATAAACGTAAAATAAAAAAGGAAATTGCAGACTGTGCCTAATTGAAATCCAACCCCTAATAAATGTTACCACTTCGGTCTTTGCGATGGATATGTGCGTCACTAAGCGCTAAACACAGCGGTCGCAAGTCTCACTACAAATTCCTCACAATTTGCTAGTAGATGCACTGCAGCAAGGACAGCCACCAGCAGATCAACCAGAAATCAAATATATATAACGCTATTGTAGGCGTAAGTAAGCCGTTTGGATTCTCCTATGGCTATTTTCTAGCCAAGCATGAAAGCACACTGCTATGCCAGATGAGATGACGCTGAGTTATGAAAAAATAAACGTAAAATAAAAAGGAAATGGCAGACTGTGCCTAATTGAAATCCAACCCCTAATAAATTTTCCCACTTCGGTCTTTGCGATGGATATGTGCGTCACTAAGCGCTAAACACAACGGTCGCAAGTCTCACTACAAATTCCTCACAATTTGGTAGTAGATGCACTGCAGCAAGGACAGCCACCAGCAGATCAACCAGAAATAAAATATATATAACGCTATTGTAGGCGTAAGTAAGCCGTTTGGATTCTCCTATGGCTATTTTCTAGCCAAGTATGAAAGCACACTGCTATGACAGATGAGATGACGCTGAGTTATAAAAAAAATAAACGTAAAATAAAAAGGAAATGGCAGACTGTGCCTAATTGAAATCCAACCCCTAATAAATTTTCCCACTTCGGTCTTTGCGATGGATATGTGCGTCACTAAGCGCTAAACACAGCGGTCGCAAGTCTCACTACAAATTCCTCACAATTTGGTAGTAGATGCACTGCAGCAAGGACAGCCACCAGCAGATCAACCAGAAATAAAATATATATAACGCTATTGTAGGCGTAAGTAAGCCGTTTGGATTCTCCTATGACTATTTTCTAGCCAAGTATGAAAGCACACTGCTATGCCAGATGAGATGACGCTGAGTTATTAAAAAAATAAACGTAAAATAAAAAGAAACTGGCAGACTGTGCCTAATTGAAATCAAACCCCTAATAAATTTTCCCACTTTGGTGTTTGAGGTGGATATGTGTGTCACTAAGAGCTAAACACAACGGTAGCAAGTCCCCCTGCAAATTCCTCACAATATGGTACTAGCTGCAAATAAAAAAAAAAAAAAGTATAACGTTATTGTAGCCCTAAGAAGGGCTGTTGGGTTCGTGTAGAATCACTCCTGCCTAACACTATTCTAATTGAACAGCCTAACGCTTTCCCTGACCAGCAGCAGCTCTCTCCCTAGCGGCATCCAGACACAGAATGATCCGAGCAGCGCGGGCAGGGGCTAGTCTATTCCAGGGTCACCTGATCAGGCCAGCCAACCACTGCTATCGACGTGTAAGGGTACCACGTCATGCTGGGTGGAGTGCAGAGTCTCCTGGCTTGTGATTGGCTCTGTTTCTGGCCGCCAAAAAGCAAAACGGCGGGAGCTGCCATTTTCTCGAGCGGGTGAAGTAATCGTCCGAGCAACGAGCAGTTTCGAGTACGCTAATGCTCGAACGAGCATCAAGCTCGGACGAGTATGTTCGCTCATCTCTAATAACTAACATTACCCGAATGTCTGCTTTATGTCTCCATGTTTTTTTATGCATTCTCATATTTTTGTAAGATGTTTTGGGGCTTTGAACTTTAGGTACGATTTCTCAAATTTTCAAAAAAATTCAAAATCACGCTTTTGCTGGACCTGCTCAGATTTCAAGTCACTTTAAGAGGCCTAAATAAAAGTAAAACCCCATAAATTACCCCATTCTAAAAACTACACCCCTTAATGTATGTAAAACAACTTTCATGAAGGTTATTAACCCTTTAATTATTTTACAGGGGATAAAACAAGATCAGATGAAATTTTGAAATTTACATTTTTTTGGCTAAATGTTTTTCAAAAAATGTACAAATTCTCAGTGGTTAAAATACCAAAACTGTCCACAAAGTTTGATACCCAATCCCTCCCACGTATAACAATCCCCAATATGTGGTGGTGACTGCTGAATGGGCACACGCCAGGGCATCGAAGGGAAGCTGCGCCATTCACAGCAGATTATGCCTTGTCCCTTTTTATTGGCTATACAATCTTTAGTTTTTGGGAAATTTGGACAAATTAGGGCTTATTTTTTGCGACATTAGATACACTTTACAAATACTTCATTTAAGTGGGTCATTAGCTCATCGATGAGATTTTATTAACTCTTAAAGGTATTTAGGAAAAAAAAATTTCTCCATTCTATGGATCACTACGATTATGGTGATACCCCATTTATAAAGTTTTTTATATATTTTTACAATTTTACTGAATTAAATCTAATACAGAGAAAATCTCATTTATTTTTGTATTTTTATGGAGATATAACGCTAATACTTTTCAGTTGACAGAGCTAGTTTAGGGCTTATTTTTGCGTTTTGAGTTGTTCTTTTCAGTGATACAATTTTGGCTTACATAACTTTTTTAAATCACTTTTTAGAACAGTTTTGTGAAGCGATTTAATTAAAAATGTACATTTTTGGCGAGTTTTTCGGGTTTAGTTTTTACGGCGCTCACCAAACGGGTCCAGTAATGTTACTGAGTTATTGTACAGATTGTTACGGACACGGCGATACCAAATATGTGGGGTTTTTCTGGTGATTTTGTGTTTTTTCTTTATTAGATATGTATAGGGAATGTTTGTGTTTAGGGGACTTTAACTTTATTTAATTAATTCTTTATATTAATTAATGTTTATATGAAGTGTTTTTAACATTTTTTTTTACTTTAACAGGTTGGCTTGTTTAGCCAGAAGGCAGATTTAGCGCACCAGACCCTTGTACGCCGCGGTCACACGAGACCGCGGCGTGAAAGGGGTTAATGCCCGCGATCGGAGGAAACTCTGATCGCGGGTACTAGAGACGGATGCCATTTGTAACATACAGCTGGCACCCCATGGTACCCCATACAGGGGGCGGAACCATAAGCATGACGTAATAATACTGCAAATTGCGGGAAACGCACCTCCCGCTGTGCAGTATTATTATAGCAAATGTCGGGAAGGGGTTAAAAGAGAAAACTTTATTGTCCAAATGTCATAAAACCATAAAAACCTGCACAAATTTGGTATCTCCATAATCGTAGTGACCTGTAGAAGAAGGTGAAATGTTATTCAATTACGTAATATGAGACAGAAAAAAAAAGAACTAAATTGCAGTTAATTTGAAAATTCTCACACAGAAAGTTAAATAATAATTATTCAAAAAGCCAAGATGAAACTGAGGCCTAGTTTCCATCCCAGCACATCCTGGAGAGGTGTGAGACCCCCGCCCTGACATTACCCTCACAATAGTAACGTCTCCAGTCATTCAGGTGCTGATGCTGCTCTCCCCCGGCTCTCAGTGCAGGTGAATGGGGGAAATACACATAAAGACAATGAGAATGTAAATCCCTTTCATTATGAATAGGTCTGACAGTCACACCCAGGACCGCAGGGGTTGATGCTTCGGCAGGACTCTCCGCCCTCTTACTGTATATAAGATGATGTTTCACTCCTGAATCCTTCAGATGAGACACAACATCTGCTGCTCGTGTATTGTGAGTGCGCTGGGTGTACAGGAGGCGGCTGGAGGATATTCGTGTCCTGACTGCAGAAAGAAGCATCCGTGACGTCCGATCTTGGAGAAGAACAGGAATCTTGGGAATATAATGGAGAATTTATCTACTCAGCCTAAGATGGAGGAGACCAGAGTCTGCTGCACCTACTGCGATTCACCTGAACCAGCTGTAAGAACATGTCTGCAGTGCGAGGCTTCTTTCTGTGAGAAACACTTACAGAGACACAGTAAGTCCTCAGAACATATTTTGGTTGATCCTGATGTTAACCTGGAGGAAAGAAAATGCTCCACACACAATGAGGTACTGAAATACTATTGTACTATGGATTCCACCTGTATCTGTGTGTCCTGCTGGGTGGCTGGAGATCACATGGGACATGAGGTGGAGATATTGGATGTGGCCTCTGAGAAGAAGAAGGAGAAGCTGAGATCTGCTGTTGAGAAAATGAACTTGGATAAAATGGAAGCAGGAAAAAAAATCCAGAATCTCACAGATCATGGGGTAGAAGAAGAAAAGAAATTATCTGGACTCACTGAGAAAGTCACTAATCTGTTTACTGATCTGAGGAAGAAGCTGGATGATTTAGAAAGGAGAGTCCTGGGTGAGATCTCCAGACAGAAGGATCAGGTGTCACTCTCAGTTTCTGACATGATCAGACAGGTGGAGCTACACAAGGATGAGCTGACCAAGAAAATTCATCAATTTGAGGAGTCATGTGATATCACAGATCCATTGACCTTCTTACAAGAAGATTTATTCAAAGTTGATGTCAGTGATCGGAGCTGTGATGTCATTGGAGATGTAAGAGAAGCTCAGAGTCTGGATGATGTCATAGTGTCACAGATATTATACAGAGGACTGCTGCGCTTTGTGGAGGATCTGAATAATCTGAAAAGAACGAGCCAGTTTCCAGTGATGGAGAAATCTGAGGTATTACTGGATATAGACTCGGCTCATGATAACATCATTATATCACAGAGTCTTAGATCTGCTTCTTATACTTCAACGTCACAGAACAGACCTGATGGACCCGAGAGGTTTGAGTCCTGTCAGGTGTTCAGCTCCTGCAGCTTCTCCTCTGGGAGACAGTGAGTCAGGCGGAGAAATGGATCATTGGAGTGGCCGGGGAAAGTCTGGAGAGGAAAGCGGTGGGTAACGAGTCATTCATTAGTTTTAATGAGAAATCCTGGGGTTTGATGGTTATTAATAGCCTTGGTGTGCTTCATAACAATATATTTACAAGTCTGGAATCAGCGTCTCCTGTGAAGGTTGTTGGGATCTATCTGGACTATGAGGCCGGGCGTCTGTCCTTCTATCAGTTGTGTGACCCCATCAGACACTTACACACCTTCACCGCCTCCTTCACCGAGCCGCTCTATGCCGCCCTCTGTATGTATGACAATTGTATCCTCACAATCTTAAAATAATTTAGCAAAATTGTGGCTGTAAAATGTAAAACTAAATATCCGACTTCTAAGATCTTCTCATTTCTATTTCTGTGCTGATTCATTACTGATTATATATTAATGGACATTTCTTTTGGTGCCAAAGCTCCAGATTTCCTCCATAGATGTAGAAATAAGTGATAGATATTACTGTTCTTCTCACTTGTACTTTATTAATTTGCTGTTGATGTCTTATGTGATTACTGTTGCATTGTGATCAGAAATCGTTATCTTCTACTAACGAGGAATAGATAAAAATGTCTATTGTTTGTCTGTTTAGATTTATATCCTTTTTATGGTCCCATAATAATGGTTTTAACAAGATGAAATAAACAGTTAAACAATAAAAAGTTTTAAAGCACAATTTATTTTTTCCATGTGTCTGACTGATGGATTCACTTTCTTAGAATTATGTGTCTCTATGGTAACAGACAACAAACAAAAAAATCTTTTTCCTACTTCATATTCTTCCATCTGTCCCTCCTTGTAGAAGAAGGGGAAAGGAGGGATGACGGCTAAATCAGAACACACAAGGTTTATTTATTGTCAGTTACCATGGATACACATAGATCTACCTGTGAGCTGCATGCACAGAAAGATAGGGAAAAGGTCATCAAACCCAGGAAAGTGTTTCATCAATTCTCATGGGATATGTACTGGGATAATAACAGGGATTTTGTTGAGAATGCAGTCATGGACAGTGTAGACCCCTCAGCTCTCTGCAGAGGGTTTATCCACCATTACTGCCTTCTGCTCTGAGTGATGGCTGTGGCCAATAAGTAGACTTTTACAGCTGCCACTCAGAGCAGGAAGGGGGGTTTGTGTGGGAAGTCACTGACAAAAGCTGAGGGCACTTCATGAAGGATCACCATTGGGGGGGGGGGGGCTGCTGCCTACTATGTTACTATGTGATGTTAAATGTTAAAAAACACTGGATACAGATAGAGAGCGATGCATCCCCACAGTCCTCCATAAGTGTTAGATTATGGGTATCAATCTTGAGCAAGCCGTTGCAAGGCTCTTTACTATGTACATCCAATGTCAGGACATAGCAGAAAAAAGGAGACAACAGAGGACGGCGCCTCGGGTGATAACGTCTGCTGTTTCCAGCTGTATCGTAGGGAGAATTAGAGGTGCTCACCTGGTGAATTCAGACAAGCATGGGGATCAGTAATATAGACAACGTGGGTCCAATCTGCTAGGTGTATTTGTAGGGGGTGTCACTGTCTGTGCAGCTCCCACAGCTCAAAATGCGGAGGCACCACTGGGGGTCCAGTAAATGGCATAAGACAAAGTGGACAAAAGGCAAGAGCTGTCGTGGGGCGCTGACAGTGCACTTCCCCAGAAATTCACATACTCCAAATAGTAAAAAAAATACTGATTACTTTGTTATTTTATTATTGATTTTATCAAAGAAAAAAATGAAGGACATGCTTAATATAATGGTCCTCTGTGACGCATTTCGGGTACTCGACCCTTTCTCAAACACAGGACGACAAATGAGCAGGATAATACACATTGACCGTCTTATATACTAATACATAGAAAACAAATGACTTGTGGAACTTCCGGCTCATATTAGGTTAGGTGCGCATGTTCAGAGATGGAAGTTTCACTCTGAAACGCTGGTACGTGTAAGACATTAGTTTTCTATGTATTAGTATATAAGACGGTCAATGTATTATCCTGCTCATTTGCTGGTATGCAGCAAAAATGGCATACGAAGGGAGACACCGTTTTATTGCCCTCCCTGCTCCTCTGACCCTGGTCTCTGTAACTATCCCTGATTTGAAATTTTCCACACAGTCCCACATTATTAAAAAATGTTTACTTTCGGGAGAGTAAAATTGTATTAATTGCATTGGAAAATTTGATTTGCGGCAGCAATTTATCATCCTCATTTTTTTCTTCAAAATACCCCTTATACCCCTGATGAATACTAGATGCGCTCCACATGCTGTGCCCAGAAACGGCGCCATTACAGAGAAATTGCAGTTTTTAAAAATAATGCTCATTGCCTTCTGAGCCGCGCCATGGGCCGTACAGCAGGTTATGACCCTATATGCATTGCCATATTTGAGAGAAATTTTCTAATACACTGGGTCTGCATTTCCTGTTCTAACCCCTTGTGAAAATGAAAAATTAGGGGTTAAAATAGCTTTTTTGGAAAAATAAATATTTTTTCTTTTTGTTGTATAATTCTGCAAAAAGGTAAAAATGATCATTATACCCACTTATAAATTGCTTGGGGGGTACAGTTTGCAAAATGGAGTCACTTGTTTGGCGTTTCCACTGTGCTGTTATTCCCCCCATGTGCTCCTACAGCAGTTTAGGGCCACAAATATAATACTGACATATTCAAGTTTTCATTAGTGTATGTGTGTAAATTGTGGGAGTAAGTGAAAAAGGAAAATCACTAATAAAAACATGAAAAATGTGTCACCCAATTTTTCTTGAAAATTTTTCTAAATTTTATCAATATTGTATTTTAATTATCGTGAAAAACTTAAAGGTTTTACAAATTTTCTATAAGTTTTTTGAATAGTGTAAGATGAGCAGTTTTGAAAACTTGCTGACTTTTTGGGAAATTTGTGAAATTTAGGCCTTACAAAGCCCTTTCACAACTGCATTGGTCCCTAAAAAATGGCTTTTGAAATTTTATTAAAATGCAGAAAATTGCAGTTTGACTTACAACCCTTCTACCAACCTCATAAGATAAAAGGATAGTGGGAAAAGTGAACCCCACATAAAGCAGACGTATGATAAATGTTAATAACTTAATTTGTTTTCACCACATTCACCCTGTTTTCATAAATAAATGACTAATAAATATCACTCAAATTTTTTTGCTAACATAAAGTTCAATGTGCCATGAAAAAACAATATCAAAATCACTTTTTAAAATTAAAGTTCTCCAAAGTTATTATCATCTAATGTGACGCTGAAAACAAGTGTTGGTGATAAAAAGGCTTTTAAGTTTTAAAAATAAATGTATACATTTACGAAATCACCACAACCATAATGACGCCCAAAATAACATTTCACGTATCTTGTATGTTTTTGCTTAGATTTTTTAAATGTATTCTACTTGTTTGACAACAAAAACAGTCCAAAAAATTTAAGGGAAAAAACACATAAAGAAAACAAATGGCACTTGTAGCATTAATAGACATCTAAATTCAGAGTGTAGAAGAACGGGGGGGGGGGGGGGGGGGTGTTCAGGACTATAATGGCTCTAATATAATAAATAAAAAGTATTGAAATATAATAAAAAATTCCAATTAAACAACAAGAAGAATGAATATAAACTCCATCTCATCCACTAAAATAGGCAACGACACGGGTATAGAGACCAAATAATATAAAGTTATGTACAATCTGCACATATTTGGTATCTCCATAATCGTAGTGACCTGTAGAAGAAGGAAAAGGTTATTCAATGTCACAATACTTAAAACACAAATCTTCCCACAGAAAGGGTTAATTATAATTAATGAAATCAGATGAAAGTGAAACTCTCCACCACACCCTGAAAAGGTGTGAGACCCCCGCCCTGACATTACCCTCACAATAGTAACGTCTCCAGTCATTCAGGTGCTGATGCTGCTCCCCCGGCTCTCAGTGCAGGTGAATGGGGGAAATACACATAAAGACAATGAGAATGTAAATCCCTTTCATTATGAATAGGTCTGACAGTCACACCCAGGACCGCAGGGGTTGGTGCTTCTGCAGGACTCTCCGCCCTCTTACTGTATATAAGATGATGTTTCACTCCTGAATCCTTCAGATGAGACACAACTTCTGCTGCTCGTGTATTGTGAGTGCGCTGAATGTACTGGAGGCGGCTGGAGGATATTCTTGTCCTGACTGCAGAAAGAAGCATCCGTGACGTCCGATCTTGGAGAAGAACAGGAATCTTGGGAATATAATGGAGAATTTATCTACTCAGCCTAAGATGGAGGAGACCAGAGTCTGCTGCACCTACTGCGATTCTCCTGAACCGGCTGTAAGAACATGTCTGCAGTGCGAGGCTTCTTTCTGTGAGAAACACTTACATAGACACAGTAAGTCCTCAGAACATATTTTGGTTGATCCTGATGTTAAACTGGGAAAAAGAAAATGCTCCACACACAAGGAGGCGCTGAAATACTATTGTCCTATGGATTCCACCTGTATCTGTGTGTCCTGCTGGGTGGCTGGAGACCACAAGGGACATGAGGTGGAGATATTGGATGTGGCCTCTGAGAAGAAGAAGGAGAACCTGAGATCTGCTGCTGAGAAAATGAACTCTAAAAAAATGGAAGCAGGAAGAAGAATCCAGAATCTCACAGATCATGGGGTAGAAGAAGAAAATAAATTATCTGGACTCACTGAGAAAGTCACTAATCTGTTTACTGATCTGAGGAAGAAGCTGGATGATCTAGAAAGGAGAGTCCTGGGTGAGATCTCCAGACAGAAGTATCAGGTGTCAACCTCAGTCTCTAACATGATCCGGCAGATGGAGCTACACAAGGATGAGCTGACCAAGAAAATTCATCAATTTGAGGAGTCATGTAATATCACAGATCCATTAACCTTCTTACGAGATGATTTAACCAAAGGTCACATCATTGATCAGAGCTGGGATGTTCTCGGTGCTAAAAGAAAAGCTCAGAGTCTGGATGATGTCATAGTGTCACAGATATTATACAGAGGACTGCTGCGCTTTGCTGATGATCTGAATAATATGAGAAGAAAACAACAGTTCCCAGTGATTAAAAAATCTGAGGTATTACTGGATAAAAACTCAGCTCATAATAACATCGTTGTTTCAAGGAGTCTCAGATCTGCTTCATATAACGCAACGTCACAGAACAGACCCGATGGGCCCAAGAGGTCAACGTCTGGTCAGGTGTTCAGCTCCTGCTGCTTCTCCTCTGGGAGACATTACTGGGAGGTGGATGTGAGTCAAGTCAAGACATGGATCATTGGAGTGGCCGGGGAAAGTCTGGAGAGGAAGTGGAGGGGTGAAGAATCCTTTATTGGTTACAATAAGAAATCCTGGGGTGTTGTTTTCTCTAAAGTCCTACATGCAAGTCATAATAATATCCATATACCCCTAGAATCAGAGTCTCCTGTGAAGGTTGTTGGGATCTATCTGGACTATGAGGCCGGGCGTCTGTCCTTCTATCAGCTGTGTGACCCCATCAGACACTTACACACCTTCACCGCCTCCTTCACCGAGCCGCTCTATGCCGCTTTCTATGTGGAGAAGAATGGCACTGTCAGGATCGTGAAATAATTACAGTAAAATGTTAGTTGTTAAGCCTTAAAGTGAATCTCTACCTTCCTAGATTCTTTAATAGCTTTGTCTAGAATTGTTTGCTGAAGTTTTACTAAATATATGTTTTATAGCAGTTTGGTCTGTTCTTATGCTGTCCATTTGGGAGACTGTGACAGCCGTCACTCAGATGAAGGAGGAGGAGCTTGTTGTGAAGGGTAATGCTGAGATCAGAGCATTTTGTGAGGGATCAGCATTGGGGTGGCTGCAGGTTATAATATTTTTTCTCAAAGATCTGATGATGTTTAAACTACAGATCCCCACAAAAGTACAAAATAAGAAGAAATAACCAATTTATTTGACGATCTAAAAATTTTGAAATATTTTATTGATGGACATCAGAAGCCAGATATGCTGCTGGAGCGTTACTAGTGCGTGGGGGTTCATCCTGATCAGACCTATTTTGTATTATGTGATTACTAAATTCTTCTTTATTTTAATTCCAATAAAATATTTCTATGAGATCTGATTGTGTGATTTGATTTATTATATTTCAATAAACTTCTGTTCAATTCTGAATAGCCGGACCTGACTGATGTCAGCAATTCATGTAATCTGTATGGTGCCCATGTGATTACTCCTCCAGTATCAACTTGTTTAGGACTGGACGCTGACTTCAGACATCAGAAGACACAGTTCCCAAATCTAGAACAACATCTTTAGATGTCGTTGTAGTTTCTCCTGCTCCCAAGCTAATGGTGGGAGCAGGACTGGGCGTCAAACTGTCATACAGTGGCGTAACTAGGAGAGGCTGGGCCCCACAGCAGATTTCTGCATGGGGCCCCCCTTCACCTTAAAAAAATATATATATACATATTTGTAAAATCATGCACATTTATATACTTTGTGGGAGATTTGGCCCAGTAGAGACCATGATAGCGGGGTGCTGTGATGCAGTTCAAGACAGTGACACCAGGGTTTAGTCCAAAACAGGTCTAGCCTGCGTTTATTTCAGCAGGAATCAAAATAAAACAGCCTTCACATTCAGGCATCCAAAACAAAATAATATCCTACCCGTCAGGGTACTAACTAAACAATGGTTCTCTGACTCACCACTAACAAAATCACTTGGCTGCTCCAGGCACAGAGGTCAGTGCTGTGTGCTCTCCAGCCTCCTTCCAGAGAGAGACAACACTTTCAGCACTGCTCAGCCACTTTATGCACACTGATTAGGCTGCTCCCATCACCTGTGTCCAAGGTGCTGGACAACACCACCTCAGCACTAAGGCCTTGCATAATAGCAAAACCTAGGGGAAACATACCGCCTATCCACAGTTAACCCCTTCAGTGTCTCACAACTTATACACACGCATAAAGTTTTACTCTCATACACACATTGATACACTCTTACAGTGAACCTGTCACCAATAAAAAGGCACTAGAAGCTGCTTACTAAAATAACATAGAAATCATACATATAGTATATATACACACCATACATCATATACACACATATACAGCATATACATAAACACACATACAGTATATACACATCATACATCATTTACTCACACAGATATAGACACACATACAGTATATACACATCATACATCATTTACTCACACAGATATAGACACACATACAGTATATACACATCATACATCATTTACACACAGATATAGACACACATACAGTATATACACATCATACATCATTTACACAGATATAGACACACACACAGTATATACACATCATACATCATTTACTCACACAGATATAGACACACATACAGTATATACACATCATACATCATTTACTCACACAGATATAGACACACATACAGTATATACACATCATACATCATTTACACACAGATATAGACACACATACAGTATATACACATCATACATCATTTACACAGATATAGACACACACACAGTATATACACATCATACATCATTTACACACACAGATACAGACACACATACAGCATATACACATCATACATCACTTACACACACAGATATAGACACACATACAGTATATACACATCATTTACACACAGATATAGACACAGATATAGTATATACACATCATACATCATTTACACACACAGATATAGACACACATAGTATATTCACATCATACATCATTTACACACAGATATAGACACACATACAGTATATACACATCATACATCATTTACACACAGATATAGACACATACAGTATATACACATCATACATCATTTACACACAGATATAGATACACATACAGTATATACACATCATACATCATTTACACACAGATATAGACACACATACAGCATATACACATCATACATCATTTACACACACAGATACAGACACACATACAGTATATACACATCATACATCACTTACACACACAGATATAGACACACATACAGTATATACACATCATTTACACACAGATATAGACACAGATATAGTATATACACATCATACATCATTTACACACAGATATAGACACAGATATAGTATATACACATCATACATCATTTACACACACAGATATAGACACACACACAGTATATACACATCATACATCATTTACACACAGATACAGACACACATACAGTATATACACATCATACATCATTTACACACACAGATAAAGACACACATACAGTATATACACATGATACATCATTTACACACAGATATAGACACACATACAGTATATACACATGATACATCATTTACACACAGATATATAGATACACATACAGTATATACACATCATACATCATTTACACACACAGATATAGATACACATACAGTATATACACATCATACATCATTTACACACAGATACAGACACACATACAGCATATACACATCATACATCATTTACACACAGAGATATAGACACACACAGTATATACACATCATACATGATTTACACACACAGATACAGACACACATACAGTATATACATATCATACATCATTTACACACACAGATACAGACACACATACAGTATATACATATCATACATCATTTACACACACAGATATAGACACACACAGTATATACACATCATACATCATTTACACACAGATATAGACACACATACAGCATATACACATCATACATCATTTACACACACAGATACAGACACACATACAGCATATACACATCATACATCATTTACACACACAGATATAGACACACACAGTATATACACATCATACATCATTTACACACAGATATAGACACACATACAGCATATACACATCATACATCATTTACACACACAGATATAGACACACACAGTATATACACATCATACATCATTTACACACAGATACAGACACACATACAGCATATACACATCATACATCATTTACACACACAGATATAGACACACACAGTATATACACATCATACATCATTTACACACACAGATACAGATACACATACAGTATATACATATCATACATCATTTACACACACAGATACAGACACACATACAGCATATACATATCATACATCACTTACACACACAGATACAGACACACATGCAGTATATACACATCATACATCATTTACACACAGATATAGACACACATACAGTATATACATATCAAACATCATTTACACACACAGATACAGACACACATACAGCATATACACATCATACATCATTTACACACACAGATACAGACACACATACAGTATATACATATCATACATCATTTACACACAGATACAGACACATATACAGTATATACACATCATACATCATTTACACACTGATATAGATACACATACAGTATATACATATCATACATCAATTACACACAGATATAGACACACATACAGTATATACACATCATACATCATTTACACACAGATATAGACACACATACAGTATATACACATCATACATCATTTACACACAGATACAGACACACATACAGTATGTACACATCATACATCATTTACACACACACAGATATAGACACAGATACAGTATATACACATCATACATCATTTACACACAGATACAGACACACATACAGTATATACACATCATACATCATTTACACACACAGATATAGACACACATACAGTATATACACATCATACATCATTTACACACACAGATATAGACACACATACAGTATATCCATATCATACATCATTTACACACACACAGATATAGACACAGATACAGTATATACACATCATACATCATTTACACACAGATATAGACACATACAGTATATACACATCATACATCATTTACACACAGATATAGACACACATACAGTATATACACATCACTTACTCACACAGATACAGACACACATACAGTATATACACATCATACATCGTTTACACACAGATATAGACACACATACAGCATATACACATCATACATCATTTACACACAGATATAGACACACATACAGTATATACACATCATACATCATTTACACACACAGATATAGACACACATACAGTATATACACATCGTACATCATTTACACACAGATACAGACACATACAGTATATACACATCATACATCATTTACACACACAGATACAGACACACACAGTATATACACATCATACATCATTTACACACACAGATACAGACACACACACAGTATATACATATCATACATCATTTACACACACAGATATAGATACACACACAGTATATACACATCATACATCATTTACACACACAGATATAGACACATACAGTATATACACATCATACATCATTTACACACACAGATATAGACATATACAGTATATACACATCATACATCATTTACACACACAGATACAGACACACCTACAGTACATACACATCATACATCATTTACACACAGATACATACACACATACAGTATATACACATCATACATCATTTACACACAGATACATACACACATACAGTAAATACATATCATACATCATTTACACACAGATATAGACACACATACAGTATATACACATCATACATCATTTACACACAGATATAGACACACATACAGCATATACACATCATACATCATTTACACACAGATATAGATACACATACAGTATATACACATCATACATCATTTACACACAGATATAGACACATACAGTATATACACATCATACATCATTTACACACACAGATACAGACACACACACAGTATATACATATCATACATCATTTACACACACAGATATAGATACACACACAGTATATACACATCATACATCATTTACACACACAGATACATACACACATATAGTATATACACATCATACATCATTTACACACAGATACATACACACATACAGCATATACACATCATACATCATTTACACACAGATAGACACACATACAGTATATACACATCATACATCATTTACACACACAGATATAGACACACATACAGTATATACACATCATTTACACACAGATATAGACACATACAGTATATACACATCATACATCATTTACACACACAGATACAGACACACACACAGTATATACATATCATACATCATTTACACACACAGATATAGATACACACACAGTATATACAAATCATACATCATTTACACACACAGATATAGATACACACACAGTATATACACATCATACATCATTTACACACAGATAGACACATACAGTATATACACATCATACATCATTTACACACAGATAGACACATACAGTATATACACATCATACATCATTTACACACACAGATACAGACACACCTACAGTACATACACATCATACATCATTTACACACAGATACATACACACATACAGCATATACACATCATACATCATTTACACACACAGATATAGACACACATACAGTATATACACATCATACATCATTTACACACACAGATACAGACACACCTACAGTACATACACATCATACATCATTTACACACAGATACATACACACATACAGTACATACACATCATACATCATTTACACACAGATACATACACACATACAGTATATACACATCATACATCATTTACACACACAGATACAGACACACCTACAGTACATACACATCATACATCATTTACACACAGATATAGACACATATACAGCATATACATACACACATTTATAAATATACTTACACATCATACATCATTTACACACACAGATATAGACACACATACAGTATATACACATCATACATCATTTACACACACAGATACAGACACACCTACAGTACATACACATCATACATCATTTACACACAGATACATACACACATACAGTATATACACATCATACATCATTTACACACAGATATAGACACACTTACAGCATATACACATCATACATCATTTACACACAGATATAGACACACATACAGTATATACACATCATACATCATTTACACACAGATATAGACACACATACAGCATATACACATCATACATCATTTACACACACAGATATAGATACACATACAGTATATACACATCATACATCATTTACACACAGATATAGACACATACAGTATATACACATCATACATCATTTACACACACAGATACAGACACACACACAGTATATACATATCATACATCATTTACACACACAGATATAGATACACACACAGTATATACACATCATACATCATTTACACACACAGATACATACACACATATAGTATATACACATCATACATCATTTACACACAGATACATACACACATACAGCATATACACATCATACATCATTTACACACAGATATAGACACAAATACAGTATATACACATCATACATCATTTACACACACAGATATAGACACACATACAGTATATACACATCATACATCATTTACACACAGATATAGACACACATACAGTATATACACATCATACATCATTTACACACACAGATACAGACACACACACAGTATATACATATCATACATCATTTACACACACAGATATAGATACACACACAGTATATACACATCATACATCATTTACACACACAGATATAGATACACACACAGTATATACACATCATACATCATTTACACATAGATATAGACACATACAGTATATACACATCATACATCATTTACACACACAGATATAGACACACATACAGTATATACACATCATACATCATTTACACACACAGATACAGACACACCTACAGTACATACACATCATACATCATTTACACACAGATACATACACACATACAGTATATACACATCATACATCATTTACACACAGATACATACACACATACAGTATATACACATCATACATCATTTACACACACAGATACAGACACACCTACAGTACATACACATCATACATCATTTACACACAGATACATACACACATACAGTAAATACATATCATACATCATTTACACACAGATATAGACACATATACAGCATATACATACACACACTTATAAATATACTTACCAAAAGATGTTTCCTCTCTGCAGCCTCCTCTGATGATAGTTTGTGCTGCTCAGGAACTCCCTCCTCCTGGGGCCTAGTCTCTCTGCTCCTCAGTCCCCGGGAGCCCACAGTTCTCTGCCCGGCCTGTGTTACATGCTGTCTCCCTGGGGATGCTGCTTCCTCGAAGCTCCAGAGGCTCAGCAGCACTGTATCTATACAGTACAGCAGGGAGCTGTGTCCATACAGTACAGCAGGTAGCAGCCGGGCCTCGCTGCTGCTGTATGAGCACTGGCCGGGAGAACAGTGGGTACTCTAGGGAGGAGGAGAGCCGGCTGCAGGAACTCACGGGGACTTCCAGCGTACGGACCGCTGGACCTGTGCCAATGTATGTGGCCCGGCAGGGACCATCATCCACCTCTGCCTGAGGCTAGAGGTGGCACACTCCCTTCTCCTCTCTGTGGTGGATCCTGAAGTGAAATTGCGGCACAGTCAGGCGCGGGCCCCTGCACCTCCCGGGCCCCGTAGCAACCGCTACGGCTGCTACTGCTGTAGTTACGCCACTGCTGTCATAGTTATTTCAAAAGGTCTCAGATCTGCTTCTTATACTTCTACACCACTGAACAGACCCAATGGGCCCAAGAGGTTCAAATGTAATCAGGTGTTCAGCTCCTGCAGCTTCTCCTCTGGGAGACATTACTGGGAGGTGGACGTGAGTCAGGCCAAGGAATGGATCGTTGTAGTGCCCGGGGATGTAATAGACTTTCCTGCTCTGTTACCATAGTAATGATGTGTAACTGCCATCACCACAACACTGGCCATACTAGATGCAGCGCAACCAACCGACTACAGCCAAACATAGCGGTGATCACATGACCTGCCCAGGCATGTTCAGGACATGTGATGTGGACATGTGACCAGCGGCCATCTTCTGTCCTGTGTATGCTCTGCAACGGACCGCGCGGAGGAAATTAACGGACTGATTAAAGGGCCGGTAGCATTTTATTTCTTTATTCAGTCTATGTCATCAGCATTTTTCTGCTAACGGGAGCAAAATTTTAAATAACAACTGATTACATATTAGTTTATATTTTAAGGACCCATTTGTATATGAATTATGCTGATTCCTTGTCTTAGAGCCTTTCATTTTTGGACAAACATGATGTACTGATTTATTACTAAATATATTTTTATTACAGTTTGACTCTTCTCATGCTGTCTACTCAGGAAGCTTAAGGAATCACCATTGGGCTGTCTATAAAAAGCTTCAGATGATGAAACAATAGACAAATTTCCCCTCAAATCCAGAACATCCATAAAATTGTGGTTTACAAGAGGATTATTAAAACTAATGATGAAATGGCTCCTGTTGTAAAATTTGATGAGTTTTTCCCAATTTATTTGTGACCATAAATTTTTCATTAAAGGAAACCTACCACTTAAAAGTGGTAGGTTTATACACATATACATGGCACCAGCTCAGTGTGAGCTGGTGCCAGAGCATATTTTTGTTAAGGGAACAAAGCCCCTATCTTAGAATTATAAGTTATATTAACTTATAACTCGGCGCACCGCACTTGGGCTCGGCGCACCATGCGCACGCCCGTGCGTGCGCCGGATTCTGAAGTGCAGGAGAGCCGGTGACGTCACCGAGCTCTCCGCATGGTGCGCCGAGTTATAAGTTAATATAACTTATAATTCTAAGATAGGGGCTTTGTTCCCTTAACAAAAATATGCTCTGGCACCAGCTCACACTGAGCTGGTGCCATGTATATGTGTATAAACCTACCACTTTTAAGTGGTAGGTTTCCTTTAATGGATATAAGATTCCAGATATTGCACTGGTGTAATAGTAGTGTTTGTCTGATTATCCTGATCAAATCTATTTTTGTAAAATGTAATTTCTTAATTCATCTTTAGTTCTAATAAAATATTCTATGAAATCTGATCGTGAAATTCTTTTTTTGTCACTTTTCTATACTTAGTGACCGGATATAGGCAATCCACGTCACAAACCACTTTGGTAGAAATCGTCATGATCATCCGGGGCCAAGTTTTGAACAATGTGACCAGTTTGCTACTAGAGGCTCCTGGTCATGTGACCTCAGATTAGACGTCTGACCATATCATTGGGCAGATCTATTCTCCATCGTGTAGTATTTCATGGCATCCAGGGATTGTGTCATATGTACCCAGTATAATGGCAGGGTGGACACATCATCTATAAGAGACATGAGGAATGTCTACTAATGTGAGAATCAGGGTGTACAATGAGTATAATACATACAGTAGGAGGACCTCTCCAACCAGATATTACACATTCTTCCTCACTGACCTATTGTAGTAGAAGTGATGATGAATGTCCCTGTAGTCTGGGTCCTGCAGTACATGGTGCTAGTACCAGGGCCGGTTCTAGACAAAGTGGGGCCCTGGGCAAAACTAAAAGTGGGGCCCCAAAAAACTATTTTATGACAAGTCACAGTCAGTAAAAGGCTCCCTTTAGTATGGTAAAACAAACTGTAATATGGAACAATTTTATAGGAGATAAACAGATGATAGGGAGATGATGGGCAGCTCGGTGGCTCCGTGGTTAGCACTACAGCCTTGCAGCGCTGGTCAACATCAGCAAAGAGTTTGTATTTTCTCTCTGTGTTTGTCTGTGTTTGTGTGGGTTTTCTCTGGGTCCTCCGGTTTCCGGTCACTGCTGACAGACTCCTTTTATATCATATAACCTGATTGTAATTATTGTGACATCCTGCACTCACTGATAATCTGGAAAATTTAGAAATCTGACACTCGTTGGTTAAGAAGATAATAAATA
Source organism: Engystomops pustulosus (assembly GCF_040894005.1). Taxonomy (NCBI): domain Eukaryota; kingdom Metazoa; phylum Chordata; class Amphibia; order Anura; family Leptodactylidae; genus Engystomops; species Engystomops pustulosus. The sequence goes on from NC_092418.1 coordinate 10,502,943, forward strand.
GAATACAGGGGGACATTTCACTTATTACAGGAAACTGTATGTTTGTTTATATGAGGACTGTATGCTCCTCTCATGCCATATCATATATACCTCCCTGAAGAGCGCTCCCTGTGGCAGGAGGGGGTTGGTGCAATGGCTCTCCACTAGCACAGAGTTTGGAGGCCTTTTTGGCACAATCATTTGGAAGCTGGAATCGTGCGTTTCCCTATGTACCAAATAAAACTAAAAATGTAAAACAAAAATTATAATTATTAACTGGCCCTATGTTAATAAAAAAAAAAAAAGGTTAAAACATTTTTTTAGTAGTGAACCACAACAAAAAAGCTACGGCTGACAAGTCACTACATCTGAAAAAATTTGAATACATTAACCGGTTCATGACCACGGCGGGGGCCTGATCCCGATGCATGGAGAGGACTCACGGGCTGAGCCTTCTCCATAACACTCGCGATCGGTGCTAGCAAAGATGCCGGCGGCTTAAAAACAATGGCGGCGCATGAACATCATCGGGGAGCGGCGATCCGTCTGCATGACAGCCTCGGGTCTTCTGAAGACCCGAGGCTATCTTGTTTTCACCCTTTCAGTACAATGTGCTATCAGCACATTGTAATGAATGAGGAGGAAAATCCCCATATACTGCTATACTGTAGTATGGCAGTATATGATAGGATCGATCAGACAACCTAGGGTTAAAGTAACCTAGGGAGTGTGAAAAACAGTAAAAAGAAAAATTTAAAAAAGTAAAAAAAAAAATATAATAAAAAAAACTATAATTTTAAATCACCCCCCTTTCCCTAGAACTGAAATAAATAAAAAAAAATAAACAGTAAAAATCATAAACACATTAGGTATCAACGCGTCCGAAAATGCCCCATCTATCAAAATATAACGTTTTTTAACTGCATTTAACCTTGTAACGGAAAATTGCCCTGTTTTGAAATTTTTAAAAATGTTTAAAAAATCTATAAAAAGTGATCAAAAGGTTGCACAGTCCTAAAAATGATAGCAATGAAAACATAATCAAAAGCTGTAAAAATGACTCCACCCACAGCTCCGTACAACGAAATATGAAAAAGTTATTAGTGCCAGAATATGGCAAAATCAAAAAAACAATTTTGTACAGGAGGTTTTAATTTTTGTAAATGTATGAAAACATTATAAAACCTATACAAATTTGGTATCCCCATAATCGTATTGACCCAAAGAATAAAGTAGAAATGTCATTTGGGGCGCATAGTGAAAGCTGTAATGTCCAAGTCCACAAGAATACTGCGCAAATACGCTTTTTTTCACCATTTTCACTGAATTTGGAATTTTTTCTCGCTTTCCAGTACATGGCATGGAATATTCAATACCATCACTATGAAGGGCAATTTGTTACGCAGAAAACAAGCCATCACACAGCTCTGTACGTGTAAAAATAAAAAAGTTATAGATTTTTGAAGGTGGGGAGTGAAAAATGGAAATGAAAAAACAGGACCTGGTCTCCACATGAAGGGGACATACAAAGATGGCCGCCCCTGGGTCAGTATATATCACACTAAGGCCCCTGCACATGATTGTATATGGAGGGCGTATAAATATTTCTGTCCACACGTCTATATACAGTTATAGATGAAGATGCGTCAGCCTTTTACCTCACACATATCTGTATCTCTGTATCTCTCCTCCTGTCAGCAGACTTTGGCTTTATAGCAGGGGTTCTCAACCTGTGGGTCGCGACCCCGGCAGGGGTCGAACGACCAAAACCCAGGGGTCGCCTAAAGCCATCAGAGCCTCGATTTTATCGTGTTCTGGGTGCAAATACAACATTCTTGTACATGGTTTGGGGTCACCGCAACATGGGGAACTGTATTGCGGGGTCACAGCATTAGAAAGGTTGAGAACCACTGCTTTATAGTTATAGTGCAGGGAACTATCTCCATTATTTCTAGAGATGTTTGTCACATATTTCTTTTCTCCTGATGAAACTTCTCTTCTCTTTCATCTCTGGACCTTTTTATTATTATTTTCTCCATCTTTTACCTCAGGAGCAATAATTCACCAAATATTTGTAGAACAAGACAATAAAAGAATCTATAATAAGAAGCCCAAGATTTGCTTTAACACTTAATAACCAACGTTGTATTCTAATTATGTAAAGATTCTGAGGACAAAATTGTGATACACATGGAAAGCGGCATAGAGCGGCTCGGTGAAGGTGGGTGGAGCAACATCAGTACCTGAATGACTGGAGACGTTACTATTGTGAGGGTAATGTCAGGGCGGGGGTCTCACACCTCTCCAGGATGTGCTGGGGTGTAAACTAGGCCTCAGTTTCACTTTTGGCTGAATTAATAATTAGTATTACCCCTTTCTGATGGAGAATTGTCAATTAAACTGCAATTTAGTTCTTGTTATTGTGTTTCCTGTATTGTTCCATTGAATAACATTTTACCTTCTTCTACAGGTCATTAAGATCATGGAGATGCCAAATATGTGCAGGTTTTTAACGTTTTATGACATTTTGTCCCCATAAACCCATCAGGGATCCTATTCTCCCGGAGATAGTTTTCCAAGGATACTGGGGCACATTTACTAAGTGTCCTGCGGGCGGGATTCCGTCGGGTTTTCCGAAGATTTCTGATTTGCGCCGTTTTGCCTTGAATTGCGCCGGATTTTGGCTCATGCGATCGGATTGTGGAGCATCGGGGCCGGCTTGCATGCAACAAAAATCAAGGGGGCGTGGCCGTTAGACAACCCGACGGATTCGGACAAACCGCAGAATTTAAAAAAAGAATTGTGTCGCAAGATCCGCACTTACATGCATCGGGAGGAAGAAGGTGAACTCGGGTGGACCTCGGCGCAGCAGTGACACATGCTGGATATTGGGCGCGCGGCCTTAGTGAATCCCGGCAGACCCGAATACTCATCGGACAACGCGCCGCAGGATCACGACTGGACCGGGTAAGTAAATGTGCCCCACTATGTTCCATAATTTATTAATTTTTTTTTACCATTAGATTTTCGGAGCTTTTAAAAATGGACTCTAGACCATCAGATCTGGGACCCAACTCAATTTGTGCCTGAAAGCTGCTTGGAAATTCAGTGATGGTTTGGTTTCCAAATCCAAATATATCCAATTTGGTGACCACACCGATTTTTTTCTTTAAAAAAAAATGTATTAAGAAAGCTAGAAAACTATAAGTAGATATGTTCTTGGTTTATGACATTTCACTAAATGACTGGATATGAGAAGCCACAGGTGATGTCAGGTATCAACATGTGCCCCGAGCTGATCTCTCCCACATTGTTGAAGGCTTGTGTCCTCCCCCCACATCACCTAATCAGAGCCACCTCGACAAAAACATTAACCAATAAAAATAAAGAAACAAGTTACCTAAAAAGAACTCGAGCTATAGGAAGAAATAGTCGCCAGCGCAGATAGTCTGCGCAGATATATCAGGAATCTGGAGCCTATGGAATACATCCAACACCTTGGGAGGGTCAGGGGAAGGAACATCATGTGTTGGCGCACCAGACGCTAGCACGTGATAAATCCACCACATAATGTCTGAGACCGATCATATGAAGATATATCCTTTCATATATCACTTGTAGATAAAACAGGAAGAAGCTGCACTCCGGAAAATAAAAAGATTTATTCCCCCCTGGTACAGAGTAGGGTAGCAGTAGTTTTCCTTTCATATATCATATAGACGAAGTCTTTGGTGCCGTGTCCCTATCAAACTGTTTTAATATTCATGGCGCCAAGAGTTTGTCCTTTCATTAACACCTGTGACTGCGGTTTAGACCTCTGTTCACACTACTGGTTATCACCTATAAGAAATTCCTGCCAAGCACTGAGACATATACTGTAGGTGTTATAATCCGGGGAGACAATTATTAATACTAATAATAATAATTAGTTTAATTCTATCCAGGTGGTCACAATGGGCAAAACGTGACTAACATGGCATGAGCTCCTCTACGAGAGATGACCAGACTCCTCTTCTCCCCTACTTTGAGGAAACTTTATGTGGTAAAACCAGAAAGTTTTTATTTTAGTGCAAAGATCTTCCACTAATTCCTATACGCTCACTGGCGGGAAGTGATATATAAGTGATCTTGTACGGCAGGAGAAGGTCAATAATCCCATAAATAGAACGGGACAAAGGGAGATCCATAACTTGTAGGTGAACACTATAAAAGAAAACCTCCAACAAAATAAAATCTTTCCTTCCATCTCTAATAAAAATCATATAAAAATATAATCAATTATTCCAATAAAACCAGTAGTATAAATAAAAACTTCACCTCATCTGCTAAAAAACAGGCCACAATATGGGCAGATAGACCAAATAATAAAAGAAAAAACTTCTGGTTCATTAAATCTAATGGTTTATTACGAAAATTATTTTATTGTCCAAATGTCATAAAACCGTAAAAACCTGCACATATTTGGTATCTCCATAATCGTAGTGACTTGTAGAAAAAGGTAAAATGTTATTCAATGATGTAATATGAGACATAAAAACGAGAACTAAATTGCAGTTTATTTGAAAATATTAATTTAGGAAAAAGTGAAACTGAGGCCTAGTTTCCATCCCAGCACATCCTGGAGAGGTGTGAGACCCCCGCCCTGACATTACCCTCACAATAGTAACGTCTCCAGTCATTCAGGTGCTGATGCTGCTCCCCTGGCTCTCAGTGCAAGTGAATGGGGGAAATACACATAAAGACAATGAGAATGTAAATCCCTTTCATTATGAATAGGTCTCACAGTCACACCCAGGACCGCAGGGGTTGGTGCTTCTGCAGGACTCTCCACCCTTTTACTGTATATAAGATGATGTTTCACTCCTGAATCCTTCAGATGAGACACAACTTCTGCCGCTCGTGACGTGAGAAAGAAGCATCAGTGACGTCCGATCTTGGAAAAGAACAGGAATCTTTGGAATATAATGGAGAATTTATCTACTCAGCCTAAGATGGAGGAGACCAGAGTCTGCTGCACCTACTGCGATTCTCCTGAACCGGCTGTAAGAACATGTCTGCAGTGCGAGGCTTCTTTCTGTGAGAAACACTTACAGAGACACAGTAAGTCCTCAGAACATATTTTAGTTGATCCTGATGTTAACCTGGAGGAAAGAAAATGCTCCACACACAAGGAGGCGCTGAAATACTATTGTCCCATGGATTCCAGCTGTATCTGTGTGTCCTGCTGGGTGGCTGGAGACCACAAGGGACATGAGGTGGAGATATTGGATGTGGCCTCTGAGAAGAAGAAGGGGAAGCTGAGATCTGCTGTTGAGAAAATGAACTCAGATAAAATGGAAGCAGGAAGAAGAATCCAGAATCTCACAGATCATGGGGTAGAAGAAGAAAAGCAATTATCTGGACTCACGGAGAAAGTCACTAATCTGTTTACTGATCTCAGGAAGAAGCTGGATGATCTAGAAAGCAGAGTCCTGGGTGAGATCTCAAGACAGAAGAATCGGGTGTCACTCTTAGTCTCTTACATGATCAAACAGATGGAGCTACACAAGGATGAGCTGAGCAAGAAAATTCATCAATTTGAGGAGTCATGTGATATCACAGATCCATTGACCATCTTACAAGAAGATTTAATCAGAGGTGACATCAGTGATCAGAGCTATGATGTCAGAGATGTAAAAGCAGCTCAGTGCCGGGATGATGTCATAGTGTTACAGATGTTACACAGAGGACTGCTGCGCTTTGCTGATGATCTGAATAATATAGGGATGAAAAGAGAGTTCCCGGTGATGGAGAAATCTGAGGTATTACTGGATATAGACTCGGCTAATAATTACATTATTATATCAGAGGATCTCAGATCTGCTTCTTATACCTCTACATCACAGAACAGACCCGATGGGCCAAAGAGGTTCAAGGGTAATCATGTGTTCAGCTCCTGCACCTTCTCCTCTGGGAGACATTACTGGGAGGTGGATGTGAGTCAGGCCAAGCAATGGATCATTGGAGTGGCCGGGGAAAGTCTGGAGAGGAAGGAGAACCGTCTTCAAACTATTTTTTTAAACCAGAAATTTTGGGCTGTAACATGCTGTAAAAAACTTATTGTGAGTCATAACAATATGTACAGGCACTTGGAAACAAAGTCTCCTGTGAAGGTTGTTGGGATCTATCTGGACTATGAGGCCGGGCGTCTGTCCTTCTATCAGCTGTGTGACCCCATCAGACTCTTATACACCTTCACCACCTCCTTCTCCGAGCCGCTCTATCCTGCTTTCCATGTACTTGAGAATTGCATGATTAGCATCATAAAATAATAACATGCAAATGGTGACTGTAAAGTCTTAACATGATTCCTTGTCTTATAGGATCCTATTATTTTTGGTCATAATGTTATTACGGAATATATTTTTATTGCAGTTCCACAGCAGTCACTCAGAGCAGGGGGAGGGGTTTAGGTCACTGTTAAGATCTGAGGGCACTTAATTTAGGATCACCATTGGGGCAGCTATAATATTCTTTGGCAAACAGCTGCTAAAAATGTTTTATCCAAGTGTACAACTTGAGCACAGAACTACCGTAAAAATGTGGTTTACAAGAGAATTATCAAAACCAATGATGAAATGGCTCTTGTTGTGAAATTTGATGAATTTTCTAGATTTTTTGTGACCATGAATTTTTCATTATTGCACATAAGATTCTAGATATAGTATTGGTGTATTAGTAGTGTTTGTCTGATTATACTGATCAAATCTATTTTTGTAAAATGTAATTTCCTTATTCTTCTTTAGTTCTAATAAAATATTTTTATGAAATCTGATTGTGAAAATCTTTTTCTGTCGCTTCACAAAACTTTAATAATTTGTATACTTAGTGACCGGATATAGGCAATCCATGTCACAAACCACTTTGGTAGAAATCGTCATGATCATCCGGGCCACGTTGTGAACAAGAAGCAATAGAGACAATGTGACTGGTTTGCTATTAGAGGCTCCTGGGCATGTGACCTCAGATTAGACATCTGACCATATCATTGGGTGGGTGGCTCTGCTCGGAACATTTCATTGGGGGGAGCACTGCAGGGGACATTTGATTTGGGGGAAGCACTGCTAGGGACATTGCAATGGGGGGAGCACTGGTCGGGACATTGCATTGGAGGGAAGCACTGCTGGGGACATTGCAGTGGGGGGAGCACTTCTGGGGACATTGCAGCATTGGGGGGAAGCACTGCTGGGGACATTGCAGTGGGGGGAGCACTTCTTGGGACATTGCATTGGGGGCAGCACTGCTGCGGACATTACATTGGGAGAAGCATTGCTGGGGACATTACATTGGATGGAGCAATGCTGGGGACATTCCAATGGGGGAAGCACTGCTGGGGACATTCCAATGGGGGGAGCACTGCTGGGGACATTGCAATGAGGGATGCACTGCTGAGGGTTGGGAGGAGCATTTGGGAGGAGCAATGCAGGGGACATTGCAGTGGGGGGAGCTCTCTGGGGACATTGCATTGGGGGCAGCACTGCTGCGGACATTACATTGGGAGGAGCATTGCTGGGGACATTACATCGGATGGAGCAATGCTGGGGACATTACATTGGATGTAGCAATGCTGAGTGCATTCCAATGGGGGGGAGCACTGCTGGGGACATTGCAATGGGGGTTGCACTGATGAGTGCATTGCATTGGTAGGAGCAATGCAGGGGACATTGCAAAGGGGGGAGCACTGCTGGGGACATTGCAATGGGGGGAGCACTGCTGGGGACATTACATTGGGAGGAGCACTGCTGGGGACATTGCAATGGTGGGATCACTGCTCGGGACATTGCATTGGGGGGAGCACTGCTGGGGACATTGCATTGGTGGGAGCACTGCTGGGGACATTGCATTGGGGGGAGCACTGCTGGGGACATTCCAATGGGGGAGCACTGCTGGGGACATTGCATTGGGGGGAGCACTGCTGGGGACATTCCAATGGGGGGAGCACTGCTGGGGATATTGCATTGGGGGGAGCACTGCTGGGGATATTGCAATGGGGGGAGCACTGCTGGGGACATTGCAATGGGGGGAGCACTGCTGGGGACATTACATTGGGAGGAGCACTTCTGGGGACATTGCAATGGGGGGAGCACTGCTGGGGACATTGCATTGGGGGGAGCACTGCTCAGGACATTGCATTGGGGGGAGCACTGCTGGGGACATTGCATTGGGGGGAGCACTGCTGGGGATATTGCATTGGGGACAGCACTGCTGGGGACATTGCAAAGGGGGGAGCACTGCTGGGGACATTGCATTGGGGGGAGCACTCAGGGCCGGATTAAGGTTGGTGGGGGCCCCTGGGCGCAAAATCTGGTGGAGGCCCCCACTGAGTGCAGCGTACATACACGTCCTCCTGCTCACTATCCACTATCCCCGCAGTAACACCGCTACATACAGCCGCCTCTTCCCCAGTAACACAGCTACATACAGCCGCCTCACCCCTAGTAACACAGCTACATACAGCCGCCTCTTCCCCAGTAACACAGCTACATACAGCCGCATCATCCCCAGTAACACAACTACATACAGCCGCCTCATCCCCAGTAACACAGCTATATACAGCCGCCTCGCTCCCAGTAACACAGCTACATACAGCCGCCTCATCCCCAGTAACACAGCTACATACAGCCGCATCATCCCCAGTAACACAGCTACATACAGCCGCATCATCCCCAGTAACACAGCTACATACAGCCGCCTCGTCCCCAGTAACACAGCTACACACAGCCGCCTCGCCCCCAGTAACACAGCTACACACAGCAGTCTCATCCCTAGTAACACAGCTACATACAGCCGCCTCGCCCCCAGTAACACAGCTACATACAGCTGTCTCGCCCCCAGTAACACAGCTACATACAGCCGCCTCGCCCCCAGTAACACCGCTACATACAGCCGCCTCACCTCCAGTAACACAGTTACATACAGCCGCCTCGCCCCCAGTAACACAGCTACATACAGGAGTCTCATCCCTAGTAACACAGCTACATACAGCCGCCTCGCCCCCAGTAACACAGCTACATACAGCCGCATCGCCCCCTAACACAGCTACATATAGCCGCCTCACCCCCAGTAACACATCTTTATATATACCTTCACCCCTACCAGATATGCAGTCCCATGTAACATACACCTCAGCCCGCACCAGACATGCAGTCCCGCAGTTTATACAATTACACACATTTATACACTGATATATTCACACCTTTATATACACACATAAAGTTCTACACTCGTATGCTTGCACCCATATATATACAAGTATACACACACATTTATGTACCCATATACATTTATACACTAATACACAGAGTATACACAAACTCATAAAGTAAATACACACATACGGTATATATACATCACACATACGGCATACACATTATATATATATATATATATATATATATATATATATACATACACACACACACATACAGCAAATACAGACACATTCAGTATATACAGCATTTTCACACACATACGGGAAATACACACACACATTCAGTATATAGAACATATACATACATACCATATACACAGCATATAAACATACATCATATATACATATATATAAGCATATATTTAAATGTGCACATATATATGCTTATACAAATATATGTGTGTATAAATACAGTATATTCATCTATACACAGTATTTACACATATACACAGTATATACACAGTATATACACATATAGACAGTAGATGCATATATACACAGTATATACAAATATACACTTTATATACACAGTAGAATCATATATACACAGTATATAAATATATAGACAGTAGATGCATATATACACAGTATATACATATATACACTTTATATACACAGTAGATGCATATTTACACGTTATATACACAGTATATACATATATACACATATACACAGTATATACATATATACACATATACACATATACACAGTATATACATATATACACAGATACACAGTATATACATATATACACATATACACAGTATATACATATATACACATATACACAGTATATACATATATACACTTTATATACACAGTAGATGCATATTTACACATTATATACACAGTATATACATATATACACGTTATATACATATATACACGTTATATACACAGTATATACATATATACACATATACACAGTATATACATATATACACATATACACAGTATATACATATATACACATATACACAGTATATACATATATACACAGATACACATATACACAGTATATACATATATACACATATACACAGTATATACATATATACACAGTATATACATATATACACAGATACACAGTATATACATATATACACAGTATATACATATATACACACAATATACATCATATATACACACATTTAAATAAATATGTAATGTATACTTACCCTTTTAGGGTGTTCGGCTGTCCCGTCAGGAGGGTGTTCGGGGGGAACGGAGGACGGCTTCTTGCTCCGGGGCGGACAGTTGGGGGGGGGGGGGGCGGCGCGCGGGGAATCGGAGGTATTGAGCGGAGGACGGCTGAATGTTCCGGCGGAGGGGGGGGACGGAGGACGGCTGAATGCTCCGGCGGGGGGGGGGGGGCGTTGAACGGAGGACGGCTGAATGTTCCGGCAGGGGGGGGGGGCGCGGGGAGCGGAGGACAGCTGAATGTTCCGGCGGGGGGGGGGCGCGGGGAGCGGAGGACAGCTGAATGTTCCGGGGGGGGGGGGGGCGCGGGGAGCGGAGGACAGCTGAATGTTCCGGCGGGGAGGAGTGGGGGATGCGGAGGATGACTGCTTGGTCCCGGGGGGCGGCGCGCGGGGATGGGAGGCTGAATGTTCCGGCGGGGGGGGGGGGGGACGCAGGACGGCTGAATGTTCCGGCAGACTTTCCCCGGCCACTCCAATGATCCATTTCTCTGCCTGACTCACATCCACCTCCCAGTAATGTCTCCCAGAGGAGAAGCTGCGGGAGCTGAACACCTGACAGGACTCAAACCGCTCGGGTCCATCAGGTCTGTTCTGTGATGTAGAAGTATAAGAAGCGGATGTAAGAGTCTGTGATATAATGATGTTTTCATGAGCCGAGTCTATATCCAGTAATACCTCAGATTTCTCCATCACTGGGAACTGGCTCGTTCTTTTCAGATTATTCAGATACTCCACAAAGAGCAGCAGTCCTCTGTATAATATCTGTGACACTACGACATAATCCAGACTCTGAGCTTCTCTTACATCACCAATGGCATCACAGCTCCGATCACTGACATCAACTTTGAATAAATCTTCTTGTAATAAGGTTAATGGATCTGTGATATCACATGACTCCTCAAATTGATGAATTTTCTTGGTCAGCTCATCCTTGTGTAGCTCCACCTGTCTGATCATGTCAGAAACTGAGAGTGACACCTGATCCCTCTGTCTGGAGATCTCACCCAGGACTCTCCTTTCTAAATCATCCAGCTTCTTCCTCAGATCAGTAAACAGATTAGTGACTTTCTCAGTGAGTCCAGATAATTTCTTTTCTTCTTCTACCCCATGATCTGTGAGATTCTGGATTTTTTTTCCTGCTTCCATTTTATCCAAGTTCATTTTCTCAACAGCAGATCTCAGCTTCTCCTTCTTCTTCTCAGAGGCCACATCCAATATCTCCACCTCATGTCCCATGTGATCTCCAGCCACCCAGCAGGACACACAGATACAGGTGGAATCCATAGGACAATAGTATTTCAGTACCTCATTGTGTGTGGAGCATTTTCTTTCCTCCAGGTTAACATCAGGATCAACCAAAATATGTTCTGAGGACTTACTGTGTCTCTGTAAGTGTTTCTCACAGAAAGAAGCCTCGCACTGCACACATGTTCTTACAGCCGGTTCAGGAGAATCGCAGTAGGTGCAGCAGACTCTGGTCTCCTCCATCTTAGGCTGAGTAGATAAATTCTCCATTATATTCCCAAGATTCCTGTTCTTTTCCAAGATCGGACGTCACGGATGTTTCTTTCTGCAGTCAGGACAGGAATATCCTCCAGCCGTCTCCTGTACATCCAGCGCACTCACAATACACGATCAGCAGAAGTTGTGGCTCATCTGAAGGATTCAGGACTGAAACATCATCTTATATACAGTAAGTGGGCGGAGAGTCCTGCAGAAGCATCAACCCCTGCGGTCCTGGGTGTGACTGTCAGACCTATTCATAATGAAAGGGATTTACATTCTCATTGTCTTTATGTGTATTTCCCCCATTCACCTGCACTGAAAGCCAGGAGAGCAGCATCAGCAACTGAATGACTGGAGATGTTACTATTGTGAGGGTAATGTCAGGGCGGGGTTCTCACACCTCTCCAGCATGTGCTGGGATGGAAACTAGGCCTCAGTTTCATCTTGGCTTATTGAATAATGTTTATTAACACTTTCTGTGGGAGAATTTTGAAAAAAAACTATGTTTCAGCCTTGTTTTGTTGTTTTAAGTATTGTGATATTGAATAACATTTCACCTTCTTCTACAGGTCACTACGATTATGGAGATACCAAATATGTGCAGATTGTCCATAACTTTATATTATTTGGTCTCTATACCCGTGTTGCTTCCCTTTTTATTGGATGAGATGGAGTTTATATTCATTTTACTTGTTGTTTTATTGGAATTATTTATTATATTTCAATTCTTTTTTTTACTAGAGATGGAAGAAAAGATTTTACTTTGTTGGAGGTTTTTATTTTCCAGTGTTCTTTATGCAAGTTATGGGTCTCTGTCCTGCTAATGCTATAAGTGCCATTTCATTCCTACTTGTGTTTGTTCCTTTTAACCCTTTCACGACCCGTAATGTAATAGTATGTCACGGGTCAGCTGCGGGTGCATGGAGATCCCTTTCCGCATATGGCAGCAAAGACTTACTGGTAACAGTCGCGATCGGCGCTAGTGGGCGCCACCACTTTGTTTAAGATCGTCGCTCCCTGTGACATCATCAGGGAGTGGCTACCGGTTGCCATGACAGCCTCGGGTCTTCCGAATACCTAAGGGTGTCTGGATTTAACGCATTAATTACTATGTGCTAATTGCACATTGTAATGTTTGAGGATGAAAATCCCCATGTACTGCCATACTGTAGTATGGCAGTATATGACAGAATCAATCCGACTACCTAGGCCCTAGGGAGTCTGATAAATAGTAAAAATAAAAATAAAAAATTATAATAAAAAACCTAAAAATTCATATCACTCCCCTTTCCCTAGAACTAATATATATATAAATGAACAGTAAAAATCACAAACACATTAGATATCGCCGCATCCAAAAATGCCCGATCTATCAAAATATAATAAGGTTTTTCCACTGTGTGGGAAAAGTGATCAAAAGGATGCACAGTCCTAAAAATGGTAGCATTGAAAACTTCATCAAAAGACGCAAAGAACAATACCACCCACAGCTCCGTACACCAAAGTATATAAAAGTTACTAGCGCCAGAAGATGGCAAAATTAAAAAAAAAAAATCTACAAGAGTTTTTAAGTTTTGTAAAAGTATGAAAACATTATAAAACCTATAGAATTTTAATATCCCTGTGATAGCACTGACCCAAAGAATAAAGTAGACATGTCATTTGTGGCGCACAGTGAAAGCTGTAAATTCCAACCCCACAAGAAAACGCAGCAAATGCGTTTTTTCACCAATTTCACTGCATTTTGAATTTTTTCCCCCCTTCCCATTACATGGCATAGAATAATAAATACCGTCACTATGAAGTACAATTTGTTACGCAGAAAACAAGCCGTCACACAGCTCTTTACGTGTAAAAAAAAAGTTATAGATTTTTGATTGTGGGGAGAAAAAATTAAAAATGAAAAAAAAACAAAAAAGGGCCAGGTCCTTAAAGGGTTAAACTTTTTTTTTCTATTTTTGATGTGTGAAGCTAGTTTGGTATTCAGTCCAAAGATGGGACCTGCAGGGACTTGTTAGGCGGTAAGTCATATTTATACACTGTGGATATGACTAAAGTATATTGGAGTATTATTACCTCACACACTGTGGATAGGACTAAAGTATATTGGAGTATTATTACCTCACACACTGTGGATAGGACTACAGTATATTGGAGTATTATTACCTCACATACTGTAGATATGACTGATGTATACTGGAGTATTATTACCTCACATACTGTAGATATGACTGAAGTATATTGGAGTATTATTACCTCACATACTGTAGATATGACTGAAGTATATTGGAGTATTATTACATTACACACTGTAGATATGACTGATGTATATTGGAGTATTATTACCTCACATACTGTAGATATGACTGATGTATATTGGAGTATTATTACCCCACATGCTGTAGATATGACTGATGTATATAGGAGTATTATTACCTCACATACTGTAGTTATGGCTGATGTATATTGGAGTATTATTACCTCACATACTGTAGATATGGCTGATGTATATAGGAGTATTATTACCTCACACATTGTAGATATGACTGATGTATATTGGAGTATTATTACCTCACATACTGTAGATATGGCTGATGTATATTGGAGTATTATTACCTCACATGCTGTAGATATGACTCATGTATATTGGAGTATTATTACCTCACATACTGTAGATAGGACTGATGTATATTGGAGTATTATTACCCCACATGCTATAGATATGGCTGATGTATATAGGAGTATTATTACCTCACACATTGTAGGTATGACTGATGTATATTGGAGTATTATTACCCCACATGCTGTAGATATGACTCATGTATATTGGAGTATTATTACCTCACATACTGTAGATATGACTGATGTATATTGGAGTATTATTACCCCACATGCTGTAGATATGGCTGATGTATATAGGAGTATTATTACCTCACACGTTGTAGGTATGACTGATGTATATTGGAGTATTATTACCCCACATGCTGTAGATATGGCTGATGTATATAGGAGTATTATTACCTCACACATTGTAGGTATGACTGATGTATATTGGAGTATTATTACCCCACATGCTGTAGATATGACTGATGTATATAGGAGTATTATTACCTCACATACTGTAGTTATGGCTGATGTATATTGGAGTATTATTACCTCACATACTGTAGATATGGCTGATGTATATAGGAGTATTATTACCTCACACATTGTAGATATGACTGATGTATATAGGAGTATTATTACCTCACATACTGTAGTTATGGCTGATGTATATTGGAGTATTATTACCTCACATACTGTAGATATGGCTGATGTATATAGGAGTATTATTACCTCACACATTGTAGATATGACTGATGTATATTGGAGTATTATTACCTCACATACTGTAGTTATGGCAGGAGTATATTGGAGTATTATTACCTCACATACTGTATATATGACTGATGTATATTGGGGTATTATTACCTCACATACTGTAGATATGGCAGGAGTGTTATCTCATGAATTCCTGTAGTCACTGTGTCTCCTCATGAATCTGCTCCATTTACCTCCCTCGCTGTAGATACATCGCCCTGTGATCACTTACTGCAGACATAGCTGATATATGACATATTACTGCTCTGTACTGCAGCGTCTTCATGAGCCCTGGTGTGCTGGAGCTGTGTGATAGGGAGGACAGATAACCACCATTACTGTGTGAGGGGCTGGAGTGTCCCCTCATATGTGTATATCACCTCTGGGCTCCTCCATGTGGATTTTGTTGGCCTTGGTATAATGTGTCATAGATTGTATTGGAGCACATGACAACCAAGCTTAGCTAGGAGAGCTGCCAATCTTGTTAGGTCATGCTCATTGCTCCTCCCCTCTGGAAAAACTGGCCAATGAGAAGAGAAGTGAGAGGTAGAGATGAGCTGAGGGAGATGAGAGAGAAGGCAGATAATAGGATCCTGAGGTAAAAGATGGAGAAGATAATAAGAAAAAGGTCAAGAGATGAAAGAGAAGAGAAGTTTCATCAGGAGAAAAGAAATATGTGACAAACATCTCTGTAGAAATAATGGAGATAGTTCCCTGCACTATAACTATAAAGCCAAAGTCTGCTGACAGGAGGAGAGATACAGACATACAGATATGTGTGAGGTAAAAGGCTGACGCATCTTCATCTATAACTGTATATAGACGTGTGGATGGAAATATTTATACGCCCTCCATATACAGTCATGTGCAAGGGCCTTAGTGTGATATATACTGACCCAGGGGCGGCCATCTTTGTATGTCCCCTTCATGTGGAGACCAGGTATGAGCAGGCCTGTAATGTATTAGAATTTTTTTTAGATATAGTGGTTTGTCAGCCGTAGCTTTTATGTTGTTTTTCACTACAAAAAAAGATGTTTTAACCTTACAAATTCACATAGGGCTTGTTAATAATCATTTTTGTTTTACATTTTTAGTTTTATTTGGAACATAGGGAAACTTTACCAACTTATTGCATGATGCAGCAGGGATAAAGTATAGTGCAAGGCTTTATGTCCCCAGCAGTGCTCCCCTCACATGTAATGCCCCTAATGCAATGTCCCCAGCAGTGCTCCCCCCATTGCAATGTCCCCAGCAGTGCTCCTCCCATTGCATTGTCCCCAGCAGTGCTCCTCCGCATGTTATGTCCTGAGCAGTGTCCCCCCATTGCAATGTCCCCAGCAGTGCTCCCCCCAATGTAATGTCCCCAGCAGTGTTTCCCCCATTAATGTTCCCCCATTGCAATGTCCCCAGCAGTGCTCCCCTCAATGCAGTATCCCCAGCAGTGCTCCCCCCAATGCAATGTCCCCAGAAGTGCTCCCCCCATTGCAATTTCCCCAGCAGTGCTTCCCTCCAATGCAATGTCCCGAGCAGTGCTTCCCCCAAATCAAATGTCCCCAGCGGTGCTCCCCCCAATGAAATGTTCCGAGCAGAGCCACCCACCCAATCAAATGTCACCAGCACAGAAGGCCATGAAATCCTACACAATGGAGAATAGATCTGCCCAATGATAAAGTCAGACGTCTAATCTGAGGTCACATGCCCAGGAGCCTCTAATAGCAAACCAATCACATTGGGGCAGATTTACTTACCCGATCCATTAGCGATCCAGCGGCGCGTTCTCTGCGCTGGATTCCAGCCGGGATTCATTAAGGTAGTTCCTCCGCCGTCCACCAGGTGGTGCTGCTGCGCTGAAAAGCATCGGAATACGCTGGAGTTCACCGAGCCGGGCTGAGTGAAGGTAAGTGCAAGCTCCGCGACAAATTTTTTTTTTTAATGCGGCGGTTTTTCCGAATCCGTCGGGTTTTTGTTCGGCCACGCCCCCCATTTCCGTCGCGTGCATGCCAGCCCCGATGCACCACAATCCGATCGCATGCACCAAAATCCCGGGGCAATTCAGGGGAAATCGGCGCAAATCGGAAATATTCAGGTAACACGTCGGGAAAACGCGAATCGGACCCTTAGTAAATGACCCCCATTGTCCGGATGATCATGACGATTTCTACCAAAGTGGTTTGTAACATGGATTGCCTATATCCGGTCACAAAGTATACAAATTATTAAAATTTTGTGAAGCGACAGAAAAAGATTTTCACAATCAGATTTCATAAAAATATTTTATTAGAACTAAAGAAGAATAAGGAAATTACATTTTACAATAATAGATTTGATCAGTATAATCAGACAAACACTACTAATACACCAATACTATATCTAGAATCTTATGTGCAATAATGAAAAATTCATGGTCACAAAAAAGAGCCATTTCACCATTGGTTCTGATAATTCTCTTGTAAACCACATTTTTACGGTAGTTCTGTGCTCAAGTTCTACACTTGGATGTAACATTTTTAGCAGCTGTTTGCCAAAGAATATTATAGCCGCCCCAATGGTGATCCTAAATTAAGTGCCCTCAGATCTAAACAGTGACCTAAACCCCTCCCCCCTGCTCTTAGTGACTGCTGTGGAACTGCAATAAAAATATATTCCGTAATAACATTGTGACCAAAAATAATAGGATCCTATAAAACAAGGAATCAAGTTAAGACTTTACAGTCACCATTTGCATGTTATTATTTTATGATGCTAATCATGCAATTCTCAAGTACATGGAAAGCAGGATAGAGCGGCTCAGAGAAAGAGGTGGTGAAGGTGTATAAAAGTCTGATGGGGTCACACAGCTGATAGAAGGACAGACGCCCGGCCTCATAGTCCAGATAGATCCCAACAACCTTCACAGGAGACTTTGTTTCCAAGTGCCTGTGCATATTGTTATGACTCACAATAAGTTTTTTACAGAATGTTACAGCACAAGATTTCTGGCATAAAAAAATAGATTGAAGACGCTTCTCCTTCCTCTCCAGACTTTCCCCGGCCACTCCAATGATCCATTTCTCTGCCTGACTCACATCCACCTCCCAGTAATGTCTCCCAGAGGAGAAGCTGCAGGAGCTGAACACATGATTACCCTTGAACCTCTTTGGCCCATCGGGTCTGTTCTGTGATGTAGAGGTATAAGAAGCAGATCTGAGATCCTCTGATATAATAATGTAATTATTAGCCGAGTCTATATCCAGTAATACCTCAGATTTCTCCATCACCGGGAACTCTCTTTTCATCCCCATATTATGCAGATCATCAGCAAAGCGCAGCAGTCCTCTGTGTAACATCTGTAACACTATGACATCATCCCGGCACTGAGCTGCTTTTACATCTCTGACATCATAGCTCTGATCACTGATGTCACCTCTGATTAAATCATCTTGTAAGATGGTCAATGGATCTGTGATATGACATGACTCCTCAAATTGATGAATTTTCTTGCTCAGCTCATCCTTGTGTAGCTCTATCTGTTTGATCATGTAAGAGACTAAGAGTGACACCCGATTCTTCTGTCTTGAGATCTCACCCAGGACTCTCCTTTCTAGATCATCCAGCTTCTTCCTGAGATCAGTAAACAGATTAGTGACTTTCTCTGTGAGTCCAGATAATTGCTTTTCTTCTTCTACCCCATGATCTGTGAGATTCTGGATTCTTCTTCCTGCTTCCATTTTATCTGAGTTCATTTTCTCAACCGCAGATCTAAGCTTCTCCTTCTTCTTCTCAGAGGCCACATCCAATATCTCCACATCATGTCCCTTGTGGTCTCCAGCCATCCAGCAGGACACACAGATACAGGTGGAATCCATAGGACAATAGTATTTCAGCACCTCCTTGTGTGTGGAGCATTTTCTTTCCTCCAGGTTGACAACAGAATCAACTAAAATATGTTCTGAGGACTTACTGTGTCTCTGTAAGTGTTTCTCACAGAAAGAAGCCTCGCACTGCAGACATGTTCTTACAGCCGGTTCAGGAGAATCGCAGTAGGTGCACCAGACTCTGGTCTCCTCCATCTTAGGCTGAGTAGATAAATTCTCCATTATATTCCCAAGATTCCTGTTCTTTTCCAAGATTGGACGTCACGGATGCTTCTTTCTCACGTCACGAGCGGCAGAAGTTGTGTCTCATCTGAAGGATTCGGGACTGAAACATCATCTTATATACAGTAAGAGGGTGGAGAGTCCTGCAGAAGCACCAACCCCTGTGGTCCTGGGTGTGACTGTCAGACCTATTCATAATGAAAGGGATTTACATTCTCATTGTCTTTATGTGTATTTCCCCCATTCACTTGCACTGAGAGCCGGGGGAGCAGCATCAGCGCCTGAATGACTGGAGATGTTACTATTGTGAGGGTAATGTCAGGGCGGGGGTCTCACACCTCTCCAGGATGTGCTGGGATGGAAACTAGGCCTCAGTTTCACTTTTTGCTAAATTAATATTTTCAAATAAACTGCAATTTAGTTCTGGTTTTTATGTCTCATATTACATTATTGAATAACATTTTACCTTCTTCTACAGGTCACTACGATTATGGAGATACCAAATATGTGCAGGTTTTTATGGTTTTATGACATTTGGACAATAAAATAATTTTTGTAATAAACCATTAGATTTAAAGAACCAGAAGTTTTTTCTTTTATTATTTGGTCTATCTGCCTATATTGTTGCCTGTTTTTAGCAGATGAGGTGAAGTTTTTATTTATACTAATGGTTTTATTGGAATAATTGATTATATTTTTATATTATTTTTATTAGAGATGGAAGGAAAGATTTTATTTTGTTGGAAGTTTTCTTTTATAGTGTTTTCCTACAAGTTATGGATCTCCCTTTGTCCCGTTCTATTTATGGGATTATTGACCTTCTCCTGCCGTACAAGATCACTTATATATCACTTGCCGCTAGTGAGCGTATAGGAATTAGTGGAAGATCTTTGCACTAAAATAAAAACTTTCTGGTTTTACCACATAAAGTTTCCTCAAAGTAGGGGAGAAGAGGAGTCTGGTCGTCTCTCGTAGAGGAGCTAATGCCATTTTAGTCACGTTTTGCCCATTGTGACCATTTGGATAGAATTTAATTATTATTTAAGGGCCAATTGTCTCCCCAGATTATAACACCTACAGTATATGTCTCAGTGTTTGGCAGGAATTTCTTATAGGTGATAACCAGTAGTGTGAACAGAGGTCTAAACCGCAGTCACAGGTGTTCATGAAAGGACAAACTCTGGGCGCCATGAATATTAAAACGGTTTGATAGGGACACAGCACCAAAGACGTCATCTATATGATATATGAAAGGAAAACTTCTACTACCCTACTCTGTACCAGGGGGGAATAAATCTTTTTATTTTCCAGAGTGCTGCTTCTTCCTGTTTTTTCTACAAGTGATATATGAAAGGATATATCTTCAAATGATCGGTCTCAGACATTATGTGGTGGATTTATCACGTGCTAGCGTCTGGTGCGCCAACACATGGTGTTCCCCTGACCCTCCCAAGGTGTTGGATGTATTCCATAGGCTCCAGATTCCTGATATATCCGTAGACTATCTGCGCTGGCGACCATTTCTTCCTATTGCTCCGAGTTCTTTTTAGGTAACTTGTTTCTTTATTTTTATTGGTTAATGTTTTTGTCTAGGTGGCTCTGATTAGGTAACGTGGGGGGAGGACACAATCCTTCTTCAACAATGTGGGAGAGATCAGCTCGGGCCACATGTTGATACCTGACATCACCTGTGGCTCCTCATATCCAGTCATTTAGTGAAATGTCATAAACCAAGAACATATCTACTTATAGTTTTCTAGCTTTCTTAATAAATTTTTTTTTTAAGAAAAAAAAAAATAGCTATATCAGTGTGGTCACCAAATTGGATATATTTGGATTTGGAGCCCAAACCATCACTGAATTTCCAAGCAGCTTTCGGGCACAAATTGAGTTGGGTCCCAGATCTGATGGTCTAGAGTCCATTTTTGAGCAACCCCTCACTGAGACATACAGCATGCAGCAACACAGTGAGCACCCCCCTCAGCCACAGCCACAGCTCTGCTACATCAGCCACCTCTGCTCCAGTGACTGAGCACACCATGAGGCACATGCTATCTGACATGCTGGGAGCCCTGAGGCAGTCATTACAGAAAGATATCTCCAGCGCACTAAGTGTTCTGCAGAATGAGATAACACACATTGGGGAAAGAACCTCTGATCTAGAGGACAAAATGGAGCAATTCACCGATGCCCACAACTCCTGAGTAAAAGCTCCGAAAATCTAATGGTAAAAAAAATTTAATAAATTATGGGACATAGTGGGGCACATTTACTTACCCGGTCCAGTCGTGATCTCGCGGCGCGTTGTCCGACGAGTATTCGGGTCTGCTGGGATTCACTAAGGTCGTGCGCACGATATTCAGCATGTCGCTGCTGCGCCGAGGTCCGCCCGAGTTCACCTTCTACTTCCCGGTGAATGTAAGTGCTGGTCTTACGACACAATTCTTTTTTTAAATTCTGCGATTTGTCCGAATCCGTCAGGTTGTCCAACGGCCACGCCCCCTTGATATTTGTTGCATGCAAGCCGGCCCCGATGAGCCACAATCCGATCACAGATTCAGGGCAAAACGGCCCAAATCAGAAATCTTCGGAAAACCGGACGGAATCGTGGCCGCAGGACACTTAGTTAATGTGCCCCAGTATCTTTGGAAAACTATCTCTGGGAGAATAGGATCCCTGATGGGTTTATGGAGACAAAATGTCATAAAACGTTAAAAACCTGCACATATTTGGCATCTCCATGATCATAGTGACCTGTAGAAGAAGGTAAAATGTTATTCAATGACATAATACAGAAACACAATAACAAGGACTAAATTGCAGTTTATTTGACAATTCTCCATCAGAAAGGGTTAATAATAATTATTATTCATTCAGCCAAAAGTGAAACTGAGGCCTAGTTCCCATCCCAGCACATCCTGGAGAGGTGTGAGACCCCCGCCCCGACATTACCCTCACAATAGTAACGTCTCCAGTCATTCAGGTGCTGATGTTGCTCCACCCACCGTCACCGAGCCGCTCTATGCCGCTTTCCATGTGTATCACAATTTTGTCCTCAGAATCTTTACATAATTAGAATAAAACGTTGGTTATTAAGTGTTAAAGCAAATCTTGGGCTTCTTACTATAGATTCTTTTATTGTCTTGTTCTACAAATATTTGGTGAATTATTGCTCCTGAGGTAAAAGATGGAGAAAATAATAAGAAAAAGGTCAAGAGATGAAAGAGAAGAGAAGTTTCATCAGGAGAAAAGAAATATGTGACAAACATCTCTAGAAATAATGGAGATAGTTCCCTGCACTATAACTATAAAGCCAAAGTCTGCTGACAGGAGGAGAGATACAGAGATACAGATATGTGTGAGGTAAAAGGCTGATGCATCTTCATCTATAACTGTATATAGACGTGTGGACAGAAATATTTATACGCCCTCCATATACAATCATGTGCAGGGGCCTTAGTGTGATATATACTGACCCAGGGGCGGCCATCTTTGTATGTCCCCTTCATGTGGAGACCAGGTATGACCAGGTCCTGTCTTTTCGTTTCCATTTTTCACTCCCCACCTTCAAAAATCTATAACTTTTTTATTTTTACACGTACAGAGCTGTTTTATGGCTTGTTTTCTGCGTAACAAATTGCCCCTCATAGTGATGATATTGAATATTCCATGCCATGTACTGGAAAGCGAGAAAAAAATCCAAATTCAGTGAAACTGGTGAAAAAAAGCGTATTTGCGCCGTTTTCTTGTGGGCTTGGATATTACAGCTTTCAATGTGCGCCCCAAATGACATGTCTACTATATTCTTTGGGTCATTTATGGGGATACCAAATTTGTATAGGTTTTATAATGTTTTCATACATTTACAAAAATGAAAACCTCCTGTACAAAATAGTTTTTTTGATTTTACCATATTCTGGCACTAAAACCTTTTTCATATTTCGTTGTGCGGAGCTATGGGTGGAGTCCTTTTTACGGCTTTTGATTATGTTTTCACTGCTATCATTTTTAGGACTGTGCAACCTTTTGATCACTTTTTATAGATTTTTAAAATATTTTTCAAAATTTCAAAAAAGGGCAATTTTCCGTTACAGGGTTAAATGCAGTGAAAAAACGTTATATATATATTGTTATTATATTTACATAGGACGCGTTGATACCTAATGTGTTTATGATTTTTACTGTTTATTTTTTTTATTCAGTTTTTTTTCTCAATTCTCCAACAAAAATATTTAATACTAATTAATTAAATCAGCCAAAAGGGAAACTGAGGCCTAGTTTCCATCCCAGCACATCCTGGAGAGGTGTGAGACCGCCGCCCTGACATTACCCTCACAATACAGGCAGTCCCCGGGTTACATACAAGATAGGGTCTGTAGGTTTGTTCTTAAGTTGAATTTGTATGTAAGTTGGAACTGTATATTTTATCATTGTAATCCCATCCAGAACTTTTTTGGTCTCTGTGACAATTGGATTTTAAAAATGTTGGGTTGTCATAAGAATCAATATTAACACTAAAGCTTCATTACAGACACATTTGATAACTGTTATAGCTGTTTATTGTAGCCTAGGACTAAAGTACAATAAATTACCAATATCCAGAGGTCCGTTTGTAACTAGGGGTCGTATGTAAGTCGAGTGTTCTTTAGTAGGGGACCGCCTGTAGTAACGTCTCCAGTCATTCAGGTGCTGATGCTGCTCTCCCGGCTCTCAGTGCAGGTGAATGGGGGAAATACACATAAAGACAATGAGAATGAAAATCCCTTTCATTATGAATAGGTCTGACAGTCACACCCAGGACCGCAGGGGTTGATGCTTCTGCAGGACTCTCCGCCCTCTTACTGTATATAAGATGATGTTTCAGTCCTGAATCCTTCAGATGAGACACAACTTCTGCTGCTTGTGTATTGTGAGTGCGCTGGATGTACAGGAGACGGCTGGAGGATATTCCTGTCCTGACTGCAGAAAGAAGCATCCGTGACGTCCGTAATCACCTAAAGAAAAGGAATCTTGGGAATATAATGGAGAATTTATCTACTCAGCCTAAGATGGAGGAGACCAGAGTCTGCTGCACCTACTGCGATTCTCCTGAACCGGCTGTAAGAACATGTCTGCAGTGCGAGGCTTCTTTCTGTGAGAAACACTTACAGAGACATAGTAAGTCCTCAGAACATATTTTGGTTGATCCTGATGTTAACCTGGAGGAAAGAAAATGCTCCACACACAATGAGGTACTGAAATACTATTGTCCTATGGATTCCACCTGTATCTGTGTGTCCTGCTGGGTGGCTGGAGATCACATGGGACATGAGGTGGAGATATTGGATGTGGCCTCTGAGAAGAAGAAGGAGAAGCTGAGATCTGCTGTTGAGAAAATGCACTTGGATAAAATGGAAGCAGGAAGAAGAATCCAGAATCTCACAGATCATGGGGTAGAAGAAGAAAAGCAATTATCTGGACTCACTGAGAAAGTCACTAATCTGTTTACTGATCTGAGGAAGAAGCTGGATGATCTAGAAAGGAGAGTCCTGGGTGAGATCTCCAGACAGAAGGATCAGGTGTCAATCTCAGTCTCTAACATGATCCGGCAGATGGAGCTACACAAGGATGAGCTGACCAAGAAAATTCATCAATTTGAGGAGTCATGTGATATCACAGATCCATTGACCTTCTTACGAGAAGATTTATTTAAAGTTGATGTCAGTGATCGGAGCTGTGATGTCATTGGAGATGTAAGAGAAGCTCAGAGTTTGGATGATGTCATAGTAACACAGATATTATACAGAGGACTGCTGCGCTTTGCTGATGATCTGAATAATCTGAAAAGTAGGAGCCAGTTCCCAGTAATGGAGAAATCTGAGGTATTACTGGATATAGACTCGGCTCATGATAACATCATTATTTCACATAGTCTTACATCCGCTTCTTATACTGCAACGTCACAGAACAAACCTGATGGACCCGAGAGGTTTGAGTTCTGTCAGGTGTTCAGCTCCCGCAGCTTCTCCTCTGGGAGACATTACTGGGAGGTGGATGTGAGTCAGGCGGAGCAATGGATCATTGGAGTGGCCGGGGAAAGTCTGGAGAGGTAAGCGGTGGGTAACGAGTCATTTATTGGTTTTAATGAGAAATCCTGGGGTTTGGTGTTTATTAATAGCCTTGGTGTGCTTCATAACAATATATTTACAAGTCTGGAATCAGAGTCTCCTGTGAAGGTTGTTGGGATCTATCTGGACTATGAGGCCGGGCGTCTGTCCTTCTATCAGCTGTGTGACCCCATCAGACACTTACACACCTTCACCGCCTCCTTCACCGAGCCGCTCTATGCCGCCCTCTGTATGTATGACAATTGTATCCTCACAATCTTAAAATAATTTAGCAAAATTGTGGCTGTAATATGTTAAAATGAATCTCTGCGTTCTAAGATCCTCTCATTTCTATTTCTGTGCTGATTCATTACTGAATATATATTAATGGACATTTTTTTTGGTGCCAAAGCTTCAGATTTCCTCCATAGATGTAGAAATTAGTGATAGATAATACTGCTCTTCTCACTTGTACTTTATTAATTTGCTGTTGATTTCTTATGTGATTACTGTTGCCTTGTGATCAGAAATAGTTTTCTTCTACTAACGAGGAATAGATAAAAATGTCTATTGTTTGTCTGTTTAGATTTATATCCTTTCTATGGTCCCATAATAATGGTTTTAACAAGATGAAATAAACAGTTAAACAATAAAAAGTTTTAAAGCACAATTTATTTTTTCCATGTGTCTGACTGATGGATTCACTTTCTTAGATTTATGTGTCTCTATGGTAACAGACAACAAACAAAAAAATCTTTTTCCTACTTCATATTCTTCCATCTGTCCCTCCTTGTAGAAGAAGGGGAAAGGAGGGATGACGGCTAAATCAGAACACACAAGGTTTATTTATTGTCAGTTACCATGGATACACATAGATCTACCTGTGAGCTGCATGCACAGAAAGATAGGGAAAAGGTAATCAAACCCAGGAAAGTGTTTCATCATTTCTCATGGGATATGTACTCGGATAATAACAGGGATTTTGTTGAGAATGCAGTCATGGACAGTGTAGACCCCTCAGCTCTCTGCAGAGGGTTTCTCCATCATTACTCCCTTCTGCTCTGAACGATGACTGTGGCCAATAAGGAGACTTCTACAGCTGTCACTCAGAGCAGGAAGGGGGGTTTGTGTGGGAAGTCACTGACAAGAGTTGAGGGCACCTCATGAAGGATCACCATTGGGGTGGCTGCTGACTACTATGTTACTATGTGATGTTAAAGGAAACCTACCACTTGTAGTGGCAGGTTTCTGATGGAAATACCGGGCACCAGCTCAGGGTGAGCTGGTGCCGGAGCTTATTTTCGTTAGTGTTTTAAACCGTGGTATCGCGGTTTAAAACACTTTTTAAACTTTATAGCCGGCGCAGGCAGGTACGCGCTCGGCGCTTACCGTGCGCGCGGCTACATAGGAAGTGAATGAGAGCCGCGCGCACGGTAAGCGCCGAGCGCGTACCTGCCTGCGCCGGCTATAAAGTTTAAAAAGTGTTTTAAACCGCGATACCACGGTTTAAAACACTAACGAAAATAAGCTCCGGCACCAGCTCACCCTGAGCTGGTGCCCGGTATTTCCATCAGAAACCTGCCACTACAAGTGGTAGGTTTCCTTTAACATCACATAGTAACATAGTAGTCAGCAGCCCCCCCAATGGTGATCCTTCATGAGGTGCCCTCAACTCTTGTCTGTTAGGATCAGTGGATCCTCTGGACCACCGCGGGAGATGTAACTAGCCAACACCCGGAACCGGAGCCTAGCGGCACCTGGTATTCACCAGAGCCCGCCGCAAAGCGGGTTGGACTTGCTGCGGCAGGATACCACTAGGTCGTCCCCAGGTGTGACTAGCCCACGGTGGCAGCCGAGGTCGAGGTACCTTAGCGGATGACAATATCGTAGACAGGTCCAGGCACAGGGTCAGGGCAGGCGGCAGAGATGCAACGTCAGGTCCAAGTCCGGGGTCAGCAACAGGAGGTCCAGGCAGGTGGGAACGTGAACACAGCAACACGGAGGAACTCGGGTAACACAGGACACAGGAGCGGGAACACACAGGAATACACGGGAACGCAGGAATACACAGGAACGCAGGAATACACAGGAACGCAGGAATACACAGGAACGCAGGAATAATCGCTAGGAAGCTTTCTCTAAGGCTATGAGGCACAAAGATCCGGCAGGGGACACAGGAAGAGGCAGGATTCTTAAAGGTGAGGTTCAGCCAGTGCACCAATTAGCGGTGCGCTGGCCCTTTAAATTTTCGGCAGGAGCCGCGCGCGCGCCCTAGGAGGCGGGGACGCGCGCGCACGGCAGTCCGGGGAAGAGCAGGAGCCGGGAGAGGTGAGTTCAATGACCGGCCTGCAGCGGGGGCAAACGGAGGTGCACGGATGCGCCCGCGATCCGAGACAGGGATCGCGGGAGCACCCGTGACAGTACCCCCCCCCTTCGGCCTCCCTCTCTTTTTGGGCCTGAGAAAACGTTGGAGCAGGCTCTTGTCCAAGATGTTATCCTCTGGCTCCCAAGATCTCTCCTCAGGACCAAATCCCTTCCAGTCTACCAGAAACAACCGCCTACCTCTCACTGTCTTCGTATCCAGGATCTCCTTCACCTCGAAGACATCAGTAGAGTCCGCTTGTGGAGCCGGAGGGAGAGGAACTTGTTGGGTGAAGCGGTTTAAAACGACTGGCTTGAGGAGGGAAACGTGGAAGGAGTTGGGTATGCGCATGCTAGGAGGCAGCCGCAATTTGTAGGCTACCGGGTTGATGCGACTGAGGATTTCAAATGGACCCAAGAACCGGGGTCCCAATTTGTAGCCAGGGATCTTCAGTCGGACGTACCTTGAGGATAACCAGACCCTGTCACCAGGAGCTAAGACAGGAAAAGGCCGACGTTTCTTGTCCGCTTGATGCTTGGTCTTGGCAGAGGTTTGGAGCAATGAGGTACGGACTTGTTCCCAGATGGCTTTTAGATCCTGTACCAAGTCCTCCACAGCAGGAACATCTGCAGACACAGGTAACGGAAGAGGAGGCCGTGGGTGCAGTCCGTAATTAATAAAGAAGGGAGCAGAACCAGCAGAAGTGGAGTCCAGGGAATTGTAGGAAAACTCCGCCCATGGTAAAAGAGAAGCCCAGTCATCTTGACGAGCGGACACAAAGTGGCGGAGATAGCATCCCAAAGTCTGATTCACCCTCTCTACTTGGCCGTTGGACTGAGGATGATAGGCAGAGGAAAAGTCCAATTTCACTTGCAGCTGATTGCACAGAGATCTACAGAACTTGGACACGAACTGAACACCTCGATCAGAAACGATGTGCCGGGGAAGGCCATGAAGCCGGAAGATGTGCTGGAAGAAGAGACTGGCAAGACGTGGGGCTGAAGGCAAACCTGGTAGAGGGACAAAATGGGACATCTTAGAGAAGCGGTCTGTTACCACCCAGATAACGGTATTGCCAGATGATGGCGGCAGATCAGTAATGAAGTCCATAGCCACGTGAGACCACGGGCAGGTAGGCACGGGTAACGGCAACAGAAGACCAGCTGGTTTTTGTCGTGAGGGCTTATTGCGAGCACAAGAGGCACAAGACCGCACAAAATCCCGAACGTCCTTGACCAAATCAGGCCACCAATAGAAACGGGAAATCAGGGCCACAGAGCGCTGCACCCCAGGGTGCCCAGCCACTCGAGAAGAATGTCCCCAGGCCAGGATCCTCTTTCGAAGTCCAGGTCGTACATAAGTCTTGCCGGGAGGTAATTGCCGAAGGTCCACCGGCGCTGCCAGCACAAGCCGCTCTGGAGGAATGATGTGTCTCGGAGCATAGTCCTCCCCCATAACATCGGAAGCACGTGACAGGGCATCAGCCTTGAGGTTTTTCTCAGCTGGGCGAAAATGGATCTGGAAGTCAAAACGGGAAAAGAATAAGGACCACCGGGCTTGACGTGGGTTCAACCGTTGAGCTGTCTGCAGGTACTGGAGGTTTTTGTGGTCCGTGAAAATGCTGACTGGAAATCAGGCTCCTTCCAGCAGATGACGCCACTCTTCCAAAGCCAGCTTGATGGCTAGAAGCTCCCGATCTCCAATGGAATAATTTCTGTCCGCGGAGGAGATGGTTTTGGAGAAGAAACCACAAGTGAGTGTTCGTCCCCTGGGACCCTTCTGGGTAAGGACTGCCCCAGCACCCACGGAGGAGGCATCAACCTCCACCAGGAACGGCTTTTCAGTATCCGGTCCGGTAAGGACTGAAGCGGAGGAAAAAGCAGTTTTTAATTTCGTGAAGGCTTCTTCTGCTGCTGGTGGCCAGACACGGGGATTAGCACCCTTTTTCGTAAGCGCCACCATCGGCGCGACCAAAGATGAGAAGTGTGGGATAAATTGCCTATAATAGTTAGCAAAGCCCAGAAATCTTTGTATAGCTCGCAGTCCCACTGGGCGTGGCCACTGAAGAACCGCAGATAACTTGGCAGGATCCATCTGCAAACCCCTATCAGAAATTATGTAGCCGAGGAATGGAAGGCTCCTCTGATGAAAGTGGCACTTCTCCAACTTGGCATAGAGGTGGTTTGTCCTGAGGCGGCTGAGAACCTCCCGTACATGGGACTGGTGGGACTCCAGATTGGCAGAATACACAAGGATGTCGTCCAGGTACACCACGACACAACTGTACAATAAGTCCCGGAAAATATCATTTACAAACTCCTGGAAAACGGCTGGCGCATTACAAAGTCCGAAGGGCATAACTAAATATTCAAAATGCCCATCACGGGTGTTAAAGGCAGTCTTCCACTCGTCACCCTTCCTGATGTGGATGAGGTTGTAGGCCCCACGAAGATCCAATTTGGAAAAAATTCTTGCACCCCGCAGACGATCAAATAGCTCCGTGATAAGCGGCAGAGGATAGCGGTTCTTAACGGTGACCTTGTTAAGACCGCGATAGTCTATACAGGGGCGGAGAGAGCCATCTCTTTTTGTGACAAAAAAGAAACCAGCGCCAGCTGGCGAGGAGGATTTTCGGATGAAACCTCTTTGCAGATTTTCCTTAACATATTCCGACATAGCGGCTGTCTCAGGAACCGAGAGCGGATACACCCGACCCCGTGGTGGAGAAGATCCAGGCAGCAGATCAATGGGGCAATCATAGGGACGATGTGGAGGAAGGATCTCGGCTTGCTTTTTAGAAAACACGTCTGCAAAGTCCCGGTACGGAGCTGGGAGTCCCTCCAGAGGCTTGGGAGACAAGGTAGCAGTCCTGACAGGAAGCGGATGTGGAACCGTCATGCAGCGTGAGGGGCAATCCGGACCCCAACGGAGAATTTCCCCAGAAGACCAGTCCAGAACAGGGGCATGATGCTGCAACCAGGGGAGACCCAGCAGGAGAGTGGAAGTGCACTGTGGCAGCACAAAAAAGGAAAGTCTCTCTTTATGCAATGCACCAACTTGAAGGAGCAGGGGTTCAGTGCGAAACCAGATAGGCACGGAGAGAATCTGGCCACTGACTGAGGCAATGGACAAGGGCTTCTCAAGACGAACCACCGGGAAGTGATGCAGGGCGACCAGTGCAGCATCTACAAAGTTCGCTGTGGAGCCAGAATCCAGGAAAGCAGAAACCTGGACCGGAGTACCGGTGCCAATGCTGAGGAGTACAGGGAGAATCAAGCGTGGAGAAGCTTTATTCACACCTAGGGACGCTTCTCCAGAGAAGCCTAGGTGCTGGCGTTTCCCGGGCGTTGGGGACGTACAGGGCAAGTCCCGACGAAGTGCTGTGGGCTGGCACAATACATGCACAAGTTCTCCTGACGTCGTCTGGAACGCTCTTGTAGAGTGAGCCGGGTTCGGTCAACCTGCATGGGTTCCTCAACAGAAGATTCAGGCGAGACCTGGAGCGGCCTTTGGAAGACTGGCGCCAGGCGAGGAATGCGTCTAACACGGCCTAGGGGATACTCGGAGCGTAGTTCCTCAGCTCGCTCCTTAAACCGAACATCAATTCGAGTGGCCAAGGTGATGAGGTCACTCAGAGTAGATGGAAGATCCCGAGCTGCCAGTGCGTCCTTGACCTGCGCAGAGAGCCCTTTCTTAAATGTAGCGATGAGGGCTGCATCGTTCCAAGCAAGTTCAGAAGCCAGGGTGCGGAATTGAACTGCGTACTCTCCCACCGATGAGTTGCCCTGACGCAAGTTCAACAATGCAGACTCCGCAGAGGAGGCTCGTGCTGGTTCCTCGAAGACTGACCGGAACTCTGACAGAAACGCAGTGAGGGTAGACACAACCGGGTCATCTCTGTCCCAAAGCGGAGTAGCCCAGGCCAGGGCTTTCCCGGAAAGAAGGCTGAGGACAAATGCCACCTTGGACCGCTCTGTGGCAAATTGCGACGGCATGAGTTCTATGTGCAAGGAGCACTGGGTTATGAAGCCCCTGCACATCTTGGGATCTCCATCATACTTGCCGGGCAAAGAGAGGCGTAGCCTGGGTTCAGCAGCAGGAAGATAAGCCGGGGTAGCAGGGGTCGCAGCGGCCGCTTCAGGAGACTGTTGCTGATGTTGGGTCGCAAGTAGTTGTTGTAGCATGGCGGTGACTTGCTCTAGCTGATTCCGCTGTGCTGCAATCTGCCGGGACTGGTGGATCACGATGGTGGCGAGATCAGGCTGACTGGGAGAAAGAGCCTCGGCGGGATCCATGGCCGGATCTTACTGTTAGGATCAGTGGATCCTCTGGACCACCGCGGGAGATGTAACTAGCCAACACCCGGAACCGGAGCCTAGCGGCACCTGGTATTCACCAGAGCCCGCCGCAAAGCGGGTTGGACTTGCTGCGGCAGGATACCACTAGGTCGTTCCCAGGTGTGACTAGCCCACGGTGGCAGCCGAGGTCGAGGTACCTTAGCGGATGACAATATCGTAGACAGGTCCAGGCACAGGGTCAGGGCAGGCGGCAGAGATGCAACGTCAGGTCCAAGTCCGGGGTCAGCAACAGGAGGTCCAGGCAGGTAGGAACGGGAACACAGCAACACGGAGGAACTCGGGTAACACAGGACACAGGAGCGGGAACACACAGGAATACACGGGAACGCAGGAATACACAGGAACGCAGGAATACACAGGAACGCAGGAATACACAGGAACGCAGGAATAATCGCTAGGAAGCTTTCTCTAAGGCTATGAGGCACAAAGATCCGGCAGGGGACACAGGAAGAGGCAGGATTCTTAAAGGTGAGGTTCAGCCAGTGCACCAATTAGCGGTGCGCTGGCCCTTTAAATTTTCGGCAGGAGCCGCGCGCGCGCCCTAGGAGGCGGGGACGCGCGCGCACGGCAGTCCGGGGAAGAGCAGGAGCCGGGAGAGGTGAGTTCAATGACCGGCCTGCAGCGGGGGCAAACGGGGGTGCACGGATGCGCCCGCGATCCGAGACAGGGATCGCGGGAGCACCCGTGACATTGTCAGTGACTTCCCACACAAACCCCCCTTCCTGCTCTGAGTGACAGCTGTAGAAGTCTCCTTATTGGCCACAGTCATCGTTCAGAGCAGAAGGGAGTAATGATGGAGAAACCCTCTGCAGAGAGCTGAGGGGTCTACACTGTCCATGACTGCATTCTCAACAAAATCCCAGTTATTATCCCAGTACATATCCCATGAGAAATGATGAAACACTTTCCTGGGTTTGATTACCTTTTCCCTATCTTTCTGTACATGCAGCTCACAGGTAGATCTATGTGTATCCATGGTAACTGACAATAAATAAACCTTGTGTGTTCTGATTTAGCCGTCATCCCTCCTTTCCCCTTCTTCTACAAGGAGGGACAGATGGAAGAATATGAAGTAGGAAAAAGATTTTTTTGTTTGTTGTCTGTTACCATAGAGACACATAAATCTAAGAAAGTGAATCCATCAGTCAGACATATGGAAAAAATAAATTGTGCTTTAAAACTTTTTATTGTTTAACTGTTTATTTCATCTTGTTAAAACCATTATTATGGGACCATAGAAAGGATATAAATCTAAACAGACAAACAATAGACATTTTTATCTATTCCTCGTTAGTAGAAGAAAACTATTTCTGATCACAAGGCAACAGTAATCACATAAGAAATCAACAGCAAATTAATAAAGTACAAGTGATAAGAGCAGTATTATCTATCACTTATTTCTACATCTATGGAGGAAATCTCCAAGTGGTAGGTTTCCTTTAAATGTTACAAAACACTGGATACAGATAGAGAACGATGCATTCCCACAGTCTTCCATAAGTGTTAGATTATGGGCATCAATCTTGAGGAAGCCGTTGCATGGCTCTTTACTATGTATATCCAATGTCAGGACATAGCAGAAATAAGGAGACAACAGAGGACGGCGCCTCGGGTGATAACGTCTGGTGTTTCCAGCTGTATCGTAGGGAGAATTAGAGGTGCTCACCTGGTGAATTCTTTATTAGTAGGCTCATAGAATCGCTAGACAAGCATGGGGATCAGTAATATAGACAACGTGGGTCCAATCTGCTAGGTGTATTTGTAGGGGGTGTCACTGTCTGTGCAGATACCACATCTCAAAATCCAGAGACACCACTGGGGGTCCAGTAAATGGCATAAGACAAAGTGGAAAAAAGGCAAGAGCTGTCGTGGGGCACTGACAGTACACCTCCCCAGAAATTCAAACATAGGACGACGAATGAGCAGGATAATACACATTGACATTCTTATATACTAATACATAGAAAACAAATGACTTACCAGCGTTTTGGAGTGGAACTTCCGGCTCATATTAGGTTAGGTGCGCATGTGCCGAGATGGAAGTTTCATTCCGAGAAGCTGGTACGTGTAAATCATTTGTTTTCTATGTATTAGTATATGTATACCTACTCTATGGAGTCCAAGAATTTAGCCCTTAAGCTCCACCCACTTCCACAAAATGGCGTCCTAACGCTAAATTTACTCCACACAATCTCAGCCCCCAGCCAATCCACTGCCACCACCAGGAGTTGCTTACGCAAGGAAGGCCGTAGGCACCTCAACCACACAGACAATGCACCCTGATGATTACACAGCACATGCACTCACTACTTACACGATATTACAATGATGAATTCACACAGAACATGCAATCGCTTACTACATGGACTATGCTAACACTGACCTCTGGTAACGTCATTCCCTTCAGAGACTCAGATTCTTTAAGGCTACAAGCAGAGGCTTATTAAAATAACACTCAAAGAATAAAATTGTCAGATAAAATGAAAAAGATTAAAAACAATACACATACGATACTTACAGTTAGGACAAAGGAAACAAAAAACTCTTGCTAGTGAAATAATAAGAAATTCTTTGACCCGAGGACTGGGCATAGAAGAGAACAGAAGAAAACTCCAGCGCAGGCTCCTTGGTCTTTATAAAATCAACTTTTCTTTATTCAGCATACAGCATGGACGTACATCAGGTAAAACACAATGGGGGTCATTTACTAAGGGCCTAATTCACGTTTTCCACGGCGTGTTACCCCAATATTTCCGCCGATTTTCCCTGAATTGCCCCGGGTTTTTGGCGCACGCGATTGGATTGTGGCGCCTCGGCGCCGGCATGCATGTGATGGAAATTGGGGGCGTTGCCGAACGAAAACCCAACGGATTCAGAGAAACCGCCGCATTTTTTTTAAAAAAGTGTCGCGGGACACGCACTTACCTTCACCAAGTATAGGATCGTGAACTCTGGCGGGCCTCGGCGGACTTCAGCGCAGCAGCGACACCTGGTGGATGTCCCTAACTGCCTTAGTGAATCGCCGGAAGACCCGAATCCACCGCAGAGAACGCACCGCTGGATCGCGAATGGGCCAGGTAAGTAAATCTGCCCCAATAGGTTCTGATCTACGCGTTTTGGCTAAAAAGCCTTAGTCTTGATCTGATTTTATAAAGTTGATTTTATAAAGACCAAGGAGCCTGCGCTGGAGTTTTCTTCTGTTTTCTTCTCTGCAAGGATATGCCTTTGCCTTGGGCACTCCAAGCGCAGCTGGCCGGTCCACTGTCAGGTGGGAGAAGTTTGGAGCTGACTACCGTGGGAGTTTAAGTTTGTGTGAGGACTGGGCATAGACATCTATCCAGTCTTCTAGTGTTTATAGAGTCCTCCAGACTGAATAACCCCATGTGGCTGCTTCACTAATTTAAACCCAGTGGATTTTTGACCCCCCAGGGGATTTTCTATCCCCCTCCTATCAGTGAGGTACTTTTTGGGTCTGGGTTTTTATCAAAACAACATAACTTTTGATTGGAAGATGGCACAATTGTGCCATGGCTTTCAACCAAACGGGTACGTTATTCCCATCAACCACATACCAAACTCGGGGTGTCTTAGCCTAATATCAGGGGTGTTCTGCTATTGGCTGCTAACATTCTGATTTTCGCTCCAGGAGTGTGTCTAGACACCATAACTGTCCTGTGTAACTGGGGACCCATAATTATGAATTATGCCCCAGTTATGGACAGCTATGATATTCCCATTGTCTAGGTTTTGGAGGGAAAACCAAAGTCTGCTGGTTATTTAACCCCCCTCTGTTTCTGAACCACTCTGGCCTAAGGTGTTAATTTCGTCACCTTTGCACGTTTCTCTGATCAAACAGACTCCCTGGGGTGCAGAGACGCACTGTCCAGTGACTCTTCCTGGCTGGTTGTAAAACTGGTCAAATGGAGTCTTATATACAACAATGGATGAGGAAAAGTCAGCTCACCTGGACACCGTAGTTGGGTTTGAGACAACTGCAGCAGCACGGATTTTAGCCTTCGCTCTAAGGCACCACATGGAAATAGGAAAAAACACGATCCAGCTTCTATTTGCAGTGTCATAAAATCTTCAAGGTTTATTGGTACAACTTTAAAAAGATAGGGAATTATCCCACATAGGAAACATGGATAGAAAAACAAAAAACGGTCTGCAGGCAAAGCCTACGCGTTTCAATAAAACATCTTAATCATGGCTTAGCGTTTACGTTCGCTACCCTGACTTATATTCCCCTAATGAGCTGGTGTCATGTGATTACCAGTTCCGTTCCGAGACGGGGGAATGGACAAATGGAAATGAAGGCATATTTGTTTATCTAGGTATATTTACATTTTATACTTATGCCTATCTATCCACTGTTCCTAGACACAGAATAAGAAAGTGTGATGGTATTACATTTGAAATGGTTAATAAAAATAGATCACGTCTTGGCGACTGTTCATACCTGTGGGGGTGCGGGTTTGTAGGAGGAAAATCCAGAAGGTCTCCCGCTTAAGGAGACATCTTCTGTGAGCACCTCCTCTTCTAGGTTTAGTGACTTTTTTAATAGCTACTACTTTACAGGTCCCGCAATTCCCTGCATGAGTGTCGCGGAAATGCCTGGATACAGCAGACACGTTTACTGCGGTGTTATTGGAAGCGTCAGATATGTGCCGGCGTATTCTAGTTTTCAAGGTGTTCGTGGTACACCCTACGTACTGTAGGTTACAGGAGGTGCAGGTGATAAGATAAATAACATAGGAAGTGTTACAGTTTATGTAGCGTTTAATTTGATATTCTTCCCCCGTTACTACTGACGTGAATGTTTTGGTGGGTGTTAAGTGTGAGCATGTTATACACGTATTCCGACCACATTTATAACAGCCCTTCACTGATAACCAGTGTTGGTTCTCGTTCTTTTGTCGTGTGCTTGAGAACATGCTCGGAGAAAGTTGCATTGCCAAGGTAGGAGCTTTTTTAGCTGTAAAACGTACTCCTGAATTTAAAAGAGGGTACAGTGTCTCATCCGTCTGTAATATTGGGACGTGTTTTTTAATAATAGAGATAATATTCTGGTATTGGAGACTAAACGTGGTGGAGAAGGTTAGTGGATTTTGTTTATTCAGCTGTCTTTTTTTCTCTTTTTCTATTCTTAATAAATTGGGTCTAGGGATGTTTTTTACTCTATTGTCAGCACGTCTTAACATCCACTGGGGATATTTTCTTTTTGATAACTTGTCAAATAATTTATTTTTCTCTTGCTCAAAGACAGTATTTTTAGTACAGTTCCTTTTGAGTCTAATTAATTCCCCTACGGGGATATTTTTAATTACGTGTTTTGGATGGCATGAGTCTGCCTGAAGTGTAGAGTTGGATGCCGTGGGTTTAACATAAGGGGAAATAGTTATTGTACTGCCGCTATTTAGAGTAATATCTAAAAAATTCATATAGTTGGAATTTAGTACAAAGGTGAATTTTAGATTCATGTCGTTCCTATTTATATAATCAACAAAATCCATGGCTTCTTGAATAGTACCACCCCATATCAGGAGCAGGTCGTCGATATAACGACCATACCACCTGATATGGGGGGAAAAAATATTAGATTCTGAAAAAAGGAAAAGTTCCTCCCATCTTCCCATATAGATGTTAGCTAGGGAAGGGGAGCATTTACCGCCCATTGAGGCTCCATATTTTTGTAAAAAAAATTTGTCATCAAAAGAAAAGTAATTATATTTCAGTAAAAATTCCACTGCCATGACCAGAAATTGTTTGATCTCTAGAGTGTAGGTACTGTATTTATCCAAAAAGTATGTGAGGACATTTAAAGCTATTGTGTGGTTTAGAGAGGGGTATAGTGCTACCACATCACAGGAGAGCCATACATCATTATCATGCCAAGTTTGGTTGTCCAAAAGGGACACGACATGTTTGATGTCTTTAATAAGACTGGGCAATGTTGCCACTAAGGGCTGTAAGTAACTGTCCACTCATTCTCCCAATCTCTCACTCAGAGACCCAATCGCCAAGACGTGATCTATTTTTATTAATCATTTCAAATGTAATACCATCACACTTTCTTATTCTGTGTCTAAAAATAGTGGATAGATAGGCATAAGTATAAAATGTAAATATACCTAGATAAACAAATATGCCTTCATTTCCATTTGTCCATTCCCCCGTCTCGGAACGGAACTGGTAATCACATGACACCAGCTCATTAGGGGAATATAAGTCAGGGTAGCGAACGTAAACGCTAAGCCATGATTAAGATGTTTTATTGAAACACGTAGGCTTTGCCTGCAGACCGTTTTTTGTTTTTCTATCCATGTTTCCTATGTGGGATAATTCCCTATCTTTTTAAAGTTGTACCAATAAACCTTGAAGATTTTATGACACTGCAAATAGAAGCTGGATCGTGTTTTTTCCTATTTCCAAATGGAGTCTAATGACTCAGAACATGACAAAATGAAACATTACAAAAGAAAGAAAAAACAAACAAACTGTAGAGTGTAATATTATCACAGTATATAAGACGGTCAATGTGTATTATCCTGCTCATTCGTCGTCCTATGTTTGAGAAAGGGTCGAGTACCCGAAACGCGTTACAAAGGACAATTATATTAAGAATTTCTTTTATTCTTTACTTTGATAAAATCAATAATAAAATAACAAAGTGATCCGATGTTTTTTGACTATTTGGAGTATGTGAATTTCTGGGGAAGTGACTGTAAGCGCCCCACGACAGCTCTTGCCTTTTCTCCACTTTGTCTTAGGTACATCCGAAGCAGCGCTGAAGATATGGGATTTATACACAGAGAAACCTTCACTATTTACTCTGAAAATTGGGGACCTTCCTTGCAAAATTTTACAGGGTTTTTTGGAAGATCTGGACCTATAACGTATGACAGAACATGGAATAAACTCTATAGCTGATATATGGGATAAAACCCATTTATTACCATTCAAAATATTTGTGAAAAATTAGATATTTCTGTAAAAGAATTTTAGAAGTACCTACACATTAGACACTTTCTAACTATGGTACCAGAGAAATGTTGGGGTCCCCAATCAATATCTATCTTTAATAGACTTAAAGCAACAAAAGGAATATCTCTAGCATATAAAGCTATAGAGGGGATGTGGTATACAGAAGCCTCACCATGTCTGAAGCAATGGGAGCTGGACCTTTACATTTCTGTTGAAGACATTTCCTGGGAAAATATTTTCAAACTAACAACATCCTTTCTCACAGAACTGCTGGTCTGCAGCAAGAACGGCATACCATGGTAGATGGCGTCTTATTGCCCTCCCTGCCCCTCTGACCCAAGTGCATTGGAAAATTTGTTTTGCGGCAGCAATTTATCATCCTCATTTTTTATTCCAAATATCCCTTATACCCCTGATATATACTGGAAGCGCTCCACATGCTGCAGTTTTAAAAAATAATGCTCATTGCATTCGCACCTGGACCCGTACAGCAGGTTATGACCCTATATGCATTGCCATATTTGAGAGAAATTTTCTAATAAACTGGGTCTGCATTTCCTGTTCTAACCCCTTGTGAAAATGAAAAATTTGTCAAAATAGATTTTTTTGGGAAAAATAAATAATTTTGCTTTTTGTAGTATAATTCTGCAAAAAATCAAAATGTAAAAATGATCATTATACCCATTTATAAATTCCTTGGGGATATAGTTTTCAAAATGGGGTCACTTGTTTGGGGTTTCCACTGTGTTGTTATTCCAGGGGCTTTCCAAATGCCACATAGTCCCCGAAAACAATCCCAACTAAATCTGCTTCTAAAAGTCAAACAGCGCTCTGTTCCTTCAAACCCCCATGTGCCCCTACAGCAGTTTAGGGCCACAAATATAATACTGACATATTTAAGAAAAAGTGGGTGACAACATTTTTCATTTTTTTATTTGTGTATATGTGTAAATTGTCTTTTCTCGTCTTTTCTTGAATATATCAATACCATATATAAAAAAATATAGAAATTTCAAAATTTTATCAATATTGTAATTTAACTATCGTGAAAAACTTAAAGGTTTAACAAATTTTCTATAAGTTTTTTTGAATAGTGTAAGATGAGCAGTTTTGAAAACTTGATGATTTTTTGGGAAATTTAGGCCTTACAAAGCCCTTTCACAACTGCATTGGTCTCTAAAGAAATGGCTTTTAAAATTTTATTAAAAATGAGGAAAATTGCAGTTTGACTTACAACCAACCTCATAAGATAAAAGGATAGTGGGAAAAGTGAACCCCACATAAAGCAGACGTATGATAAATGTTAATAACTTCATTTGTTTGGTGGTATGAATATCTGTCGGAAAAGCAGAAAATTTCACATTTTGAAAATAGCTATTTTTTCAAAATTT
Source organism: Engystomops pustulosus (assembly GCF_040894005.1). Classification (NCBI taxonomy): domain Eukaryota; kingdom Metazoa; phylum Chordata; class Amphibia; order Anura; family Leptodactylidae; genus Engystomops; species Engystomops pustulosus. The sequence continues at coordinate 10,543,497 of NC_092418.1, forward strand.
TCACCAAATTCACTCTGTTTTCATAAATACAACATAATAAACATGAAAAAACAATATCAAAATCACTTGGTAAATTAAAGTTTTCCAAAGTTATTAGCATCTAAAGTGAAGATAAAAACAAGTGTTGGTGATAAAAAGGTTTTTTTTGGGTAACTTTTAAAAAGAAATATATACAATATCGCCACAACTATAATGACCCCCAAAATAAAATTTCACATATCTTGTATGTATATTTTTTTATGTATTCTACTTTTTTTTACAGCTTTAGACAACAAAAATAGTCCAAAAAAATAGAGGAAAAATGAAACATAGAAAACAAATGGCACTTGTAGCATTAATAGACATCTAAATTCAGAGTGTAGAAGAACGGGGGGGGGGGGGGTTCAGGGCTATAATGGCTCTAATATAATAAATCTATAGTGAGGGGCCATATTATACTGCAGGGAAAATAATCCCATATTTAGATTTCTATAGCAGGACAGAGACCCATAACTTGCACAATGAACCCTGGAAAATAAAAACCTCCAACAAAGTAAAATATTTTCTTCCTTCTCTATTAAAAAAAAGTATTGAAATATAATAAATAATTCCAATAAAACAACAAGTGGAATGAATATAAACTCCATCTCATCCACTAAAATAGGCAGCGACACGGGTATAGAGACCAAATAATATAAAGTTATGTACAATCTGCACATATTTGGTATCTCCATAATCGTAGTGACCTGTAGAAGAAGGAAAAGGTTATTCAATATCACAATACTTAAAATACAACAACAAGGCTCAAACATAGTTATTTTTTCTCAATTCTCCCACAGAAAGTGTTAATAAACATTATTCAATAAGCCAAGATGAAACTGAGGTCTAGTTTCCATCCCAGCACATCCTGGAGAGGTGTGAGACCCCCGCCCTGACATTACCCTCACAATAGTAACGTCTCCAGTCATTCAGGTGCTGATGCTGCTCCCCCGGCTCTCAGTGCAGGTGAATGGGGGAAATACACATAAAGACAATGAGAATGTAAATCCCTTTCATTATGAATAGGTCTGACAGTCACACCCAGGACCGCAGGGGTTGATGCTTCTGCAGGACTCTCCGCCCTCTTACTGTATATAAGATGATGTTTCACTCCTGAATCCTTCAGATGAGACACAACATCTGCTGCTCGTGTATTGTGAGTGCGCTGGGTGTACAGGAGGCGGCTGGAGGATATTCGTGTCCTGACTGCAGAAAGAAGCATCCGTGACGTCCGATCTTGGAGAAGAACAGGAATCTTGGGAATATAATGGAGAATTTATCTACTCAGCCTAAGATGGAGGAGACCAGAGTCTGCTGCACCTACTGCGATTCTCCTGAACCGGCTGTAAGAACATGTCTGCAGTGCGAGGCTTCTTTCTGTGAGAAACACTTACAGAGACACAGTAAGTCCTCAGAACATATTTTGGTTGATCCTGATGTTAACCTGGAGGAAAGAAAATGCTCCACACACAATGAGGTACTGAAATACTATTGTCCTATGGATTCCACCTGTATCTGTGTGTCCTGCTGGGTGGCTGGAGATCACATGGGACATGAGGTGGAGATATTGGATGTGGCCTCTGAGAAGAAGAAGGAGAAGCTGAGATCTGCTGTTGAGAAAATGAACTTGGATAAAATGGAAGCAGGAAAAAAAATCCAGAATCTCACAGATCATGGGGTAGAAGAAGAAAAGAAATTATCTGGACTCACTGAGAAAGTCACTAATCTGTTTACTGATCTGAGGAAGAAGCTGGATGATTTAGAAAGGAGAGTCCTGGGTGAGATCTCCAGACAGAAGGATCAGGTGTCACTCTCAGTTTCTGACATGATCAGACAGGTGGAGCTACACAAGGATGAGCTGACCAAGAAAATTCATCAATTTGAGGAGTCATGTGATATCACAGATCCATTAACCTTCTTACAAGAAGATTTATTCAAAGTTGATGTCAGTGATCGGAGCTGTGATGTCATTGGAGATGTAAGAGAAGCTCAGAGTCTGGATGATGTCATAGTGTCACAGATATTATACAGAGGACTGCTGCGCTTTGTGGAGGATCTGAATAATCTGAAAAGAACGAGCCAGTTTCCAGTGATGGAGAAATCTGAGGTATTACTGGATATAGACTCGGCTCATGATAACATCATTATATCACATAGTCTTAGATCTGCTTCTTATACTTCAACGTCACAGAACAGACCTGATGGACCCGAGAGGTTTGAGTCCTGTCAGGTGTTCAGCTCCTGCAGCTTCTCCTCTGGGAGACATTACTGGGAGGTGGATGTGAGTCAGGCGGAGAAATGGATCATTGGAGTGGCCGGGGAAAGTCTGGAGAGGAAAGCGGTGGGTAACGAGTCATTCATTGGTTTTAATGAGAAATCCTGGGGTTTGATGGTTATTAATAGCCTTGGTGTGCTTCATAACAATATATTTACAAGTCTGGAATCAGCGTCTCCTGTGAAGGTTGTTGGGATCTATCTGGACTATGAGGCCGGGCGTCTGTCCTTCTATCAGTTGTGTGACCCCATCAGACACTTACACACCTTCACCGCCTCCTTCACCGAGCCGCTCTATGCCGCCCTCTGTATGTATGACAATTGTATCCTCACAATCTTAAAATAATTTAGCAAAATTGTGGCTGTAAAATGTAAAACTAAATATCCGACTTCTAAGATCTTCTCATTTCTATTTCTGTGCTGATTCATTACTGAATATATATTAATGGACATTTTTTTTGGTGCCAAAGCTTCAGATTTCCTCCATAGATGTAGAAATAAGTGATAGATATTACTGTTCTTCTCACTTGTACTTTATTAATTTGCTGTTGATGTCTTATGTGATTACTGTTGCATTGTGATCAGAAATCGTTATCTTCTACTAACGAGGAATAGATAAAAATGTCTATTGTTTGTCTGTTTAGATTTATATCCTTTTTATGGTCCCATAATAATGGTTTTAACAAGATGAAATAAACAGTTAAACAATAAAAAGTTTTAAAGCCCAATTTATTTTTTCCATGTGTCTGACTGATGGATTCACTTTCTTAGAATTATGTGTCTCTATGGTAACAGACAACAAACAAAAAAATCTTTTTCCTACTTCATATTCTTCCATCTGTCCCTCCTTGTAGAAGAAGGTGAAAGGAGGGATGACGGCTAAATCAGAACACACAAGGTTTATTTATTGTCAGTTACCATGGATACACATAGGTCTACCTGTGAGCTGCATGCACAGAAAGATAGGGAAAAGGTCATCAAACCCAGGAAAGTGTTTCATCAATTCTCATGGGATATGTACTGGGATAATAACAGGGATTTTGTTGAGAATGCAGTCATGGACAGTGGAGACCCCTCAGCTCTCTGCAGAGGGTTTATCCACCATTACTGCCTTCTGCTCTGAGTGATGGCTGTGGCCAATAAGTAGACTTTTACAGCTGCCACTCAGAGCAGGAAGGGGGTTTTGTGTGGGAAGTCACTGACAAAAGCTGAGGGCACTTCATGAAGGATCACCATTGGGGGGGGGGGGCTGCTGCCTACTATGTTACTATGTGATGTTAAATGTTAAAAAACACTGGATACAGATAGAGAGCGATGCATCCCCACAGTCCTCCATAAGTGTTAGATTATGGGTATCAATCTTGAGCAAGCCGTTGCAAGGCTCTTTACTATGTACATCCAATGTCAGGACATAGCAGAAAAAAGGAGACAACAGAGGACGGCGCCTCGGGTGATAACGTCTGGTGTTTCCAGCTGTATCGTAGGGAGAATTAGAGGTGCTCACCTGGTGAATTCAGACAAGCATGGGGATCAGTAATATAGACAACGTGGGTCCAATCTGCTAGGTGTATTTGTAGGGGGTGTCACTGTCTGTGCAGCTCCCACAGCTCAAAATGCGGAGGCACCACTGGGGGTCCAGTAAATGGCATAAGACAAAGTGGACAAAAGGCAAGAGCTGTCGTGGGGCGCTGACAGTGCACTTCCCCAGAAATTCACATACTCCAAATAGTAAAAAAAATACTGATTACTTTGTTATTTTATTATTGATTTTATCAAAGAAAAAAATGAAGGACATGCTTAATATAATGGTCCTCTGTGACGCATTTCGGGTACTCGACCCTTTCTCAAACACAGGACGACAAATGAGCAGGATAATACACATTGACCGTCTTATATACTAATACATAGAAAACAAATGACTTGTGGAACTTCCGGCTCATATTAGGTTAGGTGCGCATGTTCAGAGATGGAAGTTTCACTCTGAAACGCTGGTACGTGTAAGACATTAGTTTTCTATGTATTAGTATATAAGACGGTCAATGTATTATCCTGCTCATTTGCTGGTATGCAGCAAAAATGGCATACGAAGGGAGACACCGTTTTATTGCCCTCCCTGCTCCTCTGACCCTGGTCTCTGTAACTATCCCTGATTTGAAATTTTCCACACAGTCCCACATTATTAAAAAATGTTTACTTTCGGGAGAGTAAAATTGTATTAATTGCATTGGAAAATTTGATTTGCGGCAGCAATTTATCATCCTCATTTTTTTCTTCAAAATACCCCTTATACCCCTGATGAATACTAGATGCGCCCCACATGCTGTGCCCTGAAATGCCGCCATTACAGAGAAATTGCAGTTTTTAAAAATAATGCTCATTGCCTTCTGAGCCGCGCCATGGGCCGTACAGCAGGTTATGACCCTATATGCATTGCCATATTTGAGAGAAATTTTCTAATACACTGGGTCTGCATTTCCTGTTCTAACCCCTTGTGAAAATGAAAAATTAAGGGTTAAAATAGCTTTTTTGGAAAAATAAATATTTTTTCTTTTTGTTGTATAATTCTGCAAAAAGGTAAAAATGATCATTATACCCACTTATAAATTGCTTGGGGGGTACAGTTTGCAAAATGGGATCACTTGTTTGGGGTTTCCACTGTGCTGTTATTCCCCCCATGTGCTCCTACAGCAGTTTAGGGCCACAAATATAATACTGACATATTCAAGTTTTCATTAGTGTATGTGTGTAAATTGTGGGAGTAAGTGAAAAAGGAAAATCACTAATAAAAACATGAAAAATGTGTCACCCAATTTTTCTTGAAAATTTTTCTAAATTTTATCAATATTGTATTTTAACTATCGTGAAAAACTTAAAGGTTTTACAAATTTTCTATAAGTTTTTTGAATAGTGTAAGATGAGCAGTTTTGAAAACTTGCTGACTTTTTGGGAAATTTGTGAAATTTAGGCCTTACAAAGCCCTTTCACAACTGCATTGGTCCCTAAAAAATGGCTTTTGAAATTTTATTAAAATGCAGAAAATTGCAGTTTGACTTACAACCCTTCTACCAACCTCATAAGATAAAAGGATAGTGGGAAAAGTGAACCCCACATAAAGCAGACGTATGATAAATGTTAATAACTTAATTTGTTTTCACCACATTCACCCTGTTTTCATAAATAAATGACTAATAAATATCACTCAAATTTTTTTGCTAACATAAAGTTCAATGTGCCATGAAAAAACAATATCAAAATCACTTTTTTAAATTAAAGTTCTCCAAAGTTATTATCATCTAATGTGACGCTGAAAACAAGTGTTGGTGATAAAAAGGCTTTTAAGTTTTAAAAATAAATGTATACATTTACGAAATCACCACAACCATAATGACGCCCAAAATAACATTTCACGTATCTTGTATGTTTTTGCTTAGATTTTTTAAATGTATTCTACTTGTTTGACAACAAAAACAGTCCAAAAAATTTAAGGGAAAAAACACATAAAGAAAACAAATGGCACTTGTAGCATTAATAGACATCTAAATTCAGAGTGTAGAAGAACGGGGGGGGGGGGGGGGTGTTCAGGACTATAATGGCTCTAATATAATAAATAAAAAGTATTGAAATATAATAAAAAATTCCAATTAAACAACAAGAAGAATGAATATAAACTCCATCTCATCCACTAAAATAGGCAACGACACGGGTATAGAGACCAAATAATATAAAGTTATGTACAATCTGCACATATTTGGTATCTCCATAATCGTAGTGACCTGTAGAAGAAGGAAAAGGTTATTCAATGTCACAATACTTAAAACACAAATCTTCCCACAGAAAGGGTTAATTATAATTAATGAAATCAGATGAAAGTGAAACTCTCCACCACACCCTGAAAAGGTGTGAGACCCCCGCCCTGACGTTACCCTCACAATAGTAACGTCTCCAGTCATTCAGGTGCTGATGCTGCTCCCCCGGCTCTCAGTGCAGGTGAATGGGGGAAATACACATAAAGACAATGAGAATGTAAGTCCCTTTCATTATGAATAGGTCTGACAGTCACACCCAGGACCGCAGGGGTTGGTGCTTCTGCAGGACTCTCCGCCCTCTTACTGTATATAAGATGATGTTTCACTCCTGAATCCTTCAGATGAGACACAACTTCTGCTTCTCGTGTATTGTGAGTGCGCTGGGTGTACAGGAGGCGGCTGGAGGATATTCTTGTCCTGACTGCAGAAAGAAGCATCCGTGACGTCCGATCTTGGTGAAGAACAGGAATCTTGGGAATATAATGGAGAATTTATCTACTCAGCCTAAGATGGAGGAGACCAGAGTCTGCTGCACCTACTGCGATTCTCCTGAACCGGCTGTGAGAACATGTCTGCAGTGCGAGGCTTCTTTCTGTGAGAAACACTTACATAGACACAGTAAGTCCTCAGAACATATTTTGGTTGATCCTGATGTTAAACTGGGAAAAAGAAAATGCTCCACACACAAGGAGGCACTGAAATACTATTGTCCTATGGATGCCTCCTGTATCTGTGTGTCCTGCTGGGTGGCTGGAGACCACAAGGGACATGAGGTGGAGATATTGGATGTGGCCTCTGAGAAGAAGAAGGAGAACCTGAGATCTGCTGCTGAGAAAATGAACTCTAAAAAAATGGAAGCAGGAAGAAGAGTCCAGAATCTCACAGATCATGGGGTAGAAGAAGAAAATAAATTATCTGGACTCACTGAGAAAGTCACTAATCTGTTTACTGATCTGAGGAAGAAGCTGGATGATCTAGAAAGGAGAGTCCTGGGTGAGATCTCCAGACAGAAGTATCAGGTGTCAACCTCAGTCTCTAACATGATCCGGCAGATGGAGCTACACAAGGATGAGCTGACCAAGAAAATTCATCAATTTGAGGAGTCATGTGATATCACAGATCCATTAACCTTCTTACGAGATGATTTAACCAAAGGTCACATCAGTGATCAGAGCTGGGATGTTCTCGGTGCTAAAAGAAAAGCTCAGAGTCTGGATGATGTCGTAGTGTCACAGATATTATACAGAGGACTGCTGCGCTTTGCTGATGATCTGAATAATATGAGAAGAAAACAACAGTTCCCAGTGATTAAAAAATCTGAGGTATTACTGGATAAAAACTCAGCTCATAATAACATCGTTGTTTCAAGGAGTCTCAGATCTGCTTCATATAACGCAACGTCACAGAACAGACCCGATGGGCCCAAGAGGTCAACGTCTGGTCAGGTGTTCAGCTCCTGCTGCTTCTCCTCTGGGAGACATTACTGGGAGGTGGATGTGAGTCAAGTCAAGACATGGATCATTGGAGTGGCCGGGGAAAGTCTGGAGAGGAAGTGGAGGGGTGAAGAATCCTTTATTGGTTACAATAAGAAATCCTGGGGTGTTGTTTTCTCTAAAGTCCTACATGCAAGTCATAATAATATCCATATACCCCTAGAATCAGAGTCTCCTGTGAAGGTTGTTGGGATCTATCTGGACTATGAGGCCGGGCGTCTGTCCTTCTATCAGCTGTGTGACCCCATCAGACACTTACACACCTTTACCGCCTCCTTCTCCGAGCCGCTCTATGCTGCTTTCTATGTGGAGAAGAATGGCACTGTCAGGATCGTGAAATAATTACAGTAAAATGTTAGTTGTTAAGCCTTAAAGTGAATCTCTACCTTCCTAGATTCTTTAATAGCTTTGTCTAGAATTGTTTGCTGAAGTTTTACTAAATATATGTTTTATAGCAGTTTGGTCTGTTCTTATGCTGTCCATTTGGGAGACTGTGACAGCCGTCACTCAGATGAAGGAGGAGGAGCTTGTTGTGAAGGGTAATGCTGAGATCAGAGCATTTTGTGAGGGATCAGCATTGGGGTGGCTGCAGGTTATAATATTTTTTCTCAAAGATCTGATGATGTTTAAACTACAGATCCCCACAAAAGTACAAAATAAGAAGAAATAACCAATTTATTTGACGATCTAAAAATTTTGAAATATTTTATTGATGGACATCAGAAGCCAGATATGCTGCTGGAGCGTTACTAGTGCGTGGCGGTTCATCCTGATCAGACCTATTTTGTATTATGTGATTACTAAATTCTTCTTTATTTTAATTCCAATAAAATATTTCTATGAGATCTGATTGTGTGATTTGATTTATTATATTTCAATAAACTTCTGTTCAATTCTGAATAGCCGGACCTGACTGATGTCAGCAATTCATGTAATCTGTATGGTGCCCATGTGATTACTCCTCCAGTATCAACTTGTTTAGGACTGGCCGCTGACTTCAGACATCAGAAGACACAGTTCCCAAATCTAGAACAACATCTTTAGATGTCGTTGTAGTTTCTCCTGCTCCCAAGCTAATGGTGGGAGCAGGACTGGGCGTCAAACTGTCATACAGTGGCGTAACTAGGAGAGGCTGGGCCCCACAGCAGATTTCTGCATGGGGCCCCCCTTCACCTTAAAAAAATATATATATACATATTTGTAAAATCATGCACATTTATATACTTTGTGGGAGATTTGGCCCAGTAGAGACCATGATAGCGGGGTGCTGTGATGCAGTTCAAGACAGTGACACCAGGGTTTAGTCCAAAACAGGTCTAGCCTGCGTTTATTTCAGCAGGAATCAAAATAAAACAGCCTTCACATTCAGGCATCCAAAACAAAATAATATCCTACCCGTCAGGGTACTAACTAAACAATGGTTCTCTGACTCACCACTAACAAAATCACTTGGCTGCTCCAGGCACAGAGGTCAGTGCTGTGTGCTCTCCAGCCTCCTTCCAGAGAGAGACAACACTTTCAGCACTGCTCAGCCACTTTATGCACACTGATTAGGCTGCTCCCATCACCTGTGTCCAAGGTGCTGGACAACACCACCTCAGCACTAAGGCCTTGCATAATAGCAAAACCTAGGGGAAACATACCGCCTATCCACAGTTAACCCCTTCAGTGTCTCACAACTTATACACACGCATAAAGTTTTACTCTCATACACACATTGATACACTCTTACAGTGAACCTGTCACCAATAAAAAGGCACTAGAAGCTGCTTACTAAAATAACATAGAAATCATACATATAGTATATATACACACCATACATCATATACACACATATACAGCATATACATAAACACACATACAGTATATACACATCATACATCATTTACTCACACAGATATAGACACACATACAGTATATACACATCATACATCATTTACTCACACAGATATAGACACACATACAGTATATACACATCATACATCATTTACACACAGATATAGACACACATACAGTATATACACATCATACATCATTTACACAGATATAGACACACACACAGTATATACACATCATACATCATTTACTCACACAGATATAGACACACATACAGTATATACACATCATACATCATTTACTCACACAGATATAGACACACATACAGTATATACACATCATACATCATTTACACACAGATATAGACACACATACAGTATATACACATCATACATCATTTACACAGATATAGACACACACACAGTATATACACATCATACATCATTTACACACACAGATACAGACACACATACAGCATATACACATCATACATCACTTACACACACAGATATAGACACACATACAGTATATACACATCATTTACACACAGATATAGACACAGATATAGTATATACACATCATACATCATTTACACACACAGATATAGACACACATAGTATATTCACATCATACATCATTTACACACAGATATAGACACACATACAGTATATACACATCATACATCATTTACACACAGATATAGACACATACAGTATATACACATCATACATCATTTACACACAGATATAGATACACATACAGTATATACACATCATACATCATTTACACACAGATATAGACACACATACAGCATATACACATCATACATCATTTACACACACAGATACAGACACACATACAGTATATACACATCATACATCACTTACACACACAGATATAGACACACATACAGTATATACACATCATTTACACACAGATATAGACACAGATATAGTATATACACATCATACATCATTTACACACAGATATAGACACAGATATAGTATATACACATCATACATCATTTACACACACAGATATAGACACACACACAGTATATACACATCATACATCATTTACACACAGATACAGACACACATACAGTATATACACATCATACATCATTTACACACACAGATAAAGACACACATACAGTATATACACATGATACATCATTTACACACAGATATAGACACACATACAGTATATACACATGATACATCATTTACACACAGATATATAGATACACATACAGTATATACACATCATACATCATTTACACACACAGATATAGATACACATACAGTATATACACATCATACATCATTTACACACAGATACAGACACACATACAGCATATACACATCATACATCATTTACACACAGAGATATAGACACACACAGTATATACACATCATACATGATTTACACACACAGATACAGACACACATACAGTATATACATATCATACATCATTTACACACACAGATACAGACACACATACAGTATATACATATCATACATCATTTACACACACAGATATAGACACACACAGTATATACACATCATACATCATTTACACACAGATATAGACACACATACAGCATATACACATCATACATCATTTACACACACAGATACAGACACACATACAGCATATACACATCATACATCATTTACACACACAGATATAGACACACACAGTATATACACATCATACATCATTTACACACAGATATAGACACACATACAGCATATACACATCATACATCATTTACACACACAGATATAGACACACACAGTATATACACATCATACATCATTTACACACAGATACAGACACACATACAGCATATACACATCATACATCATTTACACACACAGATATAGACACACACAGTATATACACATCATACATCATTTACACACACAGATACAGATACACATACAGTATATACATATCATACATCATTTACACACACAGATACAGACACACATACAGCATATACATATCATACATCACTTACACACACAGATACAGACACACATGCAGTATATACACATCATACATCATTTACACACAGATATAGACACACATACAGTATATACATATCAAACATCATTTACACACACAGATACAGACACACATACAGCATATACACATCATACATCATTTACACACACAGATACAGACACACATACAGTATATACATATCATACATCATTTACACACAGATACAGACACATATACAGTATATACACATCATACATCATTTACACACTGATATAGATACACATACAGTATATACATATCATACATCATTTACACACAGATATAGACACACATACAGTATATACACATCATACATCATTTACACACAGATATAGACACACATACAGTATATACACATCATACATCATTTACACACAGATACAGACACACATACAGTATGTACACATCATACATCATTTACACACACACAGATATAGACACAGATACAGTATATACACATCATACATCATTTACACACAGATACAGACACACATACAGTATATACACATCATACATCATTTACACACACAGATATAGACACACATACAGTATATACACATCATACATCATTTACACACACAGATATAGACACACATACAGTATATCCATATCATACATCATTTACACACACACAGATATAGACACAGATACAGTATATACACATCATACATCATTTACACACAGATATAGACACATACAGTATATACACATCATACATCATTTACACACAGATATAGACACACATACAGTATATACACATCACTTACTCACACAGATACAGACACACATACAGTATATACACATCATACATCGTTTACACACAGATATAGACACACATACAGCATATACACATCATACATCATTTACACACAGATATAGACACACATACAGTATATACACATCATACATCATTTACACACACAGATATAGACACACATACAGTATATACACATCGTACATCATTTACACACAGATACAGACACATACAGTATATACACATCATACATCATTTACACACACAGATACAGACACACACAGTATATACACATCATACATCATTTACACACACAGATACAGACACACACACAGTATATACATATCATACATCATTTACACACACAGATATAGATACACACACAGTATATACACATCATACATCATTTACACACACAGATATAGACACATACAGTATATACACATCATACATCATTTACACACACAGATATAGACATATACAGTATATACACATCATACATCATTTACACACACAGATACAGACACACCTACAGTACATACACATCATACATCATTTACACACAGATACATACACACATACAGTATATACACATCATACATCATTTACACACAGATACATACACACATACAGTAAATACATATCATACATCATTTACACACAGATATAGACACACATACAGTATATACACATCATACATCATTTACACACAGATATAGACACACATACAGCATATACACATCATACATCATTTACACACAGATATAGATACACATACAGTATATACACATCATACATCATTTACACACAGATATAGACACATACAGTATATACACATCATACATCATTTACACACACAGATACAGACACACACAGTATATACATATCATACATCATTTACACACACAGATATAGATACACACACAGTATATACACATCATACATCATTTACACACACAGATACATACACACATATAGTATATACACATCATACATCATTTACACACAGATACATACACACATACAGCATATACACATCATACATCATTTACACACAGATAGACACACATACAGTATATACACATCATACATCATTTACACACACAGATATAGACACACATACAGTATATACACATCATTTACACACAGATATAGACACATACAGTATATACACATCATACATCATTTACACACACAGATACAGACACACACACAGTATATACATATCATACATCATTTACACACACAGATATAGATACACACACAGTATATACAAATCATACATCATTTACACACACAGATATAGATACACACACAGTATATACACATCATACATCATTTACACACAGATAGACACATACAGTATATACACATCATACATCATTTACACACACAGATACAGACACACCTACAGTACATACACATCATACATCATTTACACACAGATACATACACACATACAGCATATACACATCATACATCATTTACACACACAGATATAGACACACATACAGTATATACACATCATACATCATTTACACACACAGATACAGACACACCTACAGTACATACACATCATACATCATTTACACACAGATACATACACACATACAGTACATACACATCATACATCATTTACACACAGATACATACACACATACAGTATATACACATCATACATCATTTACACACACAGATACAGACACACCTACAGTACATACACATCATACATCATTTACACACAGATATAGACACATATACAGCATATACATACACACATTTATAAATATACTTACACATCATACAGCATTTACACACACAGATATAGACACACATACAGTATATACACATCATACATCATTTACACACACAGATACAGACACACCTACAGTACATACACATCATACATCATTTACACACAGATACATACACACATACAGTATATACACATCATACATCATTTACACACAGATATAGACACACTTACAGCATATACACATCATACATCATTTACACACAGATATAGACACACATACAGTATATACACATCATACATCATTTACACACAGATATAGACACACATACAGCATATACACATCATACATCATTTACACACACAGATATAGATACACATACAGTATATACACATCATACATCATTTACACACAGATATAGACACATACAGTATATACACATCATACATCATTTACACACACAGATACAGACACACACACAGTATATACATATCATACATCATTTACACACACAGATATAGATACACACACAGTATATACACATCATACATCATTTACACACACAGATACATACACACATATAGTATATACACATCATACATCATTTACACACAGATACATACACACATACAGCATATACACATCATACATCATTTACACACAGATATAGACACAAATACAGTATATACACATCATACATCATTTACACACACAGATATAGACACACATACAGTATATACACATCATACATCATTTACACACAGATATAGACACACATACAGTATATACACATCATACATCATTTACACACACAGATACAGACACACACACAGTATATACATATCATACATCATTTACACACACAGATATAGATACACACACAGTATATACACATCATACATCATTTACACACACAGATATAGATACACACACAGTATATACACATCATACATCATTTACACATAGATATAGACACATACAGTATATACACATCATACATCATTTACACACACAGATATAGACACACATACAGTATATACACATCATACATCATTTACACACACAGATACAGACACACCTACAGTACATACACATCATACATCATTTACACACAGATACATACACACATACAGTATATACACATCATACATCATTTACACACAGATACATACACACATACAGTATATACACATCATACATCATTTACACACACAGATACAGACACACCTACAGTACATACACATCATACATCATTTACACACAGATACATACACACATACAGTAAATACATATCATACATCATTTACACACAGATATAGACACATATACAGCATATACATACACACACTTATAAATATACTTACCAAAAGATGTTTCCTCTCTGCAGCCTCCTCTGATGATAGTTTGTGCTGCTCAGGAACTCCCTCCTCCTGGGGCCTAGTCTCTCTGCTCCTCAGTCCCCGGGAGCCCACAGTTCTCTGCCCGGCCTGTGTTACATGCTGTCTCCCTGGGGATGCTGCTTCCTCGAAGCTCCAGAGGCTCAGCAGCACTGTATCTATACAGTACAGCAGGGAGCTGTGTCCATACAGTACAGCAGGTAGCAGCCGGGCCTCGCTGCTGCTGTATGAGCACTGGCCGGGAGAACAGTGGGTACTCTAGGGAGGAGGAGAGCCGGCTGCAGGAACTCACGGGGACTTCCAGCGTACGGACCGCTGGACCTGTGCCAATGTATGTGGCCCGGCAGGGACCATCATCCACCTCTGCCTGAGGCTAGAGGTGGCACACTCCCTTCTCCTCTCTGTGGTGGATCCTGAAGTGAAATTGCGGCACAGTCAGGCGCGGGCCCCTGCACCTCCCGGGCCCCGTAGCAACCGCTACGGCTGCTACTGCTGTAGTTACGCCACTGCTGTCATAGTTATTTCAAAAGGTCTCAGATCTGCTTCTTATACTTCTACACCACTGAACAGACCCAATGGGCCCAAGAGGTTCAAATGTAATCAGGTGTTCAGCTCCTGCAGCTTCTCCTCTGGGAGACATTACTGGGAGGTGGACGTGAGTCAGGCCAAGGAATGGATCGTTGTAGTGCCCGGGGATGTAATAGACTTTCCTGCTCTGTTACCATAGTAATGATGTGTAACTGCCATCACCACAACACTGGCCATACTAGATGCAGCGCAACCAACCGACTACAGCCAAACATAGCGGTGATCACATGACCTGCCCAGGCATGTTCAGGACATGTGATGTGGACATGTGACCAGCGGCCATCTTCTGTCCTGTGTATGCTCTGCAACGGACCGCGCGGAGGAAATTAACGGACTGATTAAAGGGCCGGTAGCATTTTATTTCTTTATTCAGTCTATGTCATCAGCATTTTTCTGCTAACGGGAGCAAAATTTTAAATAACAACTAATTACACACTAGCTTATATTTTAAGGACCCATTTGTATATGAATTATGCTGATTCCTTGTCTTAGAGCCTTTCATTTTTGGACAAACATGATGTACTGATTTATTACTAAATATATTTTTATTACAGTTTGACTCTTCTCATGCTGTCTACTCAGGAAGCTTAAGGAATCACCATTGGGTTGTCTATAAAAAGCTTCAGATGATGAAACAATAGACAAATTTCCCCTCAAATCCAGAACATCCATAAAATTGTGGTTTACAAGAGGATTATTAAAACTAATGATGAAATGGCTCCTGTTGTAAAATTTGATGAGTTTTTCCCAATTTATTTGTGACCATAAATTTTTCATTAAAGGAAACCTACCACTTAAAAGTGGTAGGTTTATACACATATACATGGCACCAGCTCAGTGTGAGCTGGTGCCAGAGCATATTTTTGTTAAGGGAACAAAGCCCCTATCTTAGAATTATAAGTTATATTAACTTATAACTCGGCGCACCGCACTTGGGCTCGGCGCACCATGCGCGCGCCCGTGCGTGCGCCGGATTCTGAAGTGCAGGAGAGCCGGTGACGTCACCGAGCTCTCCGCATGGTGCGCCGAGTTATAAGTTAATATAACTTATAATTCTAAGATAGGGGCTTTGTTCCCTTAACAAAAATATGCTCTGGCACCAGCTCACACTGAGCTGGTGCCATGTATATGTGTATAAACCTACCACTTTTAAGTGGTAGGTTTCCTTTAATGGATATAAGATTCCAGATATTGCACTGGTGTAATAGTAGTGTTTGTCTGATTATCCTGATCAAATCTATTTTTGTAAAATGTAATTTCTTAATTCATCTTTAGTTCTAATAAAATATTCTATGAAATCTGATCGTGAAATTCTTTTTTTGTCACTTTTCTATACTTAGTGACCGGATATAGGCAATCCACGTCACAAACCACTTTGGTAGAAATCGTCATGATCATCCGGGGCCAAGTTTTGAACAATGTGACCAGTTTGCTACTAGAGGCTCCTGGTCATGTGACCTCAGATTAGACGTCTGACCATATCATTGGGCAGATCTATTCTCCATCGTGTAGTATTTCATGGCATCCAGGGATTGTGTCATATGTACCCAGTATAATGGCAGGGTGGACACATCATCTATAAGAGACATGAGGAATGTCTACTGATGTGAGAATCAGGGTGAACAATGAGTATAATACATACAGGAGAAGGACCTCTCCAACCAGATATTACACATTCTTCCTCACTGACCTATTGTAGTAGAAGTGATGATGAATGTCCCTGTAGTCTGGGTCCTGCAGTACATGGTGCTAGTACCAGGGCCGGTTCTAGACAAAGTGGGGCCCTGGGCAAAACTAAAAGTGGGGCCCCAAAAAACTATTTTATGACAAGTCACAGTCAGTAAAAGGCTCCCTTTAGTATGGTAAAACAAACTGTAATATGGAACAATTTTATAGGAGATAAACAGATGATAGGGAGATGATGGGCAGCTCGGTGGCTCCGTGGTTAGCACTACAGCCTTGCAGCGCTGGTCAACATCAGCAAAGAGTTTGTATTTTCTCTCTGTGTTTGTCTGTGTTTGTGTGGGTTTTCTCTGGGTCCTCCGGTTTCCGGTCACTGCTGACAGACTCCTTTTATATCATATAACCTGATTGTAATTATTGTGACATCCTGCACTCACTGATAATCTGGAAAATTTAGAAATCTGACACTCGTTGGTTAAGAAGATAATAAATAGAATACAGGGGGACATTTCACTTATTACAGGAAACTGTATGTTTGTTTATATGAGGACTGTATGCTCCTCTCATGCCATATCATATATACCTCCCTGAAGAGCGCTCCCTGTGGCAGTATGGGGTTAGTGCAATGGCTCTCCACAAGCACAGAGTTTGGAGGCCTTTTTGGCACAATCATTTGGAAGCTGGAATCGTGCGTTTCCCTATGTACCAAATAAAACTAAAAATGTAAAACAAAAATTATAATTATTAACTGGCCCTATGTTAATAAAAAAAAAAAAAGGTTAAAACATTTTTTTAGTAGTGAACCACAACAAAAAAGCTACGGCTGACAAGTCACTACATCTGAAAAAATTTGAATACATTAACCGGTTCATGACCACGGCGGGGGCCTGATCCCGATGCATGGAGAGGACTCACGGGCTGAGCCTTCTCCATAACACTCGCGATCGGTGCTAGCAAAGATGCCGGCGGCTTAAAAACAATGGCGGCGCATGAACATCATCGGGGAGCGGCGATCCGTCTGCATGACAGCCTCGGGTCTTCTGAAGACCCGAGGCTATCTTGTTTTCACCCTTTCAGTACAATGTGCTATCAGCACATTGTAATGAATGAGGAGGAAAATCCCCATATACTGCTATACTGTAGTATGGCAGTATATGATAGGATCGATCAGACAACCTAGGGTTAAAGTAACCTAGGGAGTGTGAAAAACAGTAAAAAGAAAAATTTAAAAAAGTAAAAAAAAAAATATAATAAAAAAAACTATAATTTTAAATCACCCCCCTTTCCCTAGAACTGAAATAAATAAAAAAAAATAAACAGTAAAAATCATAAACACATTAGGTATCAACGCGTCCGAAAATGCCCCATCTATCAAAATATAACGTTTTTTAACTGCATTTAACCTTGTAACGGAAAATTGCCCTGTTTTGAAATTTTTAAAAATGTTTAAAAAATCTATAAAAAGTGATCAAAAGGTTGCACAGTCCTAAAAATGATAGCAATGAAAACATAATCAAAAGCTGTAAAAATGACTCCACCCACAGCTCCGTACAACGAAATATGAAAAAGTTATTAGTGCCAGAATATGGCAAAATCAAAAAAACAATTTTGTACAGGAGGTTTTAATTTTTGTAAATGTATGAAAACATTATAAAACCTATACAAATTTGGTATCCCCATAATCGTATTGACCCAAAGAATAAAGTAGAAATGTCATTTGGGGCGCATAGTGAAAGCTGTAATGTCCAAGTCCACAAGAATACTGCGCAAATACGCTTTTTTTCACCATTTTCACTGAATTTGGAATTTTTTCTCGCTTTCCAGTACATGGCATGGAATATTCAATACCATCACTATGAAGGGCAATTTGTTACGCAGAAAACAAGCCATCACACAGCTCTGTACGTGTAAAAATAAAAAAGTTATAGATTTTTGAAGGTGGGGAGTGAAAAATGGAAATGAAAAAACAGGACCTGGTCTCCACATGAAGGGGACATACAAAGATGGCCGCCCCTGGGTCAGTATATATCACACTAAGGCCCCTGCACATGATTGTATATGGAGGGCGTATAAATATTTCTGTCCACACGTCTATATACAGTTATAGATGAAGATGCGTCAGCCTTTTACCCCACACATATCTGTATCTCTGTATCTCTCCTCCTGTCAGCAGACTTTGGCTTTATAGCAGGGGTTCTCAACCTGTGGGTCGCGACCCCGGCAGGGGTCGAACGACCAAAACCCAGGGGTCGCCTAAAGCCATCAGAGCCTCGATTTTATCGTGTTCTGGGTGCAAATACAACATTCTTGTACATGGTTTGGGGTCACCGCAACATGGGGAACTGTATTGCGGGGTCACAGCATTAGAAAGGTTGAGAACCACTGCTTTATAGTTATAGTGCAGGGAACTATCTCCATTATTTCTAGAGATGTTTGTCACATATTTCTTTTCTCCTGATGAAACTTCTCTTCTCTTTCATCTCTGGACCTTTTTATTATTATTTTCTCCATCTTTTACCTCAGGAGCAATAATTCACCAAATATTTGTAGAACAAGACAATAAAAGAATCTATAATAAGAAGCCCAAGATTTGCTTTAACACTTAATAACCAACGTTCTATTCTAATTATGTAAAGATAAGAGGACAAAATTGTGATACACATGGAAAGCGGCATAGAGCGGCTCGGTGAAGGTGGGTGGAGCAACATCAGTACCTGAATGACTGGAGACGTTACTATTGTGAGGGTAATGTCAGGGCGGGGGTCTCACACCTCTCCAGGATGTGCTGGGGTGTAAACTAGGCCTCAGTTTCACTTTTGGCTGAATTAATAATTAGTATTACCCCTTTCTGATGGAGAATTGTCAATTAAACTGCAATTTAGTTCTTGTTATTGTGTTTCCTGTATTGTTCCATTGAATAACATTTTACCTTCTTCTACAGGTCATTAAGATCATGGAGATGCCAAATATGTGCAGGTTTTTAACGTTTTATGACATTTTGTCCCCATAAACCCATCAGGGATCCTATTCTCCCGGAGATAGTTTTCCAAGGATACTGGGGCACATTTACTAAGTGTCCTGCGGGCGGGATTCCGTCGGGTTTTCCGAAGATTTCTGATTTGCGCCGTTTTGCCTTGAATTGCGCCGGATTTTGGCTCATGCGATCGGATTGTGGAGCATCGGGGCCGGCTTGCATGCAACAAAAATCAAGGGGGCGTGGCCGTTAGACAACCCGACGGATTCGGACAAACCGCAGAATTTAAAAAAAGAATTGTGTCGCAAGATCCGCACTTACATGCATCGGGAGGAAGAAGGTGAACTCGGGTGGACCTCGGCGCAGCAGTGACACATGCTGGATATTGGGCGCGCGGCCTTAGTGAATCCCGGCAGACCCGAATACTCATCGGACAACGCGCCGCAGGATCACGACTGGACCGGGTAAGTAAATGTGCCCCACTATGTTCCATAATTTATTAATTTTTTTTTACCATTAGATTTTCGGAGCTTTTAAAAATGGACTCTAGACCATCAGATCTGGGACCCAACTCAATTTGTGCCTGAAAGCTGCTTGGAAATTCAGTGATGGTTTGGTTTCCAAATCCAAATATATCCAATTTGGTGACCACACCGATTTTTTTCTTTAAAAAAAAATGTATTAAGAAAGCTAGAAAACTATAAGTAGATATGTTCTTGGTTTATGACATTTCACTAAATGACTGGATATGAGAAGCCACAGGTGATGTCAGGTATCAACATGTGCCCCGAGCTGATCTCTCCCACATTGTTGAAGGCTTGTGTCCTCCCCCCACATCACCTAATCAGAGCCACCTCGACAAAAACATTAACCAATAAAAATAAAGAAACAAGTTACCTAAAAAGAACTCGAGCTATAGGAAGAAATAGTCGCCAGCGCAGATAGTCTGCGCAGATATATCAGGAATCTGGAGCCTATGGAATACATCCAACACCTTGGGAGGGTCAGGGGAAGGAACATCATGTGTTGGCGCACCAGACGCTAGCACGTGATAAATCCACCACATAATGTCTGAGACCGATCATATGAAGATATATCCTTTCATATATCACTTGTAGATAAAACAGGAAGAAGCTGCACTCCGGAAAATAAAAAGATTTATTCCCCCCTGGTACAGAGTAGGGTAGCAGTAGTTTTCCTTTCATATATCATATAGACGAAGTCTTTGGTGCCGTGTCCCTATCAAACTGTTTTAATATTCATGGCGCCAAGAGTTTGTCCTTTCATTAACACCTGTGACTGCGGTTTAGACCTCTGTTCACACTACTGGTTATCACCTATAAGAAATTCCTGCCAAGCACTGAGACATATACTGTAGGTGTTATAATCCGGGGAGACAATTATTAATACTAATAATAATAATTAGTTTAATTCTATCCAGGTGGTCACAATGGGCAAAACGTGACTAACATGGCATGAGCTCCTCTACGAGAGATGACCAGACTCCTCTTCTCCCCTACTTTGAGGAAACTTTATGTGGTAAAACCAGAAAGTTTTTATTTTAGTGCAAAGATCTTCCACTAATTCCTATACGCTCACTGGCGGGAAGTGATATATAAGTGATCTTGTACGGCAGGAGAAGGTCAATAATCCCATAAATAGAACGGGACAAAGGGAGATCCATAACTTGTAGGTGAACACTATAAAAGAAAACCTCCAACAAAATAAAATCTTTCCTTCCATCTCTAATAAAAATCATATAAAAATATAATCAATTATTCCAATAAAACCAGTAGTATAAATAAAAACTTCACCTCATCTGCTAAAAAACAGGCCACAATATGGGCAGATAGACCAAATAATAAAAGAAAAAACTTCTGGTTCATTAAATCTAATGGTTTATTACGAAAATTATTTTATTGTCCAAATGTCATAAAACCGTAAAAACCTGCACATATTTGGTATCTCCATAATCGTAGTGACTTGTAGAAAAAGGTAAAATGTTATTCAATGATGTAATATGAGACATAAAAACGAGAACTAAATTGCAGTTTATTTGAAAATATTAATTTAGGAAAAAGTGAAACTGAGGCCTAGTTTCCATCCCAGCACATCCTGGAGAGGTGTGAGACCCCCGCCCTGACATTACCCTCACAATAGTAACGTCTCCAGTCATTCAGGTGCTGATGCTGCTCCCCTGGCTCTCAGTGCAAGTGAATGGGGGAAATACACATAAAGACAATGAGAATGTAAATCCCTTTCATTATGAATAGGTCTCACAGTCACACCCAGGACCGCAGGGGTTGGTGCTTCTGCAGGACTCTCCACCCTTTTACTGTATATAAGATGATGTTTCACTCCTGAATCCTTCAGATGAGACACAACTTCTGCCGCTCGTGACGTGAGAAAGAAGCATCAGTGACGTCCGATCTTGGAAAAGAACAGGAATCTTTGGAATATAATGGAGAATTTATCTACTCAGCCTAAGATGGAGGAGACCAGAGTCTGCTGCACCTACTGCGATTCTCCTGAACCGGCTGTAAGAACATGTCTGCAGTGCGAGGCTTCTTTCTGTGAGAAACACTTACAGAGACACAGTAAGTCCTCAGAACATATTTTAGTTGATCCTGATGTTAACCTGGAGGAAAGAAAATGCTCCACACACAAGGAGGCGCTGAAATACTATTGTCCCATGGATTCCAGCTGTATCTGTGTGTCCTGCTGGGTGGCTGGAGACCACAAGGGACATGAGGTGGAGATATTGGATGTGGCTTCTGAGAAGAAGAAGGAGAAGCTGAGATCTGCTGTTGAGAAAATGAACTCAGATAAAATGGAAGCAGGAAGAAGAATCCAGAATCTCACAGATCATGGGGTAGAAGAAGAAAAGCAATTATCTGGACTCACGGAGAAAGTCACTAATCTGTTTACTGATCTCAGGAAGAAGCTGGATGATCTAGAAAGCAGAGTCCTGGGTGAGATCTCAAGACAGAAGAATCGGGTGTCACTCTTAGTCTCTTACATGATCAAACAGATGGAGCTACACAAGGATGAGCTGAGCAAGAAAATTCATCAATTTGAGGAGTCATGTGATATCACAGATCCATTGACCATCTTACAAGATGATTTAATCAGAGGTGACATCAGTGATCAGAGCTATGATGTCAGAGATGTAAAAGCAGCTCAGTGCCGGGATGATGTCATAGTGTTACAGATGTTACACAGAGGACTGCTGCGCTTTGCTGATGATCTGAATAATATAGGGATGAAAAGAGAGTTCCCGGTGATGGAGAAATCTGAGGTATTACTGGATATAGACTCGGCTAATAATTACATTATTATATCAGAGGATCTCAGATCTGCCTCTTATACCTCTACATCACAGAACAGACCCGATGGGCCAAAGAGGTTCAAGGGTAATCATGTGTTCAGCTCCTGCAGCTTCTCCTCTGGGAGACATTACTGGGAGGTGGATGTGAGTCAGGCCAAGCAATGGATCATTGGAGTGGCCGGGGAAAGTCTGGAGAGGAAGGAGAACCGTCTTCAAACTATTTTTTTAAACCAGAAATTTTGGGCTGTAACATGCTGTAAAAAACTTATTGTGAGTCATAACAATATGTACAGGCACTTGGAAACAAAGTCTCCTGTGAAGGTTGTTGGGATCTATCTGGACTATGAGGCCGGGCGTCTGTCCTTCTATCAGCTGTGTGACCCCATCAGACTCTTATACACCTTCACCACCTCCTTCTCCGAGCCGCTCTATCCTGCTTTCCATGTACTTGAGAATTGCATGATTAGCATCATAAAATAATAACATGCAAATGGTGACTGTAAAGTCTTAACATGATTCCTTGTCTTATAGGATCCTATTATTTTTGGTCATAATGTTATTACGGAATATATTTTTATTGCAGTTCCACAGCAGTCACTCAGAGCAGGGGGAGGGGTTTAGGTCACTGTTAAGATCTGAGGGCACTTAATTTAGGATCACCATTGGGGCAGCTATAATATTCTTTGGCAAACAGCTGCTAAAAATGTTTTATCCAAGTGTACAACTTGAGCACAGAACTACCGTAAAAATGTGGTTTACAAGAGAATTATCAAAACCAATGATGAAATGGCTCTTGTTGTGAAATTTGATGAATTTTCTAGATTTTTTGTGACCATGAATTTTTCATTATTGCACATAAGATTCTAGATATAGTATTGGTGTATTAGTAGTGTTTGTCTGATTATACTGATCAAATCTATTTTTGTAAAATGTAATTTCCTTATTCTTCTTTAGTTCTAATAAAATATTTTTATGAAATCTGATTGTGAAAATCTTTTTCTGTCGCTTCACAAAACTTTAATAATTTGTATACTTAGTGACCGGATATAGGCAATCCATGTCACAAACCACTTTGGTAGAAATCGTCATGATCATCCGGGCCACGTTGTGAACAAGAAGCAATAGAGACAATGTGACTGGTTTGCTATTAGAGGCTCCTGGGCATGTGACCTCAGATTAGACATCTGACCATATCATTGGGTGGGTGGCTCTGCTCGGAACATTTCATTGGGGGGAGCACTGCAGGGGACATTTGATTTGGGGGAAGCACTGCTAGGGACATTGCAATGGGGGGAGCACTGGTCGGGACATTGCATTGGAGGGAAGCACTGCTGGGGACATTGCAGTGGGGGGAGCACTTCTGGGGACATTGCAGCATTGGGGGGAAGCACTGCTGGGGACATTGCAGTGGGGGGAGCACTTCTTGGGACATTGCATTGGGGGCAGCACTGCTGCGGACATTACATTGGGAGAAGCATTGCTGGGGACATTACATTGGATGGAGCAATGCTGGGGACATTCCAATGGGGGAAGCACTGCTGGGGACATTCCAATGGGGGGAGCACTGCTGGGGACATTGCAATGAGGGATGCACTGCTGAGGGTTGGGAGGAGCATTTGGGAGGAGCAATGCAGGGGACATTGCAGTGGGGGGAGCTCTCTGGGGACATTGCATTGGGGGCAGCACTGCTGCGGACATTACATTGGGAGGAGCATTGCTGGGGACATTACATCGGATGGAGCAATGCTGGGGACATTACATTGGATGTAGCAATGCTGAGTGCATTCCAATGGGGGGGAGCACTGCTGGGGACATTGCAATGGGGGTTGCACTGATGAGTGCATTGCATTGGTAGGAGCAATGCAGGGGACATTGCAAAGGGGGGAGCACTGCTGGGGACATTGCAATGGGGGGAGCACTGCTGGGGACATTACATTGGGAGGAGCACTGCTGGGGACATTGCAATGGTGGGATCACTGCTGGGGACATTGCATTGGGGGGAGCACTGCTGGGGAC
This sequence comes from Engystomops pustulosus, assembly GCF_040894005.1. Lineage (NCBI taxonomy): Eukaryota > Metazoa > Chordata > Amphibia > Anura > Leptodactylidae > Engystomops > Engystomops pustulosus. The sequence continues at coordinate 10,569,471 of NC_092418.1, forward strand.
ATTCCAATGGGGGAGCACTGCTGGGGACATTGCATTGGGGGGAGCACTGCTGGGGACATTCCAATGGGGGGAGCACTGCTGGGGATATTGCATTGGGGGGAGCACTGCTGGGGATATTGCAATGGGGGGAGCACTGCTGGGGACATTGCAATGGGGGGAGCACTGCTGGGGACATTACATTGGGAGGAGCACTGCTGGGGACATTACATCGGATGGAGCAATGCTGGGGACATTACATTGGATGTAGCAATGCTGAGTGCATTCCAATGGGGGGGAGCACTGCTGGGGACATTGCAATGGGGGTTGCACTGATGAGTGCATTGCATTGGTAGGAGCAATGCAGGGGACATTGCAAAGGGGGGAGCACTGCTGGGGACATTGCAATGGGGGGAGCACTGCTGGGGACATTACATTGGGAGGAGCACTGCTGGGGACATTGCAATGGTGGGATCACTGCTCGGGACATTGCATTGGGGGGAGCACTGCTGGGGACATTGCATTGGTGGGAGCACTGCTGGGGACATTGCATTGGGGGGAGCACTGCTGGGGACATTCCAATGGGGGAGCACTGCTGGGGACATTGCATTGGGGGGAGCACTGCTGGGGACATTCCAATGGGGGGAGCACTGCTGGGGATATTGCATTGGGGGGAGCACTGCTGGGGATATTGCAATGGGGGGAGCACTGCTGGGGACATTGCAATGGGGGGAGCACTGCTGGGGACATTACATTGGGAGGAGCACTGCTGGGGACATTGCAATGGGGGGAGCACTGCTGGGGACATTGCATTGGGGGGAGCACTGCTCAGGACATTGCATTGGGGGGAGCACTGCTGGGGACATTGCATTGGGGGGAGCACTGCTGGGGATATTGCATTGGGGACAGCACTGCTGGGGACATTGCAAAGGGGGGAGCACTGCTGGGGACATTGCATTGGGGGGAGCACTCAGGGCCGGATTAAGGTTGGTGGGGGCCCCTGGGCGCAAAATCTGGTGGAGGCCCCCACTGAGTGCAGCGTACATACACGTCCTCCTGCTCACTATCCACTATCCCCGCAGTAACACCGCTACATACAGCCGCCTCTTCCCCAGTAACACAGCTACATACAGCCGCCTCACCCCTAGTAACACAGCTACATACAGCCGCCTCTTCCCCAGTAACACAGCTACATACAGCCGCATCATCCCCAGTAACACAACTACATACAGCCGCCTCATCCCCAGTAACACAGCTATATACAGCCGCCTCGCTCCCAGTAACACAGCTACATACAGCCGCCTCATCCCCAGTAACACAGCTACATACAGCCGCATCATCCCCAGTAACACAGCTACATACAGCCGCATCATCCCCAGTAACACAGCTACATACAGCCGCCTCGTCCCCAGTAACACAGCTACACACAGCCGCCTCGCCCCCAGTAACACAGCTACACACAGCAGTCTCATCCCTAGTAACACAGCTACATACAGCCGCCTCGCCCCCAGTAACACAGCAACATACAGCTGTCTCGCCCCCAGTAACACAGCTACATACAGCCGCCTCGCCCCCAGTAACACCGCTACATACAGCCGCCTCACCTCCAGTAACACAGTTACATACAGCCGCCTCGCCCCCAGTAACACAGCTACATACAGGAGTCTCATCCCTAGTAACACAGCTACATACAGCCGCCTCGCCCCCAGTAACACAGCTACATACAGCCGCATCGCCCCCTAACACAGCTACATATAGCCGCCTCACCCCCAGTAACACATCTTTATATATACCTTCACCCCTACCAGATATGCAGTCCCATGTAACATACACCTCAGCCCGCACCAGACATGCAGTCCCGCAGTTTATACAATTACACACATTTATACACTGATATATTCACACCTTTATATACACACATAAAGTTCTACACTCGTATGCTTGCACCCATATATATACAAGTATACACACACATTTATGTACCCATATACATTTATACACTAATACACAGAGTATACACAAACTCATAAAGTAAATACACACATACGGTATATATACATCACACATACGGCATACACATTATATATATATATATATATATATATATATATATACATACACACACACACATACAGCAAATACAGACACATTCAGTATATACAGCATTTTCACACACATACGGGAAATACACACACACATTCAGTATATAGAACATATACATACATACCATATACACAGCATATAAACATACATCATATATACATATATATAAGCATATATTTAAATGTGCACATATATATGCTTATACAAATATATGTGTGTATAAATACAGTATATTCATCTATACACAGTATTTACACATATACACAGTATATACACAGTATATACACATATAGACAGTAGATGCATATATACACAGTATATACAAATATACACTTTATATACACAGTAGAATCATATATACACAGTATATAAATATATAGACAGTAGATGCATATATACACAGTATATACATATATACACTTTATATACACAGTAGATGCATATTTACACGTTATATACACAGTATATACATATATACACATATACACAGTATATACATATATACACATATACACATATACACAGTATATACATATATACACAGATACACAGTATATACATATATACACATATACACAGTATATACATATATACACATATACACAGTATATACATATATACACTTTATATACACAGTAGATGCATATTTACACATTATATACACAGTATATACATATATACACGTTATATACATATATACACGTTATATACACAGTATATACATATATACACATATACACAGTATATACATATATACACATATACACAGTATATACATATATACACATATACACAGTATATACATATATACACAGATACACATATACACAGTATATACATATATACACATATACACAGTATATACATATATACACAGTATATACATATATACACAGATACACAGTATATACATATATACACAGTATATACATATATACACACAATATACATCATATATACACACATTTAAATAAATATGTAATGTATACTTACCCTTTTAGGGTGTTCGGCTGTCCCGTCAGGAGGGTGTTCGGGGGGAACGGAGGACGGCTTCTTGCTCCGGGGCGGACAGTTGTCAACTGCATGTTCCACGGTGGGTGGTATCGGCGGCGATATGCGGAGGATGACTGCTTGGTCCCGGGGGGGGGGGGGGGGCGGCGCGCGGGGAATCGGAGGTATTGAGCGGAGGACGGCTGAATGTTCCGGCGGAGGGGGGGGACGGAGGACGGCTGAATGCTCCGGCGGGGGGGGGGGGGGGGGGCGTTGAGCGGAGGACGGCTGAATGTTCCGGCAGGGGGGGGGGGCGCGGGGAGCGGAGGACAGCTGAATGTTCCGGCGGGGGGGGGGCGCGGGGAGCGGAGGACAGCTGAATGTTCCGGGGGGGGGGGGGGGGGCGCGGGGAGCGGAGGACAGCTGAATGTTCCGGCGGGGAGGAGTGGGGGATGCGGAGGATGACTGCTTGGTCCCGGGGGGCGGCGCGCGGGGATGGGAGGCTGAATGTTCCGGCGGGGGGGGGGGGACGCAGGACGGCTGAATGTTCCGGCAGGGGGGGGGGGGCGCGGGGAGCGGAGGACGGCTGAATGTTCCGGCAGGGGGGGGGGGGCGGGGAGCGGAGGACGGCTGAATGTTCCGGCGGGGAGGAGTGGGGGTTGCGGAGGATGGCTGCCTGTTCGGGCAGGAGGGGGGGTGGCGGCGGGGGATGCAGGGTAAGGCTGCGGGATGGGCGGGCAGGGGGCGGATGGCTCGGCCATGCAGCTGAAGGGTGGGGAGGCGGTAACTTGTTCCGGGGGCGGACAGGTGGGCGGGCAGGCCATGCAAGGGGATATGTGTGGAGGTGGTGACGTGTGCTGAGGGCGGACGACTAAGGGAGGCGGCGGCTGAGGAGTCGGACCGGGGGACGCGATCTGGTGGAGGCCCCCTGGGGGGGCAAGATGGTGGGGGCCCCGGGGCTCGAGCCCCGGGAGCCCCGCCTATAATCCGGCCCTGGGAGCACTGCAGGGGACATTGCAATGGGGGGAGCACTGCTGGAGACGTTGCGTTTGGGGGAACACTGCTGGGGACATTGCATTGGGGGCATTACATGTGGGGGGAGCACTGATCAGGACATTACATGTGGAGGAGCACTGCTGGGGACAATGCAATGGGGGATGCACTGCTGAGGGCATTGCATTGGGAGGAGCAATGCAGGGGACATTGCAATGGGGGGTGCACTGCTGGGAACCTTGCATTGGGGGGAGCACTGCTGGGGACATTGCAATGGGGGAGCACTGCTGGGGACATTACATTGTGGGGCGCACTGCTGGGGACATTGCAATGGGGGGAGCACTGCTGGGGACATTGCAATAGGGGGAGCACTGCTCAGGACATTACATTGGGGGAGCACTGCTGGGAACATTGCATTGTGGGGAGCACTGCTGGGGACATTGCAATGGGGGGAGCACTGCTCAGGACATTACATGCGGAGGAGCACTGCTGGGGACAATGCAATGGGGGAAGCACTGCTGGGGACATTGCACTGCGGACAGCACTGCTGGGGACATTGCAATGGGGGGAGCACTGCTGGGGACATTGCAATGGGGGGAGCCCTGCTGGGGACAGTGCATTGGGGGAAGCACTACTGGGGACATTACATTGGGGGGAGCACTGCTGGGGACATTGCAATAGGGGGAGCACTGCTGGAGACGTTGCATTTAGGGGAGCAGTGCTGGGGACATTGCATTGGGGGCATTACATGTGGGGGGAGCACTGCTCTAGACATTACATGTGGAGGAGCACTGTTGGGGACAATGCAATGAGGGGAGCATTGCTGGGGACAATGCAATGGGGGAGCACTGCTGGGGACAATGCAATGGGGGGAGCACTGCAGGAGACGTTGCATTTGAGGGAGCACTGCTGGGGAAATTGCAATGGGTGGAGCACTGTTGGGGACATAAAGCCTTGCACTATACATAGCGTTTCCCTATGTGCCAAATAAAACTAAAAATGTAAAACAAAATTAATTATTAACTAGCCCTATGTGAATTTTAAAAAAACAAGGTTAAAACATTTTTTTAGTAGTGAACAACAACAAAAAAAGCTACGGCTGACAAACCACTACATCTGAGAAAATTCTAATACATTAAAGGCCTGGTCATACCTGGTCTCCACATGAAGGGGACATTCAAAGATGGCCGCCCCTGGGTCAGTATATATCACACTAAGGCCCCTGCACATGATTGTATATGGAGGCTGTATAAATATTTCTGTCCACACGTCTATATACAGTTATAGATGAAGATGCGTCAGGCTTTTACCTCACACATATCTGTATCTCTGTATCTCTCCTCCTGTCAGCAGACTTTGGCTTTATAGTTATAGTGCAGGGAACTATCTCCATTATTTCTAGAGATATTTTTCACATATTTCTGTTCTCCTGATGAAACTTCTCTTCTCTTTCATCTCTTGACCTTTTCTTATTATCTTCTCCATCTTTTACCTCAGGATCCTATTATCTCCCTTCTCTCTCATCTCATCTCTACCTCTCACTTCTCTTCTCATTGGCCAGTTATTCCAGAGGGGAGGAGCAATGAGCCTGACCTAACAAGTTTGGCAGCTCTCCTAGCTAAGCTTGGTTGTCATGTGCTCCAATACAATCTATGACACATTATACCAAGGCCAACAAAATCCACAAGCAGGAGCCCAGAGGTGATATACACATATGAGGGGACACTACAGCCCCTCACACAGTAATGGTGGTTATCTGTCCTCCCTGTCACACAGCTCCAGCACACCAGGGCTCATGAAGACGCTGCAGTACAGAGTAGTAATATGTCATATATCAGCCATGTCTGCAGTAAGTGATCACTGGGCGATGTATCTATATACATTCGCCATATCTACAGCATGTGAGGTAATAATACTCCAATATACATCCGCCATATCTACAGTATGTGAGGTAATAATACTCCAATATACATCATCCATATCTACAGTATGTGAGGTAATAATACTCCAATATACATCAGTCATATCTACAGTGTGTGAGGTAATAATACTCCAATATACATCAGTCATATCTACAGTATGTGAGGTAATAATACCCCAATATACATCAGTCATATCTACAGTATATGAGGTAATAATACTCCTGCCATAACTACAGTGTGTGAGGTAATAATACCCCTGCCATAACTACAGTATGTGAGGTAATAATACTCCAATATACATCCGCCATATCTACAGCATGTGAGGTAATAATACTCCAATATACATCAGTCATATCTACAGTATGTGAGGTAATAATACTCCAATATACATCAGTCATATCTACAGTATGTGAGGTAATAATACTCCAATATACATCAGTCATATCTACAGTATGTGAGGTAATAATACTCCTATATACATTAGTCATATCTACAGTATGTGAGGTAGTAATACTCCAATATACATCAGCCATATCTACAGTGTGAGGTAATAGTACTCCAATATACATCAGTCATATATACAGTATGTGAGGTAATAATACTCCAATATACATCAGCCATATCTACAGTGTATAGATATGACTTTGTATTTAGAACTTTCAGTGTACTGACCAAATAAGCTGTGCTCACAACCTAACAAGTCCCTGCAGGTCCCATCCACGAACTGAATACCAAAGTAGCTTTACACATCAAAAATAGAAAAAAGTTAACCCTTTAAGGACCTGGCCCTTTTTTTTTTCTTTTTTTTTCACTCCCCACAATAAAAAATCTATCTATATATTTTTTTTACACGTAAAGAGCTCTGTAATGGCTTGTTTTCTGCGTAGCAAATTGCAATTCATAGTGACGGTATTACTATACTATACTATACTATACTGGGAAGCTGGAAATAAATTCAAAATGCAGTAAAGTTGGTGAAAAAACGCATTTGCAGCGTTTTCTTGTGGGCTTGGAATTTACAGCTTTCACTGTGCACCACAAATGACATGTCTACTTTATTCTTTGGGTCAGTACAATCACGGGGATATCAAATTTGTATAGGTTTTATAATGTTTTCATTATAGATTTACAAAAATTAAAAACTCGTGTAGAATATATATTTTTTTTATTTTGCCATCTTTTTTATACTTCGGTGTACAGAGCTGTGGGCGGTATCTTTTTTTTGCGACTTTTGATGAAGTTTTCAATGCTACCATTTTTAGGACTGTGCAACCTTTTGATCACTTTTTATTGATTTTTTAAAATATTTTTCGAAATGGCAAAAAAGTGCAATTTTTTAATAATAATAATTATTTATAAAGCGCCTACAGATTACGCAGCGCTGTACAAACCATGCCAATTTGACTCTAGGTGCTATTTTCCGTTACGGGGTTAAACACAGTGAAAAAACTTTTTTATATTTTGATAGATCGGGGATTTTCGGATGCGGCGATTGTGATTTTTTTGTAGTTTTTTTATTATAATTTTTTAAAAAAAATTTTAATTTTACTATTTTTCAGACTCCCTAGGGTACTTTAACCCAAGGTAGTCTGATTGATCCTATCATATACTGCCATACTACAGAATGGCAGTATATGGGGATTTATATCCTCATACATTACAATGTGCAATTAGCACATAGTAATGAATGGGTTAAATCCAGACAGCTTTAGGTCTTCAGAAGAGGCTGTCATGGCAACCGGTCACCGCTCCCCGACGACGTCACGGGTAGCGACGTTCTCCAACAAAATGGCGGCGCCCGCTAGCACCGATCATGAGTGTTACTGGTAAGTCTCTGCCATATGCAGCAAAGACTTACCGACTATGGAAAGTGCTCAGCCCATGAGCCCTCTGCATGCACCCGCAGCAGACCCCGTGACGTGATATTACCCTTTTAAAGGGTTAAAAGGAACAAACACTAGTTATGTACAATCTGCACATATTTGGTATCTCCATAATCATAGTGACTTGTAGAAGAAGGTGAAATGTTATTCAATATCACAATACTTAAAATACAACAACAAGGCTCAAACATAGTTTTTTTCTAAATTCTCCCACAGAAAGTGTTAATAAACATTATTCAATAAGCCAAGATGAAACTGAGGCCTAGTTTCCATCCCAGCACATCCTGGAGAGGTGTGAGACCCCCGCCCTGACATTACCCTCACAATAGTAAAGTCTCCAGTCATTCAGGTGCTGATGCTGCTCCCCCGGCTCTCAGTGCAGGTGAATGGGGGAAATACACATAAAGACAATGAGAATGTAAATCCCTTTCATTATGAATAGGTCTGACAGTCACACCCAGGAGCGCAGGGGTTGATGCTTCTGCAGGACTCTCCACCCTCTTACTGTATATAAGATGATGTTTCAGTCCTGAATCCTTCAGATGAGACACAACATCTGCTGCTCGTGTATTGTGAGTGCGCTGGATGTACAGGAGGCGGCTGGAGGATATTCCTGTCCTGACTGCAGAAAGAAGCATCCGTGACGTCCTTAATCACCTAAAGAAAAGGAATCTTGGGAATATAATGGAGAATTTATCTACTCAGCCTAAGATGGAGGAGACCAGAGTCTGCTGCACCTACTGCGATTCTCCTGAACCAGCTGTAAGAACATGTCTGCAGTGCGAGGCTTCTTTCTGTGAGAAACACTTACAGAGACACAGTAAGTCCTCAGAACATATTTTAGTTGATCCTGATGTTAACCTGGAGGAAAGAAAATGCTCCACACACAATGAGGTACTGAAATACTATTGTCCTATGGATTCCACCTGTATCTGTGTGTCCTGCTGGGTGGCTGGAGATCACATGGGACATGAGGTGGAGATACTGGATGTGGCCTCTGAGAAGAAGAAGGAGAAGCTGAGATCTGCTGTTGAGAAAATGAACTTGGATAAAATGGAAGCAGGAAAAAAAATCCAGAATCTCACAGATCATGGGGTAGAAGAAGAAAAGAAATTATCTGGACTCACTGAGAAAGTCACTAATCTGTTTACTGATCTGAGGAAGAAGCTGGATGATCTAGAAAGCAGAGTCCTGGGTGAGATCTCCAGACAGAAGGATCAGGTGTCACTCTCAGTTTCTGACATGATCAGACAGGTGGAGCTACACAAGGATGAGCTGACCAAGAAAATTCATCAATTTGAGGAGTCATGTGATATCACAGATCCATTGACCTTCTTAAGAGAAGATTTATTCAAAGTTGATGTCAGTGATCGGAGCTGTGATGTCATTGGAGATGTAAGAGAAGCTCAGAGTCTGGATGATGTCGTAGTGTCACAGATATTATACAGAGGACTGCTGCGCTTTGTGGAGGATCTGAATAATCTAAAAAGAACGAGACAGTTTCCAGTGATGGAGAAATCTGAGGTATTACTGGATATAGACTCGGCTCATGATAACATCATTATATCACGTAGTCTTAGATCTGCTTCTTATACTGCAACGCCACAGAATAGACCTGATGGACCCAAGATGTTCGAGTCGTGTCAGGTGTTCAGCTCCTGCAGCTTCTCCTCTGGGAGACATTACTGGGAGGTGGATGTGAGTCAGGCGGAGAAATGGATCATTGGAGTGGCTGGGGATAGTCTGGAGAGGAAAGTGGTGGGTAACGAGTCATTTATTGGTTTTAATGAGAAATCCTGGGGTTTGATGGTTATTAATAGCCTTGGTGTGCTTCATAACAACATATTTACAAGTCTGGAATCAGAGTCTCCTGTGAAGGTTGTTGGGATCTATCTGGACTATGAGGCCGGGCGTCTGTCCTTCTATCAGCTGTGTGACCCCATCAGACACTTACACACCTTCACCACCTCCTTCACCGAGCCGCTCTATGCCGCCCTCTGTATGTATGACAATTGTATCCTCACAATCTTAAAATAATTTAGCAAAATTGTGGCTGTAATATGTTAAAATGATTCTCTGCCTTCTAAGATCCTCTCATTTCTATTTCTGTGCTGATTCATTACTGAATATATGTTAATGGACATTTCTTTTGGTGCCAAAGCTTCAGATTTCCTCCATAGATGTAGAAATAAGTGATAGATATTACTGTTCTTCTCACTTGTACTTTATTAATTTGCTGTTGATGTCTTATGTGATTACTGTTGCATTGTGATCAGAAATCGTTATCTTCTACTAACGAGGAATAGATAACAATGTCTATTGTTTGTCTGTTTAGATTTATATCCTTTCTATGGTCCCATAATAATGGTTTTAACAAGATGAAATAAACAGTTAAATAATAAAAAGTTTTAAAGCACAATTTATTTTTTCCATGTGTCTGACTGATGGATTCACTTTGTTAGATTTATATGTCTCTATGGTAACAGACAACAAACAAAAAAAATCTTTTTCCTACTTCATATTCTACTGTCTGTCCCTCCTTGTAGAAGAAGGTCAATGGAGGGATGACGGCTAAATCAGAACACCCAAGGTTTATTTATTGTCAGTTACCATGGATACGCATAGATCTACCTGTGAGCTGCATGCACAGAAAGATAGGGAAAAGGTCATCAAACCCAGGAAAGCGTTTCATCATTTCTCATGGGAAATGTACTGGGGTAATAACAGGGATTTTGTTGAGAATGCAGTCATGGACAGTGTAGACCCCTCGGCTCTCTGCAGAGTGTTTTTCCACCATTACTCCCTTCTGCTCTGAGCGATGGCTGTGGCTTACAGATTCCCTTTATAATCATATAACCGGCTCATGTGTTATGGTAAAAAACAAAAGCCGCTGATAAATCAGCTCTTGCTCCTAGTTGTGCCTACACGATAATAAGCAAGGAAGTAAGAAAGGAAGCTTAGGTTTGCTGCATCTAATTAGTTATTATAATGCGGCCATATTGGATCAAGTACGTCAGTGCGTGATGTTAAATGTTAAAAAACACTGGATACAGATAGAGAACGATGCATCGCCACAGCCCCCAGTAGTTTATAGCCAGCCAGCCCTCAGTAGTATAAAGCCGTCCAGCCCCCAGTAGTATATAGCCAGCCAGCCCCCAGTAGTATATACCGGCCAGCCCCCAGTAGTATAGCCAGCCAGCCCCCAGTAGTATAGCCAGCCAGCCCCCAGTAGTATATAGCCGGCCCTTTCAAGTATTCAGCCAGCCCCCTTAAGTATACAGCCAGCCAACCCCCTTAAATATACAGCCAGCCAGCCCCCTTTACTCTACAGCCAGCCAGCCCCATGTAGTATATAGCCAGTAAGCACCCTTTAGTATATAGCCAGCCCGCATAAAAAAATAAACAAACATACTCACCTTCCGTCTGCTATGCTTGTCGCAGCTTCCCTATGCTCGTTGCGGGTTCTCTTTTGTCTTCTTTCCACTGTAACAGCCGGCAGAGATGCATCCATGTGATCTGCTGGCCGGCGCACACTATGACGCCACCAGCGGCAGCATCATAGTATGCGCCGACCGGCAGATCACATGGCTGCGGCTCTCTTGGCTGTTACAGCGGAGAGAAGACAGATGAGGACCTGCGACGACCATCGGGGACACCGGAAGGTGAGTATGTAAGTTTATTTTTTTATTGACTCGTATATAAGCCGTGGTAAGTTTTTTCAGCACATTTTAGGTGCTAAAAAACTTGGCTTATACTAGAGTATATACCGTTTATCCTTTTTGATGATCACACCTGTGTAGCTAGAAAACTACAGATAGATATGTTCTTGGTTTATGACATTTCACTAAATGACCGGATATGAGGAGCATGTGGCCCGAGTTGATCGCTCCGTCATTTTTGAAGAAGGATTGTGTCCTCCCCCCATGTCACCTAATCAGAGCCCTCTCGACAAAAACATTAACCAATAAAATTAAAGAAACAAGTTACCTAAAAAGAACTCGGAGCCATAGGATGACATTTCTCGGTGTTCTGGTGTAGATATGAACCAGCAGAACCTGGTATAGAAATGACCGCCAGCGCACATAGGGGGTCATTTACTAAGGGCCCGTATCAGGTTACCCGAATTTTACCATTTTGCACCGTTTTTCCCTGAATTGCCCCGGGTTTTTGGCACACGGATTGTGGCGCAACGGCGCCGGAATGCACGCGTCGGAAATCGGGGGCGTGGAAAAACTGATTCAGAAAAACTGACGTATTTTTAAAAAAAAATGTGTCGCATGACACGCACTTACCTGCACCCAGGATAGCTTGGTGAACTCCAGTGAACTCCAACGGACTTCATCGCAGCAGTGACACCTAGTGGATACCTTAGTGAATCGCCGGAAGACCCGAATCCTCCTCAGAGAACGTGCCGCTGGATCGCAAATGGACCGGGTAAGTAAATCTGCCCCAGAGTATCCAGATAGTTCAGGAATCTGGAGCCTATAGAATACATCTGACCCTTTGGGAGGGTCAGGGGAACACCATGTATTGGTGCACTAGCACGCGATAAATCCACCACATAATGGGGCAGATTTACTTACCCGGCCCATTCGCGATCCAGCGGCGCGTTCTCTGCACAGGATTCGGGTCCGGACGGGATTTATGAAGGTAGTTCCTCCGCCGTCCACCAGGTGGCGCTGCTGCGCTGAAAATAATCTGAACGCGCCGGAATGCACCGAGCTGGACCAGGTGAAGGTAAGCGCTTCCCAAGCGACACTTTTTCGGTTTTTAAATGCGGCGGTTTTTCCGAATACGTCGGGTCTTCGTTCGGCCACGCCCCCCGATTTTCGTAGCGCGCATGCCGGCGCCGATGCGCCACAATCCGATCGCGTGCGCCAAAATCCCGGGGCAATTCAGGTACAATCGGCGCAAATCGGAAATATTCGGGTAACACGTCGGGAAAACGCGAATCGGGCCCTTAGTAAATGACCCCCATTGTCTGAGACCGATCATATGAAGATATATCCTTTTATAAATCACTTGTAGAAAAAACACAAAGATGCAGCACTCTTGAAAATAAAAAGATTTATTCACCCGTGGTACAGAGTAGGGTAGCAGTAGTAGTCATCATATGGATGACGTCTTTGGTGCCGTGTCCCTATCAAACTGTTTTAATATTCATGGCGCCTAGAGTTTGTCCTTTTATTAACAACTGTGACTGCGGTTTAGACCTGTGTCCACACTACTGGTTATCACCTGTCGGCTACGACTATCACACGCTGGCACCCACCATCAGGACGCCAGCGTTCTCTTTGTTTATTATTTTTGTGTCCTGAATGAATGTAGGATATAAGTTTTCATTCTAAGCAATCTTATCCTCTGCGGTTCTCCTGACGAGCCCCACCATAAGGGGTGAAACGCGTAGAGGTGGAGAGATGAGAAGTTAGGGCATAAGTGATTGTAGCACAGAAGGACTGTTCCATGAGCAGGGAACAATCCCCGTAATTGCCTTACTGGGTACAAATTGAATACTAGGCAACAAGGATATCTTTAATACGCTACATACCTACCTGCTTAATGGCCATTGAGAAAACTTGCATCTGCTAACTATCTATGCAGGGTGCACTCTCTGAGCCGTAACAGTCCTCTTTTATTACCAGAGGTAACAGTGTGTCACTCTGTCATCATCTTCATCCTAATACACACTGATGCACACATTGGAGAGTTTTTTAACATATGTTTATTAAAAGTTATATTTTAACTTTCCCCAATTATACCCGTGACTCCTACTGGTTATCACCTATAAGAAATTCCTGCCAAACACTGAGACATATACTGTAGGTGTTATAATACGCGGAGACAATTAGACCTTAAATAATAATTAGTTTAATTCTATCGAGATGGTCACAATGGGCAAAACATGACTAACATGGCATGAGCTCCTCTATGAGAGACGACCCGACTCCTCTTCTCCCCTACTTTGAGGAAGCTTCATGTGGTGTCATCTGTAACATCTGTCTAATATCAGACACTACATTATACAGAACCCGGTGTGAATGTCTCCTGTGGTCACTTTGCCTAAATCTCCAACTTCTGGAAGATCTTGACCTCTCTCTTCCTTCTACATTGGGTCCATTGTCCTGTGGATTTGGGTCATAAATCGTTGTTTTGCTTCCATATAATTCATAAAACCCTGTGTAGATGGTGTCTCTCGGGACTGGGTCTCTATAGGTGGAATGTTTTTACTGGATGACTTTATACTTGCACTAAGATCAAATAGATGATAGAATATTAACCTGAGATGTAAGGAGCCTGAATATGTATAATCTCTGGCTGTTATGTACTTGTAAAGCCAGAAAGTTTTTATTGTAGTGAAAACATCCGAGTTTCCAGGGAGATCCATGGATTTCCAATTCTTTCCTATACTCTCACTAGCGGCAATTGATATATAAGTGATCTTGTACGGCAGGAGAATGTCAATAATCCCATAAATAGAACAGGACAAAGGGAGATCAATAACTTGTAGCTGAACACTATAAAAGAAAACCTCCAACAAAATAAAATCTTTCCTTCCATCTCTAATAAAAATCATATTAAAATATAATCAATTATTCCAATAAAACCAGTAGTATAAATAAAACTTCACCTCATCCACTAAAAACAGGCAACAATATGGGCAGATAGACCAAATAATAAAAGAAAAAACTTCTGGTTCTTTAAAAGTAGCAACACAAATACACTGGTTTATTAAGAAAATTATTTTATTGTCCAAATGTCATAAAACCATAAAAACCTGCACATATTTGGTATCTCCATAATCGTAGTGACCTGTAGAAGAAGGTAAAATGTTATTCAATGATGGAATATGAGACATAAAAACCAGAACTAAATTGCAAATTATTTGAAAATTCTCACACAGAAAGGTTAAATAATAATTATTCATTCCAGTAAAAGTGAAACTGAGGCCTAGTTCCCATCCCAGCACATCCTGGAGAGGTGTGAGACCCCCGCCCTGACATTACCCTCACAATAGTAACGTCTCCAGTCATTCAGGTGCTGATGCTGCTCCCCCCCGGCTCTCAGTGCAGGTGAATGGGGGAAATACACATAAAGACAATGAGAATGTAAATCCCTTTCATTATGAATAGGTCTGACAGTCACACCCAGGACTGCAGGGGTTGATGCCTCTGCAGGACACTCCACCCTCTTACTGTATATAAGATGATGTTTCAGTCCTGAATCCTTCAGATGAGACACAACTTCTGCTGCTCGTGTATTGTGAGTATGCTGGATGTACAGGAGGCGGCTGGAGGATATTCCTGTCCTGACTGCAGAAAGAAGCATCCGTGACGTCCGATCTTGGAGAAGCAAAGGAATCTTGGGAATATAATGGAGAATTTATCTACTCAGCCTAAGATGGAGGAGACCAGAGTCTGCTGCACCTACTGCGATTCTCCTGAACCGGCTGTGAGAACATGTCTGCAGTGCGAGACTTCTTTCTGTGAGAAACACTTACAGAGACACAGTAAGTCCTCAGAACATATTTTAGCTGATCCCGATGTCAACCTGGAGAATAGAAAATGCTCCACACACAATGAGGTACTGAAATACTATTGTCCTATGGATGCCACCTGTATCTGTGTGTCCTGCTGGGTGGCTGGAGATCACAAGGGACATGAGGTGGAGGTATTGGATGTGGCCTCTGAGAAGAAGAAGGAGAAGCTGAGATCTGCTGTTGAGAAAATGAACTCCAAAAAAATGGAAGCAGGAAGAAGAATCCAGAATCTCACAGATCATGGGGTAGAAGAAGAAAATAAATTATCTGGACTCACTGAGAAAGTCACTAATCTGTTTACTGATCTGAGGAAGAAGCTGGATGATCTAGAAAGCAGAGTCCTGGGTGAGATCTCCAGACAGAAGGATCAGGTGTCAACCTCAGTCTCTAACATGATCAGACAGATGGAGCTACACAAGGATGAGCTGACCAAGAAAATTCATCAATTTGAGGAGTCATGTGATATCACAGATCCATTGGCCTTCTTACAAGATGATTTAACCAGAGGTGACATCAGTGATCGGAGCTGTGAGGTCATCGGTGCTAAAAGAAAAGCTCAGAGTCTGGATGATGTCATAGTGTCACAGATATTATACAGAGGACTGCTGCGCTTTGCTGATGATCTGAATAATATGAGAAGAAAACAACAGTTCCCAGCGATGAAAAAATCTGAGGTATTACTGGATAAAGATTCTGCTTCTGAAAAGATTTTTATTTCAAAGGATCTTAGATCTGCTTCTTATACTTCTACATTACAGAACAGACCCGATGGACCCAAGAGGTTCAAGTCCTGTCAGGTGTTCAGCTCCTGCAGCTTCTCCTCTGGGAGACATTACTGGGAGGTGGATGTGAGTCAGGCGGAGCAATGGATCATTGGAGTGGCCGGGGAAAGTTTGGAGAGGAAGGTGGATGGTAATGGATCTTATATTGGTTATAATGAGAAATCCTGGGTGTTAAATGTATATAGTACACTTGGTGTGCGTCATAACAATATATTCTGGGATCAGAATCTTAAAATAATGAACATCCACAAGCGGCTGTAAATAGTTAAGGTGATTTTTTGGTCTTAGATACTTTCACTTTTGGACAAAAATAATGTAATGATTTATTACTAAATGTATTTTTATCACCGTTTCTTCTCATGCTGTCCACTCAGGAGGCTGTGACAGCTGTCACTCAGAGCAGATGGGAGGGGTTTGTGTTGTAGGTCACAGTCAAGATCTGAGGGCACTTTATAAAGAATCACCATTTGGGCGGCTGTAAAAAGCTTCAGATGATGAAGCAATAGAGAAATTACCCCATAAAATTGTGGTTTACAAGAAAATTATCTGAACAAATAATAATATGGCTTCTGTTGTAAAATATGATGAGGTTTTCTTGATTTTTTGTAACCATAAATTTTTTACATGTGGACATAAGATTCCAGATATAGTATTGGTGTATTAGGATTGTGTGTCTGATTATACTGATCAAATCTATTTTTGTAAAATGTAATTTCTTAATTCTTCTTTAGTTCTAATAAAATATTTCTATGAAATTCTTTTTTTGTCACTTTGCAAAATCGTTATAAATTTCTATACTTAGTGACCGGATATAGACAATCCATGTCACAAACCACTTTGGTAAGATGGAAAGATGATCAATTATTATTAATAATTCCAATATAACAACTAGTAGTAGAAATTAATACTTTATCTCCATTTAAAAATCCCTGGCCCACATACTGGATCTCTATAGTTGCTCCATTTGTAAAGGACTATAAATGTTATACAGGTGGTCCCCTACTTAAGGACACCCGACTTACAGACAACCCTTAGTTACAGACAGACCCCTCTGACCTCTGGTGAAGCTTTCTGAATGCGTTACTTAAGTCCCAGGCTGCAATGATCAGCTGTAAGGTGTCTGTAATGAAGCTTTATTGACAATCCTTGGTCCCAATACAGCAAAAAATGTTCAAAAATTTTTTTTTGTCTGGATCTACAGTTGGATTTGCATACAAATTCAACTTAAGAACAAACCTCCGGACCCTACCTTGTACGTAACCCGGGGACTGCCTGTATATCAAAACCACAAAAGAACAATGTTTGTATTATTTGTGTTCTTTTTGTGTTAATTTTATGATTTAAGGAAAACCTCAATTAAAACTATACAGTGAAAAAGTTTTTTTCATTTTTTGTAACATTATCTTCAAATAAAATTACGAAGAGTGGGAATTCCGCTCCCCCCGATTACGTGGCCATTAACACCCGTGCAGATCACGAGCAACGATCACTCTGGCTTGAGATTACTGAGGCACATAGGAAAACGCACGATTACAGCTTCCAAATGATTGCACGATGCAAAAGTAAAATGCAAGGCTTTATTCCATCACATAAATAAAAAAGACTCAGTGCCAGGGGATGCAGCAAGCAAGTAGTCTACCTGGCATCGTGCAATCATTTGGAAGCTGGAATCAGGCGTTTCCTTATGTGCCAAATAAAACTAAAAATGTAAAACAAAAATAATAATTATTAACTAGCCCTATGTGAATTCAAAAATTCTAATACATTACAGGCCTGGTCATACCTGGTCTCCACATGAAGGGGATATACAAAGATGGCCGCCCCTGGGTCAGTATATATCACACTAAGGCTACATTCACACTGCTGTATGGGGGGACGTATATACGGCTGACATATATATATATATATATATATATATATATATATATATATATATACGCCATGTATACGTTCCCCCCCACGGCAACGGGACAGTGCACCAATATGCGCCATATTATCACTATGGTGAGGGGCGGGGGAGAGCAGCGCTCGCCCTCCTCCTCTCCCCAGCACCGATGTGTGCCAGCCGTATTACGGTACGGCGGGCACACGTTAGTGTGAATATAGCCTTAGGCCGCTTGCACATGATTGTATATGGAGGCCGTATAAATATCAAATAACACTTCTATATACAGTTATAGATTAAGATGCATCAGCCTTTTACCTCACACATATCTGTATCTCTCCTCCTGTCAGCAGACTTTGGCTTTATAGTTATAGTGCAGGGAACTATCTCCATTATTTCTACAGAGATTTTTGTCACATATTTCTTTTCTCCTGATGAAACTTCTCTTCTCTCTCATCTCCGGACCTTTTTCTTATTATCTTCTCCATCTTTTACCTCAGGATCCTATTATCTCCCTTCTCTCTCATCTCCCTCAGCTCATCTCTACCTCTCACTTCTCTTCTCATTGGCCAGTTATTCCAGAGGGGAGGAGCAATGAGCATGACCTAACAAGATTGGCAGCTCTCCTAGCTAAGCTTGGTTGTCATGTGCTCCAACACAATCTATGACACATTATACCAAGGCCAACAAAATCGACAAGCAGGAGCCCAGAGGTGATATACACATATGAGGGGACACTCCAGCCCCTCACACAATAATGGTGGTTATCTGTCCTCCCTATCACACAGCTCCAGCACACCAGGGCTCATGAAGACGCTGCAGGACAAAGCAGTAATATGTCATATATCAGCCATGTCTGCAGTAAGTGATCACAGGGCGATGTATCTACAGCGTGAGAGGTAAATGGAGCAGATTCATGAGGAGACACAGTGACTACAGGAATTCATGAGGTAACACTCCTGCCATATCTACAGTATGTGAGGTAATAATACCCCAATATACATAAGTCATATCTACAGTGTGTGAGGTAATAATACTCCAATATACATCAGCCATATCTATAGTATATGAGGTAATAATACTCCAATATACATCACTCATATCTACAGTATGTGAGGTAATAGTACTCCAATATACATCAGTCATATCTACAGCATGTGAGGTAATAGTACTCCAATATACATCAGTCATATCTACAGTGTGTGAGGTAATAATACTCCAATATACATCAGTCATATCTACAGTGTGTGAGGTAATAATACTCCAATATACATCAGCCATATCTACAGTGTGAGGTAATAATACTCCAATATACATCAGCCATAACTACAGTATGTGAGGTAATAATACTCCTATATACATCAGTCATATCTACAGTATGTGAGGTAATAATACTCCTATATACATCAGTCATATCTACAGTATGTGAGGTAATAATACTCCAATATACATCAGTCATATCTACAGTATGTGAGGTAATAATACTCCAATATACATCAGCCATATCTACAGTATGTGAGGTAATAATTCTCCAATATTCATCAGCCATATCTACAGTATGTGAGGTAATAGTACTCCTATATACATCAGTCATATCTACAGAATGTGAGGTAATAATACTCTAATATACTCCTGCCATAACTACAGTGTGTGAGGTAATAATACTCCAATATACATCAGTCTTATCTACAGTATGTGAGGTAATAATACTCCAATATACATCATTTATATCTACAGAGCGTGAGGTAATAATACTCCAATATATACATCAGTCATATCTACAGTATGTGAGGTAATAATACTCCTATATACATCAGTCATATCTACAGTGTGTGAGGTAATAATACTCCAATATACTTTAGTCATATCCACAGTGTGTAGATATGATTTTGTTTTTACAACTTTCCGTGTATTGACCAAGTAAGCTGTGCTCACCACCTGCAAGTCCTACTCACGTAATGAATATCAAACTAGCTTTACACATCAAAAATAGAAAAAAGTTTAACCCTTTATGGACCAGGCCCTTTTTTGTTTTTTTCATTTTTATTTTTCACTCCCCATAATCAAAAATCTATAACTTTTTTTTACACGTAAAGAGCTGTGTGATGGTTTCTTTTCTGTGTAACAAATTGCACTTCATAGTGACGGTATTTATTATTCTATGCCATGTACTGGGAAGGGGGAAAAAAATTCAAAATTCAGTGAAATTTGTTAAAAAACGCATTTGCTGCGTTTTCTTGTGGGGTTGGAATTTACAGCATTCACTGTGCGTCATAAATGACTTGTCTACTTTATTCTTTGGGTCAGTGCTATCACAGGGATATTAAAATTCTATAGGTTTTATAATGTTTTCATACTTTTACAAAACTTAAAAACTCGTGTAGAATTTTTTTTTTATTTTGCTATCTTCTGGTGCTAATAACTTTTATATACTTTGGTGTACGGAGCTGTGGGTGGTATCTTTCTTTGCGTCTTTTGATGAAGTTTTCAATGCTACCATTTTTAAGACTGTGCAACCTTTTGATCACTTTTTATAGATTTTTTTATATTTTTCAAAAAAGTGCCATTTTTGACTTTGGGCGCTATTTTCCTTTACGGGGTTAAACACAGTGGAAAAAACCTTATTATATTTTGATAGATCGGGCATTTTCGGATGCGGCAATATCTAATGTGTTTGTGATTTTTACTTTTTTTTTACTATTTATATCAGTTCTAGAGAAAGGGGAGTGATTTGAATTTTTAATTATAATTTTTTAGTTTTACTTTTACTATTTATCAGACTCCCTAGGGCACTTTAATCCTAGGTAGTCGGATTGATTCTGTCATATACTGCCATACTACAGTATGGCAGTATATGGGGATTTTCATCCTCATACATCACAATGTGCAATTAGCACATAGTAATGAATGGGTTAAATCCAGAAAGTCTCGGGTCTTCGAAAGACCCGAGGCTGTCATGGCAACCGGTCGCTGCTCCCTGATGACATCACGATGCTAGCCCGTGAGCCCTGCCCATGCACCCGAAGCCGACCGGCGACATAATGGTCGTGAAAGGGTTAAAAGGAACAACCACAAGAAGAAAAGAAATGGCACTTATAGCATTAATAGACATCTAAAGTCAGAGTGAAGAAGAACTGGGGGGATCAGGGCTATAACGGCTCTAATATTAATAATCTATAGTGATGGGACATATTATACTGCAGGGAAATGCCATGAATCCCATATTTAGATTTCTATAGCAGGACAGAGACCCATAACTTGCACAATGAACACTGGAAAATAAAAACCTTCAACAAAGTAAAATCTTTTCTTCCATCTCTAGTAAAAAAAAGTATTGAAATATAATAAATAATTCCAATAAAACAACAAGTAGAATGAATATAAACTCCATCTCATCCACTAAAATAGGCAGCGACACGGGTATAGAGACCAAATAACATAAAGTTATGTACAATCTGCACATATTTGGTATCTCCATAATCGTAGTGACCTGCAGAAGAAGGAAAAGGTTATTCAATATCACAATACTTAAAATACAACAACAAGGCTGAAACATAGTTTTTTTTTTTCTCAATTCTCCCACAGAAAGTGTTAATAAACATTATTCCATAAGCCAAGATGAAACTGAGGCCTAGTTTCCATCCCAGCACATCCTGGAGAGGTGTGAGACCCCCGCCCTGACATTACCCTCACAATAGTAACGTCTCCAGTCATTCAGGTGCTGATGCTGCTCCCCCGGCTCTCAGTGCAGGTGAATGGGGGAAATACACATAAAGACAATGAGAATGTAAATCCCTTTCATTATGAATAGGTCTGACAGTCACACCCAGGACTGCAGGGGTTGATGCCTCTGCAGGACACTCCACCCTCCTACTCAGGGCCGGATCATAGGCGGGGCTCCCGGGGCTCGAGCCCCGGTGCCCCCACCATCTTGACCCCCCTAGGGGCCCCACCAGATCGCGCCTCCCGCGCCCCCCCTCATAAGCCGCTGCGCCGCACGTCGCCCCCAGGCAGAGGAGAGCGCCTCTACGCCCATCTGCCTGCACAACCGAGCCGCCTCCCAGCGCATCCACCCCCCTACATGGACTCCCTGCCCACCCATTCTGCTACATGGTGAGCCGCCCGCACTTCGGCACAGGCGACTCCGCCTCCGCGCCCGCCAACCCCCGCCTCCGGCAAAGGTGACCCCTTCCCGGCCCACCTATCCCGCCGCCATGCATGGCAGAGCCGGCCCGCCCAAACAAGCAACAACACGGCCGACCCCGCAAACCCCGCCCCCCGCTCGACATCACCCCCGCTCCCCGCCCCCCGCTCGACATCACCCCCGCCCCCGCCTACCTGCTCCCCGCTCAAACCACCACCCGCCCCCCGCTCGGACCGCAACTACCGCCCCCCCCCCCACTCGGACCGCCCCCCCCCCCCCTTCCTGGCCGAACAAACGACTGACCGACTCCCCAAACCCCCCCCCCCCCCTCGCGAACAAGCACCGGCAAGACCCCCCACCCGCCCGAACAGGCATCCGGTCACCCTAAAAGGTAAGTATATAGATATGTATTTTTCTGTGTGTATATATGTATATACGGTGTATATAGGTATATAGGTATATACTGCGTGTATATGTATATATACTGCGTATATATGTATATATATACTGCGTGTATATGTATACATATACTGCGTGTATATGTATATATATACTGCGTGTATATGTATATATATATACTGCGTGTAGATGTATATATATACTGCGTGTAGATGTATATATATACTGCGTGTATATGTGTATATACTGCGTGTATATGTGTATATACTGCGTGTGTATGTGTATATACTGCATGTGTATATACTGTGTATAGATGTATATACTGTGTATAGATGTATATACTGTGTATAGATGCATCTACTGTGTATATATGTATATAATGTGTATATATGCATCTACTGTGTATATCTGCATATATGCATCGACTGTGTATATATGCATCGACTGTGTATATATGCATCGACTGTGTATATGTGTATATATGCATCGACTGTGTATATATGCATCGACTGTGTATATGTGTATATATGCATTGACTGTGTATATATGCATCGACTGTGTATATATGCATCGACTGTGTATATGTGTATATATGCATCGACTGTGTATATATGCATCGACTGTGTATATGTGTATATATGCATCGACTGTGTATATATGCATCGACTGTGTATATGTGTATATCTGCATCGACTGTGTATATATGCATCGACTGTGTATATGGGTATATATGCATCGACTGTGTATATGGGTATATATGCATCGACTGTGTATATGGGTATATATGCATCTACAGTGTATATGGGTATATATGCATCTACAGTGTATATGGGTATATATGCATCTACAGTGTATATGGGTATATATGCATCTACAGTGTATATGGGTATATATGCATCTACAGTGTATATGGGTATATATGCATCTACAGTGTATATGGGTATATATGCATCTACAGTGTATATGGGTATATATGCATCTACAGTGTATATGGGTATATATGCATCTACAGTGTATCTACTGTGTATAGATGTATATACTGTGTATATATGCATCTACTGTGTATCTACTGTGTATAGATGTATATACTGTGTATATATGCATCTACTGTGTATCTACTGTGTATAGATGTATATACTGTGTATAGATGCATATACTGTATTTATGCACGCATATATTTATATAAGCATATATGTGTGTACATTTATATATATGTGAATGATGTGGTTTTTGTATTTGGTATGTATGTATTTGCTGTATGTGTGTATATACTTTGAGTTTGTATATACTCTGTGTATTGGTGTTTAAATGTATATGAGAGCATAAATGTGTGTGTATAAGTGTATACTTGTATGTATATATGGGTGCAAGTATACAAGTGTACAACTTTATGTGTGTGTATATAAGTATATAAATGTGTGTAATTGTATAAGGGTACATTCACAAGAACATATGGGGGATGTATATCTGGCCGCAAATTTGCTACCGGATATACTTCCCTCGAAGGCGTCTATAGCGCCTGGGCTCGGTACCACGAGTACTCACTGTTTCTCTGCTCTATCTATGGCCGTAAGAACGACCATGCAGCTCTATTCTCTATGGAGAGGGGAGTGGTGAGCCTCGATCACCTCTCCTCTTCTCCAGCACGCCAGATGTGTGCCTGCCAGGCTATAGTCTGGCCACCACACGTTTATGCGAATGCAACCGACATATGTTTATCTGCTATGGGGCCCAATCTCTCCTAGTTACACCACTCCATGGGACTGCATGGCTGTGCTGGCTGAGGTGTATGTTACATGGGACTGCATGGCTAGTGTGGCTGAGGTGTATGTTACATGGGACTGCATGGGTAGTGTGGCTGAGGTGTATGTTACATGGGACTAGTATCTGGTAGGGGTGAAGGATGTAAAGATGTGTTACTGGGTATGAGGCGGCTGTATGTAGCTGTGTTACTGGGGGCGAGGCGGCTGTATGTAGCTGTGTTACTGGGGGCGAAGCGGCTGTATGTAGCTGTGTTACTGGGGATGAGGCGGCTGTATGTAGCTGTGTTACTGGGGATGAGGCGGCTGTATGTAGCTGTGTTACTGGGGATGAGGCGGCTGTATGTAGCTGTGTTACTGGGGGCGAGGCGGCTGTATGTAGCTGTGTTACTGGGGATGAGGCGTCTGTATGTAGCTGTGTTACTGGGGGGCGGGGGGGCTGTATGTAGCTGTGTTACTGGGGGCGAAGCGGCTGTATGTAGCTGTGTTACTGGGGATGAGGCGGCTGTATGTAGCTGTGTTACTGGGGATGAGGCGGCTGTATGTAGCTGTGTTACTGGGGGTGATGCGGCTGTATGTAGCTGTGTTACTGGGGATGAGGCGGCTGTATGTAGCTGTGTTTCTGGGGATGAGGCGGCTGTATGTAGCGGTGTTACTGGGGATGAGGCGTCTGTATGTAGCTGTGTTACTGGGGATGAGGCGGCTGTATGTAGCTGTGTTACTGGGGATGAGGCGGCTGAATGTAGCTGTGTTACTGGGGATGAGGCGGCTGTATGTAGCTGTGTTACTGGGGGCGAGGCGGCTGTATGTAGCTGTGTTACTGGGGATGAGGCGTCTGTATGTAGCTGTGTTACTGGGGGGCGAGGGGGCTGTATGTAGCTGTGTTACTGGGGATGAGGCGGCTGTATGTAGCTGTGTTTCTGGGGATGAGGCAGCTGTATGTAGCTGTGTTACTGGGGATGAGGTGGCTGTATGTAGCTGTGTTACTGGGGGCGAGGCCGCTGTAAGTAGCTGTGTTACTGGGGATGAGGTGGCTGTATGTAGCTGTGTTACTGGGGATGAGTGTCACGGGTGCTCCCGCGATCCCTGTCACGGATCGCGGGCGCATCCGTGCTCCTGCATGTGCCCCCGCTGCTGCCCGGTGTCTCTTACCTCTCCCGGCTCCTGCGCTTCCTCAGGCTGCCGTGCGCGCGCGTCCCCGCCTCCTAGGGCGCGCGCGCGGCTCCGGCCGAAAATTTAAAGGGCCAGCGCACCGCTAATTGGTGCACTGGCTGAACACCTCACCTTTAAGAATCTGCCTCTTCCTGTGTTCCTTGCCGGATCTTTGTGCCTCATAGCCTTAGAGAAAGCTTACTAGCGATTATTCCTGCGTTCCTGTGTATTCCTGCGTTCCTGTGTATTCCTGCGTTCCTGTGTATTCCTGTGTGTTCCCGCTCCTGAGTCCTGTGTTGCCGTGTTACCTGAGTTCCTCCGTGTTGCTGTGTTCCGTGTGCCTGTGTTCCCGTTCCCACCTGCCTGGACCTCCTGTTGCTGACCCCGGACTTGGACCTGACGTTGCATCTCTGCCGCCTGCCCTGACCCTGTGCCTGGACCTGTCTACGAGATTGTCATCCGCTAAGGTACCTCGACCTCGGCTGCCACCGTGGGCTAGTCACACCTGGGAACGACCTAGTGGTATCCTTTGCGGCGGGCTCTGGTGAATACCAGGTGCCGCTAGGCTCCGGTTCCGGGTGTTGGCTAGTTACATCTCCCGCGGTGGTCCAGAGGATCCACTGATCCTAACAGTAAGATCCGGCCATGGATCCCGCCGAGGCTTCTTCTCCCAGTCAGCCTGATCTCGCCACCATCGTGATCCACCAGTCCCGGCAGATTGCAGCACAGCGGAATCAGCTAGAGCAAGTCACCGCCATGCTACAACAACTACTTGCTACCCAACATCAGCAACAGTCTCCAGAAGCGGCCGCTGCGACCCCTGCTTCCCCGGCTTATCATCCTGCTGCTGAACCCAGGCTACGCCTCTCTTTGCCCGGCAAGTATGATGGAGATCCTAAGATGTGCAGGGGCTTCATCACCCAGTGCTCCTTGCACATAGAACTCATGCCGTCGCAATTTGCCACAGAGCGGTCCAAGGTGGCATTTGTCCCCAGCCTTCTTTCTGGGAAAGCCCTGGCCTGGGCTACTCCGCTTTGGGACAGAGATGACCCGGTTGTGTCTAGCCTCACTGCGTTTCTGTCAGAGTTCCGGTCTGTCTTCGAGGAACCAGCACGAGCCTCCTCTGCAGAGTCTGCATTGTTGAACTTGCGTCAGGGCAACTCATCGGTGGGAGAGTACGCAGTTCAATTCCGCACCCTGGCTTCAGAACTGGCTTGGAACGATGCAGCCCTCATCGCTACATTTAAAAAAGGGCTCTCTTCGCAGGTCAAGGACGCACTGGCAGCTCGGGATCTTCCATCTACTCTGAGTGACCTCATTACCTTGGCCACTCGAATTGATGTCCGGTTTAAGGAGCGAGCTGAGGAACTACGATCTGAGTATCCCCAAGGCCGTGTTAGACGCATTCCTCGCCTGGCGCCAGTCTTCCAAAGGCCGCTCCAGGTCCCGCCTGAATCTTCTGTTGAGGAACCCATGCAGGTTGACCGAACCCGGCTCACTCTACAAGAGCGTTCCAGACGACGTCAGGAGAACTTGTGCATGTATTGTGCCAGCCCACAGCACTTCGTCGGGGCTTGCCCTGTACGTCCCCAACGCCCGGGAAACGCCAGCACCTAGGCTTCTCAGGAGAAGCGTCCCTAGGTGTGAATAAAGCTTCTCCACGCTTGATTCTCCCTGTACTCCTCAGCATTGGCACCGGCACTCCGGCCCAGGTTTCTGCTTTCCTGGATTCGGGCTCCACAGCGAACTTTGTAGATGCTGCACTGGTCGCCCTGCATCACTTCCCGGTGGTTCGTCTTGAGAAGCCCTTGTCCATTGCCTCAGTCAGTGGCCAGATTCTCTCCGTGCCTATCTGGTTTCGCACTGAACCCCTGCTCCTTCAAGTTGGTGCATTGCATAAAGAGAGACTCTCCTTTTTTGTGCTGCCACAGTGCACTTCCACTCTCCTGCTGGGTCTCCCCTGGTTGCAGCATCATGCCCCTGTTCTGGACTGGTCTTCTGGAGAGATTCTCCGTTGGGGTCCGGATTGCCCCTCACGCTGCATGACGGTTCCACACCCGCTTCCTGTCAGGACTGCTACCTTGTCTCCCAAGCCCCTGGAGGGACTTCCAGCTCCGTACCGGGACTTTGCAGACGTGTTTTCTAAAAAACAAGCCGAGATCCTTCCTCCACATCGTCCCTATGATTGCCCCATTGATCTGCTGCCTGGATCTTCTCCACCACGGGGTCGTGTGTATCCGCTCTCGGTTCCTGAGACTGCCGCTATGTCGGAATATGTTAAGGAAAATCTGCAAAGAGGTTTCATCCGCAAATCCTCCTCACCAGCTGGCGCTGGTTTCTTTTTTGTCACAAAGAAAGATGGCTCTCTCCGCCCCTGTATAGACTATCGCGGTCTTAACAAGGTCACCGTTAAGAACCGCTATCCTTTGCCGCTTATCACGGAGCTATTTGATCGTCTGCGGGGTGCAAGAATTTTTTCCAAATTGGATCTTCGTGGGGCCTACAACCTTATCCGCATCAGGAAGGGTGACGGGTGGAAGACCGCCTTTAACACCCGTGATGGGCATTTTGAATATCTAGTTATGCCCTTCGGACTTTGTAATGCGCCAGCAGTTTTCCAGGAGTTTGTAAATGATATTTTCCGGGACTTATTGTACAGTTGTGTCGTGGTGTACCTGGACGACATCCTTGTGTATTCTGCCAATCTGGAGTCCCACCAGTCTCATGTACGGGAGGTTCTCAGCCGCCTCAGGACAAACCACCTCTATGCCAAGCTGGAGAAGTGCCACTTTCATCAGAGGAGCCTTCCATTCCTCGGCTACATAATTTCTGATAGGGGTTTGCAAATGGATCCTGCCAAGTTATCTGCGGTTCTTCAGTGGCCACGCCCAGTGGGACTGCGAGCTATACAAAGATTTCTGGGCTTTGCTAATTATTATAGGCAATTTATCCCACACTTCTCATCTCTGGTCGCGCCGATGGTGGCGCTTACGAAAAAAGGTGCTAATCCCCGTGTCTGGCCACCAGCAGCAGAAGAAGCCTTCACGAAATTAAAAACTGCTTTTTCCTCCGCTTCAGTCCTTACCCGACCGGATACTGAAAAGCCGTTCCTGGTAGAGGTTGATGCCTCCTCCGTGGGTGCTGGGGCAGTCCTTACCCAGAAGGGTCCCAGGGGACGAACACTCACTTGTGGTTTTTTCTCCAAAACCTTCTCCTCCGCGGAGAGAAATTATTCCATTGGAGATCGGGAGCTTCTAGCCATCAAGCTGGCTTTGGAAGAGTGGCGTCATCTGCTGGAGGGAGCCCGATTTCCAGTCAGCATTTTCACGGACCACAAAAACCTTCAGTACCTTCAGACGGCTCAGCGTTTGAATCCTCGTCAAGCCCGGTGGTCCCTCTTCTTTTCTCGCTTTGACTTCCGAATCCATTTTCGCCCTGCAGAGAAAAACATCAAGGCTGACGCCTTGTCCCGTGCTTCTGATGTTATGGGGGAGGACTCTGCTCCTAGGCATATTGTTCCTCCAGAGAGACTTGTGCTTGCCGCGCCGGTGGACCTCCGGCAGCTGCCTCCCGGCAAGACTTATGTGCGACCTGGTCTCCGAAAGAGGATTCTGACCTGGGGACATTCTTCTCGTGTGGCTGGGCACCCTGGGGTGCAGCGCTCTGTGGCCTTAATTTCCCGATTCTACTGGTGGCCTGATTTGGTCAAGGACGTTCGGGATTTTGTGGGTTCCTGTGCCTCTTGTGCCCGCAACAAGCCTTCACGACTTAAACCTGCTGGTCTTCTGTTGCCGTTACCCGTGCCTACCAGCCCATGGTCTCATGTGGCTATGGACTTTGTTACGGATCTACCGCCATCTTCTGGCAACACCGTTATCTGGGTGGTGACTGACCGCTTTTCGAAGATGTCTCACTTTGTCCCTCTACCAGGTTTGCCTTCTGCTCCACGTCTCGCCAGCCTCTTCTTCCAGCATATTTTCCGGCTTCATGGTCTCCCTCAGCACATCGTCTCAGATCGAGGAGTTCAGTTTGTGTCCAAATTCTGGAGATCTTTGTGCAACCAGTTGCAGGTGAACTTGGACTTCTCTTCTGCTTATCACCCACAGACTAACGGCCAAGTGGAGAGGGTGAATCAGACTCTAGGTTGCTATCTCCGCCATTTCGTCTCTGCCCGACAGGACGACTGGGCATCTCTTCTACCATGGGCGGAGTTCTCTTACAATTCCCTGGACTCCACTTCTGCCGGTTCTGCTCCCTTTTTTATTAACTATGGACTGCATCCTCGGCCTCCTCTTCCGTTACCTACGTCTGCAGATGTTCCTGCTGTGGAGGACCTGGTACGTGATCTGAAAGCCATCTGGGAGCAAGTCCACACCTCATTGCTCCGAGCTACAGCCCAGACCAAGCGTCAAGCAGACAAAAGACGCCGACCATTCCCTGTTTTAGCTCCTGGTGACAAGGTTTGGCTGTCCGCCAAGTATGTTCGGCTGAAGATCCCGAGCTATAAATTGGGACCTCGCTTCTTGGGTCCATTTGAAATTCTCGGCCGCATCAACCCGGTGGCATACAAGTTGCGTCTGCCTCCCAGCATGCGCATTCCTAATTCTTTCCACGTTTCTCTCCTTAAGCCAGTTATCTTCAACCGCTTCAACCGACAAATTACTCCTCCTCCGGCACCACAAGCTGATTCCACCGATGTCTTCGAGGTGAAAGAGATCCTGGATACTAAGACTGTGAGAGGTAGACGGTTGTTTCTGGTAGACTGGAAAGGATTTGGTCCTGAGGAGAGATCCTGGGAGCCAGAGGATAACATCCTGGACAAGAGCCTGCTCCAACGTTTTCTCAGGCCCAAGAAGAGAGGGAGGCCGAAGGGGGGGGGGGGTACTGTCACGGGTGCTCCCGCGATCCCTGTCACGGATCGCGGGCGCATCCGTGCTCCTGCATGTGCCCCCGCTGCTGCCCGGTGTCTCTTACCTCTCCCGGCTCCTGCGCTTCCTCGGACTGCCGTGCGCGCGCGTCCCCGCCTCCTAGGGCGCGCGCGCGGCTCCGGCCGAAAATTTAAAGGGCCAGCGCACCGCTAATTGGTGCACTGGCTGAACACCTCACCTTTAAGAATCTGCCTCTTCCTGTGTTCCTTGCCGGATCTTTGTGCCTCATAGCCTTAGAGAAAGCTTACTAGCGATTATTCCTGCGTTCCTGTGTATTCCTGCGTTCCTGTGTATTCCTGCGTTCCTGTGTATTCCTGTGTGTTCCCGCTCCTGAGTCCTGTGTTGCCGTGTTACCTGAGTTCCTCCGTGTTGCTGTGTTCCGTGTGCCTGTGTTCCCGTTCCCACCTGCCTGGACCTCCAGTTGCTGACCCCGGACTTGGACCTGACGTTGCATCTCTGCCGCCTGCCCTGACCCTGTGCCTGGACCTGTCTACGAGATTGTCATCCGCTAAGGTACCTCGACCTCGGCTGCCACCGTGGGCTAGTCACACCTGGGAACGACCTAGTGGTATCCTGCCGCAGCAAGTCCAACCCGCTTTGCGGCGGGCTCTGGTGAATACCAGGTGCCGCTAGGCTCCGGTTCCGGGTGTTGGCTAGTTACATCTCCCGCGGTGGTCCAGAGGATCCACTGATCCTAACAGTAAGATCCGGCCATGGATCCCGCCGAGGCTTCTTCTCCCAGTCAGCCTGATCTCGCCACCATCGTGATCCACCAGTCCCGGCAGATTGCAGCACAGCGGAATCAGCTAGAGCAAGTCACCGCCATGCTACAACAACTACTTGCTACCCAACATCAGCAACAGTCTCCAGAAGCGGCCGCTGCGACCCCTGCTTCCCCGGCTTATCATCCTGCTGCTGAACCCAGGCTACGCCTCTCTTTGCCCGGCAAGTATGATGGAGATCCTAAGATGTGCAGGGGCTTCATCACCCAGTGCTCCTTGCACATAGAACTCATGCCGTCGCAATTTGCCACAGAGCGGTCCAAGGTGGCATTTGTCCTCAGCCTTCTTTCTGGGAAAGCCCTGGCCTGGGCTACTCCGCTTTGGGACAGAGATGACCCGGTTGTGTCTAGCCTCACTGCGTTTCTGTCAGAGTTCCGGTCTGTCTTCGAGGAACCAGCACGAGCCTCCTCTGCAGAGTCTGCATTGTTGAACTTGCGTCAGGGCAACTCATCGGTGGGAGAGTACGCAGTTCAATTCCGCACCCTGGCTTCAGAACTGGCTTGGAACGATGCAGCCCTCATCGCTACATTTAAAAAAGGGCTCTCTTCGCAGGTCAAGGACGCACTGGCAGCTCGGGATCTTCCATCTACTCTGAGTGACCTCATTACCTTGGCCACTCGAATTGATGTCCGGTTTAAGGAGCGAGCTGAGGAACTACGATCTGAGTATCCCCAAGGCCGTGTTAGACGCATTCCTCGCCTGGCGCCAGTCTTCCAAAGGCCGCTCCAGGTCCCGCCTGAATCTTCTGTTGAGGAACCCATGCAGGTTGACCGAACCCGGCTCACTCTACAAGAGCGTTCCAGACGACGTCAGGAGAACTTGTGCATGTATTGTGCCAGCCCACAGCACTTCGTCGGGGCTTGCCCTGTACGTCCCCAACGCCCGGGAAACGCCAGCACCTAGGCTTCTCAGGAGAAGCGTCCCTAGGTGTGAATAAAGCTTCTCCACGCTTGATTCTCCCTGTACTCCTCAGCATTGGCACCGGCACTCCGGCCCAGGTTTCTGCTTTCCTGGATTCGGGCTCCACAGCGAACTTTGTAGATGCTGCACTGGTCGCCCTGCATCACTTCCCGGTGGTTCGTCTTGAGAAGCCCTTGTCCATTGCCTCAGTCAGTGGCCAGATTCTCTCCGTGCCTATCTGGTTTCGCACTGAACCCCTGCTCCTTCAAGTTGGTGCATTGCATAAAGAGAGACTCTCCTTTTTTGTGCTGCCACAGTGCACTTCCACTCTCCTGCTGGGTCTCCCCTGGTTGCAGCATCATGCCCCTGTTCTGGACTGGTCTTCTGGAGAGATTCTCCGTTGGGGTCCGGATTGCCCCTCACGCTGCATGACGGTTCCACACCCGCTTCCTGTCAGGACTGCTACCTTGTCTCCCAAGCCCCTGGAGGGACTTCCAGCTCCGTACCGGGACTTTGCAGACGTGTTTTCTAAAAAACAAGCCGAGATCCTTCCTCCACATCGTCCCTATGATTGCCCCATTGATCTGCTGCCTGGATCTTCTCCACCACGGGGTCGTGTGTATCCGCTCTCGGTTCCTGAGACTGCCGCTATGTCGGAATATGTTAAGGAAAATCTGCAAAGAGGTTTCATCCGCAAATCCTCCTCACCAGCTGGCGCTGGTTTCTTTTTTGTCACAAAGAAAGATGGCTCTCTCCGCCCCTGTATAGACTATCGCGGTCTTAACAAGGTCACCGTTAAGAACCGCTATCCTTTGCCGCTTATCACGGAGCTATTTGATCGTCTGCGGGGTGCAAGAATTTTTTCCAAATTGGATCTTCGTGGGGCCTACAACCTTATCCGCATCAGGAAGGGTGACGGGTGGAAGACCGCCTTTAACACCCGTGATGGGCATTTTGAATATCTAGTTATGCCCTTCGGACTTTGTAATGCGCCAGCAGTTTTCCAGGAGTTTGTAAATGATATTTTCCGGGACTTATTGTACAGTTGTGTCGTGGTGTACCTGGACGACATCCTTGTGTATTCTGCCAATCTGGAGTCCCACCAGTCTCATGTACGGGAGGTTCTCAGCCGCCTCAGGACAAACCACCTCTATGCCAAGCTGGAGAAGTGCCACTTTCATCAGAGGAGCCTTCCATTCCTCGGCTACATAATTTCTGATAGGGGTTTGCAAATGGATCCTGCCAAGTTATCTGCGGTTCTTCAGTGGCCACGCCCAGTGGGACTGCGAGCTATACAAAGATTTCTGGGCTTTGCTAATTATTATAGGCAATTTATCCCACACTTCTCATCTCTGGTCGCGCCGATGGTGGCGCTTACGAAAAAAGGTGCTAATCCCCGTGTCTGGCCACCAGCAGCAGAAGAAGCCTTCACGAAATTAAAAACTGCTTTTTCCTCCGCTTCAGTCCTTACCCGACCGGATACTGAAAAGCCGTTCCTGGTAGAGGTTGATGCCTCCTCCGTGGGTGCTGGGGCAGTCCTTACCCAGAAGGGTCCCAGGGGACGAACACTCACTTGTGGTTTTTTCTCCAAAACCTTCTCCTCCGCGGAGAGAAATTATTCCATTGGAGATCGGGAGCTTCTAGCCATCAAGCTGGCTTTGGAAGAGTGGCGTCATCTGCTGGAGGGAGCCCGATTTCCAGTCAGCATTTTCACGGACCACAAAAACCTTCAGTACCTTCAGACGGCTCAGCGTTTGAATCCTCGTCAAGCCCGGTGGTCCCTCTTCTTTTCTCGCTTTGACTTCCGAATCCATTTTCGCCCTGCAGAGAAAAACATCAAGGCTGACGCCTTGTCCCGTGCTTCTGATGTTATGGGGGAGGACTCTGCTCCTAGGCATATTGTTCCTCCAGAGAGACTTGTGCTTGCCGCGCCGGTGGACCTCCGGCAGCTGCCTCCCGGCAAGACTTATGTGCGACCTGGTCTCCGAAAGAGGATTCTGACCTGGGGACATTCTTCTCGTGTGGCTGGGCACCCTGGGGTGCAGCGCTCTGTGGCCTTAATTTCCCGATTCTACTGGTGGCCTGATTTGGTCAAGGACGTTCGGGATTTTGTGGGTTCCTGTGCCTCTTGTGCCCGCAACAAGCCTTCACGACTTAAACCTGCTGGTCTTCTGTTGCCGTTACCCGTGCCTACCAGCCCATGGTCTCATGTGGCTATGGACTTTGTTACGGATCTACCGCCATCTTCTGGCAACACCGTTATCTGGGTGGTGACTGACCGCTTTTCGAAGATGTCTCACTTTGTCCCTCTACCAGGTTTGCCTTCTGCTCCACGTCTCGCCAGCCTCTTCTTCCAGCATATTTTCCGGCTTCATGGTCTCCCTCAGCACATCGTCTCAGATCGAGGAGTTCAGTTTGTGTCCAAATTCTGGAGATCTTTGTGCAACCAGTTGCAGGTGAACTTGGACTTCTCTTCTGCTTATCACCCACAGACTAACGGCCAAGTGGAGAGGGTGAATCAGACTCTAGGTTGCTATCTCCGCCATTTCGTCTCTGCCCGACAGGACGACTGGGCATCTCTTCTACCATGGGCGGAGTTCTCTTACAATTCCCTGGACTCCACTTCTGCCGGTTCTGCTCCCTTTTTTATTAACTATGGACTGCATCCTCGGCCTCCTCTTCCGTTACCTACGTCTGCAGATGTTCCTGCTGTGGAGGACCTGGTACGTGATCTGAAAGCCATCTGGGAGCAAGTCCACACCTCATTGCTCCGAGCTACAGCCCAGACCAAGCGTCAAGCAGACAAAAGACGCCGACCATTCCCTGTTTTAGCTCCTGGTGACAAGGTTTGGCTGTCCGCCAAGTATGTTCGGCTGAAGATCCCGAGCTATAAATTGGGACCTCGCTTCTTGGGTCCATTTGAAATTCTCGGCCGCATCAACCCGGTGGCATACAAGTTGCGTCTGCCTCCCAGCATGCGCATTCCTAATTCTTTCCACGTTTCTCTCCTTAAGCCAGTTATCTTCAACCGCTTCAACCGACAAATTACTCCTCCTCCGGCACCACAAGCTGATTCCACCGATGTCTTCGAGGTGAAAGAGATCCTGGATACTAAGACTGTGAGAGGTAGACGGTTGTTTCTGGTAGACTGGAAAGGATTTGGTCCTGAGGAGAGATCCTGGGAGCCAGAGGATAACATCCTGGACAAGAGCCTGCTCCAACGTTTTCTCAGGCCCAAGAAGAGAGGGAGGCCGAAGGGGGGGGGGTACTGTCACGGGTGCTCCCGCGATCCCTGTCACGGATCGCGGGCGCATCCGTGCTCCTGCATGTGCCCCCGCTGCTGCCCGGTGTCTCTTACCTCTCCCGGCTCCTGCGCTTCCTCGGACTGCCGTGCGCGCGCGTCCCCGCCTCCTAGGGCGCGCGCGCGGCTCCGGCCGAAAATTTAAAGGGCCAGCGCACCGCTAATTGGTGCACTGGCTGAACACCTCACCTTTAAGAATCTGCCTCTTCCTGTGTTCCTTGCCGGATCTTTGTGCCTCATAGCCTTAGAGAAAGCTTACTAGCGATTATTCCTGCGTTCCTGTGTATTCCTGCGTTCCTGTGTATTCCTGCGTTCCTGTGTATTCCTGTGTGTTCCCGCTCCTGAGTCCTGTGTTGCCGTGTTACCTGAGTTCCTCCGTGTTGCTGTGTTCCGTGTGCCTGTGTTCCCGTTCCCACCTGCCTGGACCTCCAGTTGCTGACCCCGGACTTGGACCTGACGTTGCATCTCTGCCGCCTGCCCTGACCCTGTGCCTGGACCTGTCTACGAGATTGTCATCCGCTAAGGTACCTCGACCTCGGCTGCCACCGTGGGCTAGTCACACCTGGGAACGACCTAGTGGTATCCTGCCGCAGCAAGTCCAACCCGCTTTGCGGCGGGCTCTGGTGAATACCAGGTGCCGCTAGGCTCCGGTTCCGGGTGTTGGCTAGTTACATCTCCCGCGGTGGTCCAGAGGATCCACTGATCCTAACAATGAGGCGGCTGTATGTAGCTGTGTTTCTGGGGATGAGGCAGCTGTATGTAGCTGTGTTACTGGGGATGAGGCGTCTGTATGTAGCTGTGTTACTGGGGGCGAAGCGGCTGTATGTAGCTGTGTTACTGGGGATGAGGCGGCTGTATGTAGCGGTGTTACTGGGGATGAGGCGGCTGTGTGTAGCGGTGTTACTGGGGATGAGGCGGCTGTATGTAGCGGTGTTACTGGGGATGAGGCGGCTGTATGTAGCTGTGTTACTGGGGGCGAGGCGGCTGTATGTAGCTGTGTTACTGGGGATGAGGCGGCTGCATGTAGCTGTGTTGCTGCTGGGATAGTAAAAAGTATGGAAGGAGGACGTGTGTGTACGCTGCACTTAGTGGGGGCCTCCACCAGATTTTGCGCCCGGGGGCCCCGACCAACCTTAATCCAGCCCTGCTCTTACTGTATATAAGATGATGTTTCAGTCCTGAATCCTTCAGATGAGACACAACTTCTGCTGCTCGTGTATTGTGAGTATGCTGGATGTACAGGAGGCGGCTGGAGGATATTCCTGTCCTGACTGCAGAAAGAAGCATCCGTGACGTCCGATCTTGGAGAAGCAAAGGAATCTTGGGAATATAATGGAGAATTTATCTACTCAGCCTAAGATGGAGGAGACCAGAGTCTGCTGCACCTACTGCGATTCTCCTGAACCGGCTGTGAGAACATGTCTGCAGTGCGAGACTTCTTTCTGTGAGAAACACTTACAGAGACACAGTAAATCCTCAGAACATATTTTGGTTGATCCTGATGTTAACCTGGAGGAAAGAAAATGCTCCACACACAATGAGGTACTGAAATACTATTGTCCTATGGATTCCACCTGTATCTGTGTGTCCTGCTGGGTGGCTGGAGGCCACATGGGACATGAGGTGGAGATACTGGATGTGGCCTCTGAGAAGAAGAAGGTGAAGCTGAGATCTGCTGTTGAGAAAATGAACTCTAAAAAAATGGAAGAATCCAGAATCTCACAGATCATGGGGTAGAAGAAGGAAAGAAATTATCTGGACTCACTGAGAAAGTCACTAATCTGTTTACTGATCGGAGGAAGAAGCTGGATGATTTAGAAAGTAGAGTTCTGAGTGAGATCTCCAGACAGAAGGATCAGGTGTCAACCTCAGTCTCTAACATGATCAGACAGGTGGAGCTACACAAGGATGAGCTGACCAAGAAAATTCATCAATTTGAGGAGTCATGTGATATCACAGATCCATTAACCTTATTACGAGAAGATTTATTCAAAGTTGATGTCAGTGATCGGAGCTGTGATGTCACAGTCTGGAGTCTGGATGATGTCGTAGTGTCACAGATATTATACAGAGGACTGCTGCGCTTTGTGGAGGATCTGAATAATCTGAAAAGAACGAGCCAGTTCCCAGTGATGGAGAAATCTGAGGTATTACTGGATATACAGAAAATTTGAAGGAGTCCAGCTCACCTCACGCCAAACAGGAGAATCCAATGAAGCACGGACTGCCCCACTGCAAGGGCTGCAACAGGTTAACAGACGTAGGAAAAAAGGATTCCGTGTCCAGCTTCATCCAAGATAATCCACACTTTTATTAGGGCATAATTGTTAAAATTCCAGAGTGTTACATGGCCAACATGTTTCAAGCGGGCAGACCGCTCTTAATCATGGCTCAAGCGGGCAGCCATGATTAAGAGCGGTCTGCCCGCTTGAAACATGTTGGCCATGTAACACTCTGGAATTTTAACAATTATGCCCTAATAAAAGTGTGGATTATCTTGGATGAAGCTGGACACGGAATCCTTTTTTCCTACGTCTATTACTGGATATAGACTCGGCTCATGATAACATCATTATATCACAGAGTCTTAGATCTGCTTCTTATACTGCAACGTCACAGAACAGACCTGATGGACCCGAGAGGTTTGAGTCCTGTCAGGTGTTCAGCTCCTGCAGCTTCTACTCTGGGAGATATTACTGGGAGGTGGATGTGAGTCAGGCGGAGAAATGGATCATTGGAGTGGCCGGGGAAAGTCTGGAGAGGAAAGCGGCTGGTAACGAGTCATTCATTGGTTTTAATGAGAAATCCTGGGGTTTGGGGGTTATTAATAGCCTTGGTGTGCTTCATAACAATATATTTACAAGTCTGGAATCAGAGTCTCCTGTGAAGGTTGTTGGGATCTATCTGGACTATGAGGCCGGGCGTCTGTCCTTCTATCAGCTGTGTGACCCCATCAGACACTTACACACCTTCACCACCTCCTTCACCGAGCCGCTCTATGCCGCCCTCTGTATGTATGACAATTGTATCCTCACAATCTTAAAATAATTTAGCAAAATTGTGGCTGTAATATGTTAAAATGAATCTCTGCCTTCTAAGATCCTCTCATTTCTATTACTGTGCTGATTCATTACTGAATATATATTAATGGACATTTCTTTTGGTGCCAAAGCTTCAGATTTCCTCCATAGATGTAGAAATAAGTGATAGATATTACTGTTCTTCTCACTTGAACTTTATTAATTTGCTGTTGATGTCTTATGTGATTACTGTTGCCTTGTGATCAGAAATAGTTTTCTTCTACTAATGAGGAATAGATAACAATGTCTATTGTTTGTCTGTTTAGATTTATATCCTTTCTATGGTCCCATAATAATGGTTTTAACAAGATGAAATAAACTGTTAAACAATAAAAAGTTTTAAAGCACAACTTATTTTTTCCATGTGTCTGACTGATGGATTCACTTTCTTAGATTTATGTGTCTCTATGGTAACAGACAACAAACAAAAAAATCTTTTTCCTTTTTCTTCCATCTGTCCCTCCTTGTAGAAGAAGGTGAAAGGAGGGATGACGGCTAAGTCAGAATACACAAGGTTTATTTATTGTCAGTTACCATGGATACACATAGATCTACATGTGAGCTGCATGCACAGAAAGATAGGGAAAAGGTAATCAAAACCCAGGAAACAGTTCCATCATTTCACATGGGATATGTACTGGGATAATAACAGGGATTTTGTTGAGAATGCAGTCATGGACAGTGTAGACCCCTCGGCTCTCTGCAGAGTGTTTTTCCACCATTACTCCCTTCTGCTCTGAGCGATGACTGTGGCCAATAAGGAGACTTATAGCAGTCACTCAGAGCAGGAAGGGGGGTTTGTGTGGGAAGTCGTTGACAAGAGCTGAGGGCACTTCATGAAGGATCACCAGTGGGGTGGCAGCTGCCTACTACTTCTTTCTCATAGAGCTGCTGGTAATATAAGCAATGGCAAATGTCCCCGTAACCTTGGGGTCCTACCTGGTGCTTGATCTGTGGTTTCACTGCTTACAGATTCCCTTTATAATCATATAACCGGCTCATATGTTATGGTAAAAACATAAAAAACTACAGCCGCTGATAAATCAGCCCTTGCTCCAAGAACAAAGCAACTTAAAGTTGTGCCTACACGATAATAAGCAAGGAGGCTTAGGTTTGCCACACCTAATTAGTTATTATAATGCGGCCATATTGGATCAAGTACGTCAGAGCGTGATGTTAAATGTTAAAAAAACACTGGATAAAGATAGAGAACAATGCATCCCCATAGCCCCTAGTAGTTTATAGCCAGCCAGCCCTCAGTAGTATATAGCCAGCCAGCCCCCATTGAAAACAACAACTACCTCTCACCAGAGAAGAAAAAAGAAGGATCGACTAAAAGTATGCATATTAAACAACAACAAAATCTTTATTGGTAACAATCAATGCTCAAAGGTTAAAATGCATTAAAATTGCAAGTGGTGGAGTACAAAAAGAAAACCGGGCCGACCCGGACAGGGCAAGGTTATGACAAAGTAACTCATATCGTGGTAAGAACCGAATACGCCAAATGCATTGACAGTTGAGCTGCAAGGATTTTTTGGGTTTGTATTTTTAGAGTGGTGGTGGTATACCAACCACTCTGGAGCATGTAGTGTATAATGGGTATGTTACCCTGTGCCTGGGTAAAACAACCTATGGCTTCAGGGAGAAAAGAATTTTATAATTATCAGCTCTTACCCGATAGTAGGAGGTGTGAGGTGTATTTGCCGCTGTCCGGGAGGGTCCGCGTCCCCGACGTACGTTTCGGCTCGGGGTGAGCCTTCGTCTGGGGGTGGCGTCATCCCGTACTGGGGCCGGTATATAACAGAAAAATAGACCAATGAGAGTTCCGGGAACGGCACATGTGATCACGGGTTACGTGATGCGTGAGGTCACGACTAACAAAGTCACGTGACTCGGTATCGCGAGATCACACGGGCTGCATCGGAATCTGGTAGGAGATAGGTAAAATCTGATAGAAAGCAGAGAAGCAGCATGCGTAAAAAGCGCCCCCGAGACAAATCTGTCTTTACCAGGAACCTGCATTTACCAGGTAAGGTTAACAATGGTTTTTGATGAAATTAGATACTTTTCGGGGTATATACCCTATGCAAACTAAAGGGGAAGGGGGAGATTATGAGTGCAGGAATGAAATATAAATATTATGTGAATTATAATCATTTTTTACTTAAATACATTGTGTTTGATAGAATAAGTGTATGGGTGAACATACACCTACCTTGAATTGAAATAATCTATAAGGTGACATGTGCATATTGAATACAAATATTACAAATAGTACAATTATATAATGAGTCCGTTAAACATATTATTAATAAAGTGACATATGCATATAAAATATATAATACGAATACATATATATACAAATCCACGATGTATCAAATAAACATATATATACAAATAACAAATATACACTATGTAGAAATACATGATATAAAAAATATATGTAATTCATTTATCTCCATAGCATCGTATATTGAAATCCACCAATGCCATATTGGGGAGATGCTGTTGCACTCCCCAA
The DNA here is from genome assembly GCF_040894005.1 of Engystomops pustulosus. Lineage (NCBI taxonomy): Eukaryota > Metazoa > Chordata > Amphibia > Anura > Leptodactylidae > Engystomops > Engystomops pustulosus. Next base: position 10,610,512 of record NC_092418.1, read on the forward strand.
GTAGGTGGCTGGAATCAATGCAACGTATTAACCATTTTATGCAAGATGTCTTATGGGTTAAGTGACAGTTAGGTGAACCTCGATATATGTGAGACATCATAGTGAGGGACAAGGTGGGTTTGGGTGTGAGTGGTGCGGGAGTGAGGGATTGAAGGTGAGGAAAATACACATAGACGCTCGTAAATAATTACATTGAATGGATAAGTCCATGACTCCGTATACAATATATTGCACATCATTGCAAGTATGTGGAAAATTTGGAACTGTATAGCGCAATAATCAAACACAATTACGTCAACAATGCATAGAGTACATATGTTAACAATCCTGGAACCTGGAAAAAACATATTAGTATACAAGACAAATTTGAACATCTGCTTAGTTAAGTCACGTTCAGTGGATGTGAACCTTATGCTAAAGGATTTGTCTGTGATTTGAAGCTCATTGTCCTTTGTACAATGTATGGTGGATCCGAACCCATGGAAGTTTGTACTGAGAATACAAAAGTCAGAAAAACAACACATTAAAAACAATTAAAACTGGTGTATTGAGACGCCAGTGTGTGAATGTATGGCACGAAATCAGCTATTTGAAAGGTAAATGTTGGTCAAATGAGAATTATGGGGGGTTCCTATTGGAGATATGGGGCAAAACTGAGGGTCTCATTAAGGCCACTTGGTTTTAAGGTGTTTAAGGTCCAAATCCATTGAGTTTCTCGCTGAGCTAATATTTTCTGGACTGGACCCCCTCTAACACCCAGGTCGAGTTTGTCGATCCCACGTACCCTCAAAAGACTCGGATCAGAATTATGTTTCTCCTTAAAATGGAGTGCCACTGGTTTACCATCAAGGATTGTGTCTTCTTTTAATGAAGCTTTTATGTCGCGCATATGTTCCCTAATGCGTATTTTCATAGCGCGGCTCGTCAGGCCAATATAAATCAAATTGCACGGACATGTAGCGTAGTATATTACGGCTTTGGTCTTACATGTAATGCTATGTTTGATGTTGTAAACTTTGCTTCCTGAAGAGTCCGTGAAGGTGTTTGAACGCTCCACATTGGGCATGCCACGCAGCCGCCACAGGGTTTACATCCTACTACTGGGCGATTAGCCCCAAAGATAGTGCCAGATTTTTCTGATGTATGGTTGCTTCGGACAAGAATGTCACGCAGATATTGTGCTCTCCGAGCTGTTACTGACGGCCAGCCCCCAGTAGTATATAGCCGGCCAGCCCCCAGTAATATACAGTCAGCCAGCCCCCTTAAGTATTCAACCAGCCAGCCCCCTTAAGTATAAAGCCAGCTAGCCAACCCCCTTAAATATACAGCCATCCAGCCCCCTTAAGTATACAGCCAGCCAGCCCCCTTAAGTATACAGCCAGGCAGCCCCCTTTAGTATAAAGCCAGCCAGCCCCCTTAAGTATACAGCCGGCCAGCCCCCTTAAGTATGCAGCCAGCCTGAGATGGGCATCTTCATCACTTAAGTATCTGGGTATTCACCTTCCAGCAGACATTGAAGATACATTCCACCTGAACTTTCTCCCATTACTACAGAGCCTTAAACTAGATTTGAAAAGGTGGTCCACGGGCTACCTGTCATGGTTTGGCAGGATTTGAGCAATCAAAATGAATGCTCTACCTCGCCTACTCTACCTCTTCCAAGCTCTGCCCATTCGGGTTCCAGCCAGTTATCTCATAGAGACCCAACGTCTTTTTGCATCCTTTACTTGGGCCAATAAGCGTGCTAGGTTAAAAAGGTCTATTTTATTCACGGCAAAAAAAGATGGCGGTCTGGCAATGCCAGATGTTACTCGGTACTATCAGGCTTCCCATCTTTGCAGAATAATTGACTGGCTACACCATCAGAGCTCGAAAGCATGGGTTCACTTGGAACAACATGCTACTCAGATCCCCCTGCCCTGCCTCCCGTGGATAAGAAGGAAGTGGTGGAGGGATCTTACTCGACATCCCACAATCCATGCTACCCTACTGGTGTTTGATAGATGCAGGCAGACTTGGGATATCTCACCGGGACACTCTCCCCTCACGCCAATACTGGGTAACCCTGAATTTCCCCCGGGGCTTGCGTCACAGTTTTTTAAACAATGGCTGGCCTCCGATCGCTTCAGGGCATGCCACTTCATTGTAGATGGTGAATGGGGCAGAGGAGAGACTCTAATGTCTCCAGCAGACCTACCTCAGGCATCCCCATGGTAGGGCACCCAACTGACGCACTTCCTGACCTCCCTACCATCCTCCTCTTCTTTCGCAAGACAGCGGACTGGATTTGAGGGACTTTGCATGCGGAAAATTCAGGTTAGGGCTGCACTTTCACTCTCTTATAAATTGTTGACAGCCCCTCCACAGGACTACATTCCGCCCTACATTCTAAAGTGGGAAAGAGAAATGGACATTAGCCTCACTGAAGAGCAGCGCGAAAAAGTATTTCTCATGGCCCACAAAACAACCATTAGTTCTCTCTACCAAGAAACTAACTATAAGATTCTCACAAGGTGGTACAGAGTTCCTCACATCCTACACAACATGTTCCCAGGGGCCCCCTCATGTTGCTGGCGGTGTGGCGTGGAGGAAGGGACAATCTTGCATATATTTTGGGAGTGTTCTAAGCTAGCTCCTTTTTGGGATACCGTTCTTGAGTTCACGAGGTGACAGGCAAAGCATTACAAAACGACCCGGCCTGGGTCCTGTTACACCATAACGAGGTCTCCCTTCCCACATATTGACGCTCCCTGGTTCGACACTTACTGAACACAGCTAAATCGTGTATACCAGCCTGTTGGCTCTCTACGGAACCACCCGCAGTCTTTCAGTGGTTAAGGAGAGTGGAGGAGGTTAGTCGGATGGAGAGTCTCCTGAGTTCAGACCGTAGAAGTGCGGCTCGTTTCCAGAAGACTTGGCAACATTGGATCATCTTTAAATCATCACCGGCATATAATGCCCTGATACGCGATGCCCCGGAGGAGACGGAAGAGATCTGATCTTGGAGGTGTTGCTGGACTAGGGGGGGGGGGGAGAAATCTACTCCTTTCCCCTCTGGCTTCCCTAATCCCCCTTCCCCTCTTCTTTTTCCCTCCCTTTTTGTCTTCCCCTCCCCACCTGTTTTTCCTCTTTCATCCATAAATTGGCTGTTATAAATGTGCCTTACCGTTTACTGTTGTAGCCAGATTTCCGTGGCCTATTTGATAATTTCTGTAAATGTTGTATTGTCTTTATCCCCTAGTCGCTCCCAAAGAGCGCTGTTTGTAAAAATTTTATTTAGAAATTTCAATAAAAACGTAATACGAAAAAAAGTATACAGCCAGTCAGCCCCATGTAGTATACAGCCAGTAAGCCCCCTTTAGTATATAGCCAGCCCGCATAAAAAAATAAACAAACATACTCACCTTCCATCCCCTATGCTCGGGTTCTCTTTTGTCTTCTTTCCGCTGTAACAGCCGGCAGAGACGCATTCATGTGATCTGCTGGCCGGCGCACACCATGTCGCCACCAGCGGCTGCATCATAGTATGCGCCGGCCGGCAGATCACATGGCTGTGGCTCTCCTGGCTGTTAAAGCGGAGAGAAGACAGATGAGGACCTGCGACGACCATTGGGGACACCGGAAGGTGAGTATGTAAGTTTATTTTTTTATTGACTCTTGTATAAGCCATGGTGAGTTTTTTCAGCACATTTTTGGTGCTAAAAAACTTGGCTTATACAAGAGTATATACCGTATATCCTTTTTGATGATCATACCGGTGTAGCTAGAAAATTACAGATAGATATGTTCTTGACATTTCACTAAATGACCGGATATGAGGAGCCACAGGTAATGTCAGTCATTCATGTAATCAGCATGTGGCCCGAGCTGATCGCTCCCCCATTGTTGAAGAAGGATTGTGTCCTCCCCCCATGTCACCTAATCAGAGCCCTCTCGACAAAAACATTAACCAATAAAATGAAAGAAACAAGTTACCTAAAAAGAACTCAGAGCCATAGGAGGACATTTCTCTGTGTTCTGGTGTAGATATGAACCTGCAGAACCTGGTATAGAAATGGCCGCCAGTGCAGATAGCCTACGGATCAGGAATCTGGAGCCTATGGAATACATCTTGGGATGTACACCTTGGGAGGGTCAGGGGAACACCATGTGTTGGCGCACCAGGTGCTAGCAAGTGATAAATCCACCACATAATGTCTGAGACTGATCATATGAAGATATCACAAAGAAGCACTCGGAAAATAAAAAGATTTATTCATCCCTGGTACAGAGTAGGGTAGCGGTAGTTTTCCTTTCATATATCATATAGATGAAGTCTTTGGTGCCTTGTCCCTATCAAACTGTTTTAATATTCATGGCGCCAAGAGTTTGTCCTTTCATTAATGCCTGTGACTCCTGCCAAACACTGAGACACTGAGTGTTATAATCCGGGGAGACTATTAGCCCCTGCAGAATAATAATTCTACCCAGATGGGCACAATGGGCAAAACAAACTAACATGGCATGAGCTCCTCTACGAGAGATGGCCAGACTCCTCTTCTCCCCTACTTTGAGGAAACTTTATGTGGTTTCATCTGTAACATCTGTCTAATATCAGACACTATATTATACAGAACCCGGTGTGAATGTCTCCTGTGGTCACTTTGCCCAAATCCCCAACTTCTGGAAGATCTTGACCTCTTCCTTCTACTTTGGGTCCATTCTCCTGTGGATTTGGGTCATAAATTGTTGTTTTGCTTCCATATAATTCATAAAACCCTGTGTGGACTGTGTCTCTTATGGGTCACTATAGGTGGAATTTCTTTACTGGATGACTTTATACTTGCACTAAGATCAAATAGATGATAGAATATTAACCTGAGATGTAAGGAGCCTGAATATGTATAATCTCTGGCTGTTATGTACTTGTAAAGCCAGAAAGTTTTTATTGTAGTGAAAATATCCAAGATTCCAGGGAGATCCTTGGATTTCCAATTCTTTCCAATACGCTCACTAATTGATATATAAGTGATCTTGTATGGCAGGAGAATGGCAATAATCCCATAAATAGAACGGGGCAAAGGGAGATCCATAACTTGTAGGTGAACACTATAAAAGAAAACCTCCAACAAAATAAAATCTTTCCTTCCATCTCTAGTAAAAATCATATTAAAATATAATCAATTATTCCAATAAAACCAGTAGTATAAATATAAACATCACCTCATCTGCTAAAAACAGGCCACAATATGGGCAGATAGACCAAATAATAAAAGAAAAAACTTCTGGTAGCAACACAAAATCCAATGGTTTATTAAGAAAATTATTTTATTGTTCAATGTCATAAAACCATAAAAACCTGCATATATTTGGTATCTCCATAATCGTAGTGACCTGTAGAGGAAGGTAAAATATTATTCAATGATGTAATATAAGACATAAAACAAAGAACTGAATTGAAAATTATCCATCAGAAAGATTAAATAATAATTATTCATTCAGGAAAAAGTGAAACTGAGGCCTAGTTTCCATCCCAGCACATTCTGGAGAGGTGTGAGACCCCTGCCCTGACATTACCCTCACAATAGTAACGCCTCCAGTCATTCAGGTGCTGATGCTGCTCCCCTGGCTCTCAGTGCAGGTGAATGGGGGAAATACACATAAAGACAATGAGAATGTAAATCCCTTTCATTATGAATAGGTCTGACAGTCACACCCAGGACCGCAGGGGTTGGTGCTTCTGCAGGACTCTCCGCCCTCTTACTGTATATAAGATGATGTTTCACTCCTGAATCCTTCAGATGAGACACAACTTCTGCTGCTCGTTTATTGTGAGTGCGCTGGATGTACAGGAGGCGGCTGGAGGATATTCCTGTCCTGACTGCAGAAAGAAGCATCCGTAACGTCCGATCTTGGAGAAGAAAAGGAATCTTGGGAATATAATGGAGAATTTATCTACTCAGCCTAAGATGGAGGAGACCAGAGTCTGCTGTACCTACTGCGATTCTCCTGAACCGGCTGTAAGAACATGTCTGCAGTGCGAGGCTTCTTTCTGTGAGAAACACTTACAGAGACACAGTAAGTCCTCAGAACATATTTTGGTTGATCCTGATGTTAATCTGGAAGAAAGAAAATGCCCCACACACAAGGAGGCACTGAAATACTATTGTCCTATGGATGCCTCCTGTATCTGTGTGTCCTGCTGGGTGGCTGGAGATCACAAGGGACATGAGGTGGAGATATTGGATGTGGCCTCTGAGAAGAAGAAGGAGAAGCTGAGATCTGCTGTTGAGAAAATGAACTCTAAAAATATGGAAGCAGGAAGAAGAATCCAGAATCTCACAGATCATGGGGTAGAAGAAAATAAATTATCTGGACTCACTGAGTCACTAATCTGTTTACTGATCTGAGGAAGAAGCTGGATGATCTAGAAAGGAGAGTCCTGGGTGAGATCTCCAGACAGAAGTATCAGGTGTCAACCTCAGTCTCTAACATGATCCGACAGATGGAGTTACACAAGGATGAGCTGACCAAGAAAATTCATCAATTTGAGGAGTCATGTGATATCACAGATCCATTATCCTTCTTACAAGATGATTTAACCAGAGGTGACGTCAGTGATCAGAGCTTTGATGTCATCGGTGCTAAAAGAAAAGCTCAGAGTCTGGATGATGTCATAGTGTCACAGATATTATACAGAGGACTGCTGCGCTTTGCTGTTGATCTGAATAATATGAGAAGAAAACAACAGTTCCCAGCGATGAAAAAATCTGAGGTATTACTGGATAGAGATTCTGCTTCTGAAAAGATTTTTATTTCAAAGGATCTCAGATCTGCTTCTTATACTTCTACATTACAGAACAGACCCGATGGACCCAAGAGGTTCAAGTCCTGTCAGGTGTTCAGCTCCTGCAGCTTCTCCTCTGGGAGACATTTCTGGGAGGTGGACGTGAGTCAGGCAGAGCAATGGATCCTTGGAGTGGCCGGGGAAAGTCTGGAGAGGAAGGTGGATGGTAATGAATCTTATATTGGTTATAATGAGAAGTCCTGGGTGTTAAATGTATATAGTACACCTGGTGTGCGTCATAACAATATATTTACAAGTCTGGAATCAAAGTCTCCTTTGAAGGTTGTTGGGATCTATCTGGACTAGAGATGAGCGAACATACTCGTCCGAGCTTGATGCTCGTTCGAGCATTAGCGTACTCGAAACTGCTCGTTGCTCGGACGAATACTTCGCCCGCTCGAGAAAATGGCATCTCCCGCCATTTTGCTTTTTGGCGGCCAGAAACAGAGCCAATCACAAGCCAGGATACTCTGCACTCCACCGAGCATGACGTGGTACCCTTACACGTCGATAGCAGTGGTTGGCTGGCCAGATCAGGTGACCCTGGAATAGACTAGCCCCTGCCCGCGCTGCTCGGATCATTCTGTGTCTGGATGCCGCTAGGGAGAGAGCTGCTGCTGGTCAGGGAAAGCGTTAGGGTGTTCTATTAGAATAGTGTTAGGCAGGAGTGATTCTACAAGAACCCAACAGCCCTTCTTAGGGCTACAATAACGTTATACATTTTTTTTTATTTGCTTGTGGCTGGGCTTGCTGGCATTAGTAGTGCAGCTAGTACCATATTGTGAGGAATTTGCTGGGAGACCTGCGACCGTTGTGTTTAGCTCTTAGTGACACACATATCCACCTCAAACACCGAAGTGGGACAATTTATTAGGGGTTTGATTAGAATTAGGCAGAGTCTGCTGATTTATTTATTTTTTTTACCTTTATTTCATTTTATAGCTCAAACTCATCTTGCAAAGCAGTGTGCTTTCAGTGTAGGCTACAAAATAGCCATAGGAGAACCCCAACGGCTTACTTAGGCCTACAATAGCGTTATATTTTCCTTTTTTTTGTTTGCTTGTGGCTGGGCTTGCTGGCATTAGTAGTGCAGCTAGTACCATATTGTGAGGAATTTGCTGGGAGACCTGCGACCGTTGTGTTTAGCTCTTAGTGACACGCATATCCACCTCAAACACCGAAGTGGGACAATTTATTAGGGGTTTGATTAGAATTAGGCAGAGTCTGCTGATTTATTTATTTTTTTTACCTTTATTTCATTTTATAGCTCAAACTCATCAGGCACAGCACAAAATCCAGTTGTGTGCTGTCAGTGTAGGTTAGAAACTAGCCATAGCAATAGGAAAGCATCGTTTTGTTAAAAAAAAATAAAAATAAAAAAAATAAACACAAAAAAATAAAATAAAAGTTTACACTTCAATTTGGAAAATGTTTAACCCGAGGGCTAGGGGTAGAGGACGAGGGCGTGGACGTGGGCGTCCAACTACTGCAGGGGTCAGAGGCCGTGGTCCTGGGCGGGGTGAGACACCACCTGCTGATGAGGGAGCAGGGGAACGCCGCAGAGCTACACTCCCTAGGTTCATCATGTCTCAAGTTACTGGGACTCGTGGTAGAGCACTGTTGAGGCCAGAACAGTGCGAAGAGGTGATGTCGTGGATTGCGGACAATGCTTCTAGCCATTTGTCCACCAGTCAGTCTTCCACGCAGTCCACCCATGTCACCGAAATCAGCACTCCTCCGGCTCCTCCACCTCAGCCTCCTTCCCCCCAGTCTGCCCCCTCCCAGCAAAATTTGGCATTTGAAGCGGCATACTCTGAGGAACTGTTTTCTGGACCCTTCCCACAGTCACAAATCACTTGTCCGGTTGCTGCTGAGCAATTTTCCGATGCCCAGGTTTTCCACCAGTCGCAGTCTGTGGGTGATGATGACATTATTGACGTAGTGGAAGAAGTGTGTAAAGAGGTGTCGGACGATGAGGAGACACGGTTGTCAGACAGTGGTGAAGTTGTTGTCAGGGCAGGAAGTCCGAGGGGGGAGCAGACTGAGGGATCGGAGGATGATGAGGTGACAGACCCAAGCTGGGTTGATAGGCCGGGTGAACACAGTGCTTCTGAGACGGAGACGAGTCCTATAGCAGAACAGGTTGGAAGAGGCAGTGGTGGGGCCAGACGGAGAGGCAGGGCCAGAGCTGGTGCATCAGCGCCAAATGTTGCCCGTAGTCAAGCTCCCGTGGCGAGGGCTAGATTTTCAGAAGTCTGGAGGTTCTTTAAAAAAACACCGGATGACCGACGGACTGTGGTGTGCAACCTTTGCCAAACCAGGATCAGCAGGGGTTCCACCACTACTAGCTTAACTACCACCAGTATGCGCAGGCATATGAATGCTAAACACCCCACTCAATGGCACCAAGTCCGTTCACCTCCGGCCGGGCACACCACTGCTCCTTCCCCTGTGTCATCTGCTAGTCAGCCCCCTGCCCAGGACCACGGCCCAAACACCTCCCGTGCGAAAACCCCATCTTCGCCTCCACGATCCTCCACAGCATCCACCAGCGTTCAGCTCTCCATACCCCAGACGCTGGAGCGCAAAAGGAAGTATAGCGCAACCCACCCACACGCCCAAGCCCTCAACGTCCACATCTCCAAGTTGCTTAGCCTGGAGATGCTTCCCTATAGGCTAATATATAAAAAGAGCTGTGTCAGGCTAATTTTTAGGGTGTTTCACCAGATACGTTATGGAACTTGGTCACTATGTCGCCACCATGCTGTGTTATCGACTAAATATACCGGCCAACCTTTTGTTCACATAGGAAATCATTTCACCTCCTTTGGTGAAACCTGAGTCCATTTAGGGTATGTCGCCATGAGACTCTCTAGCCTGCCACTGCTGCCGCTGCCTCTGCATGCCGTCCCCTATAGTGTCAGGGTCAATTATTGTATGTTTTAGATGCTATCTAGCCTCATTCGGTCACTCTGTCATGGCCATGCTGTTGCCCATAATTTTGGCATAATGGTGCGATTAAGCAGCCTCAGAGGCATCCATGCATGCTGCCCCTGCTGTTTCCTGTCCATTTCCGTGGTGTTTCCATCCTTTTCTGAGGTTCCCAAGTGTTTGGCCAAGCTTCCCTGTGCAGAGCCTTGGTCCCCTTGAAAAATGCTCGAGTCTCCCATTGACTTCAATGGGGCTCGTTATTCGAGACGAGCACTCGAGCATCGGGAAAAGTTTGTCTCGAATAACGAGTACCCGAGCATTTTAGTGCTCGCTCATCTCTAATCTGGACTATGAGGCCGGGCGTCTGTCCTTCTATCAGCGTTTCTTCTCATGCTGTCCACTCAGGAGGCTGTGACAGCCGTCACTCAGAGCAGATGGGAGGGGTTTGTGTTGTAGGTCACAGTCAAGATCTGAGGGCACTTTATAAGGAATCACCATTGGGGCGGCTGCAAAAAGCTTCAGATGATGAAACAATAGACAAATTACCCCATAAAATTGTGGTTTACAAGAAAATTATCTGAACAAATGATAAAATGGCTCCTGTTGTAAAATATGATGAGGTTTTCTTGATTTTTTTGTAACCATACATTTTTCACTAGTGGACATAAGATTCCAGATATAGTATTGGTGTATTAGGATTGTGTGTCTGATTATACTGATCAAATCTATTTTTGTAAAATGTAGTTTCTTAATTCTTCTTTAGCTCTAATAAAACATGTCTATGAAATCTGATTGTGAAATTCTTTTTTTGTCATTTTGCAAAACTGTAATAAATTTCTATACTTAGTGACCGGATATAGACAATCCATGTCACAAACCACTTTGGTAGAAATCGTCATCATCATCCGGCGCCACGTTTTGAACAATGTGACTGGTTTGCTATTAGACGCTCCTGGGCATGTGACCTCAGATTAGACGTCTGACCATATCATTGGGCAGATCTATTCTCCATCGTGTAGTATTTCATGGCATCCGGGGATTGTGTCATATGTACCCAGTATAATCGCAGGGTGGACACATCATCTATAAGAGACATGAGGATGTCTACTGATGTGAGAATCAGGGTGAACAATGAGTATAATACCATACCTCCCAACTTTTGGGCGAGAGAAAGAGGGACAAAAAGCCCCTCCCCCTTTTTCTAAACAACACCCACGAGCAGAGTACATAGTACAATGCCGCTAACTTTTGCCAATCCCTCCCCCCCCCATGGACCCGTAAAATACCCCCTAATGCAACTCTGCAACATACAAAACCCCTCTTTAATTTTATCCTCCCTTTACATTTGGTTTTGCACTTTTATTTATCTCCCCAAATTTACACATAATCCTATCTGTACTCCTACTCCTCCTCACAAGGTGTGGTCCCAGTTCTCTATCCTCCTCATTCTGTGGTCTCCTGTCCTCCAGCCTCCTCCTGTAGCTCCTGTCCTCCAGCCTCCTCCTGTAGCTCGTGTCCTCCAGCCTCCTCCTGTAGCTCGTGTCCTCCAGCCTCGTCCTGTAGCTCGTGTACTCCAGCCTCCTCCTGTAGCCCCCTGTCCTCCAGCCTCCTCCTGTAGCCTCCTGTCCTCCAGTCTTGTCATGTAGCCTCCTGTCCTTCAGCCTTCTTCTGTAGCCTCCTGTCCTCCAGCCTCCTCCTGTGGTCTCCTGTTCTCCACCCTCCTCCGGTGGTCTCCTGTCCTCCAGCCTCCTCCTGTGGTCTCCTGTCTTCCAGCTCCCTCCCGTGGTCTCCTGTCCTCCACACCCTCCTGTAGTACTCTGTCCTCCAGCCTCCTCATCCTGTGGCCTCCAGTCCTCCTCCTGTGGCCCCTGTCCTCCAGCCTCCTCCTGTGGCCCCTGTCCTCCAGCCTCCTCCTGTGGCCCCTGTCCTCCAGCCTCCTTCTCCCATCCCCCAGCCACCTTCTCCCATCCTCCAGCCTCCTCCTGTTCTCTAGCCCCTCTGTGCTCTATTCTCCTCCTGTCCTCCTCCTGCTGTCCCCCAGCTTCCTCCTATCCTCCACCCCACACTACCCTCTATCCTCTTCCTCCTTTAGCAATCTCCTCCTGTCCCCGAGCATCCTCTTCCTGTCCACCAGCCTCCTTGTCCTCTATCCTCCTCCTGTCCCACAGCCTCCTCCTATCCTCCAACCTCCTCCTGTAGCCCCCTGTCCTCCAGCCTCCTCATCCTGTGGCCTCCTTTCCCCTAGCCTCCTCACCCTGTGGCCTCCTGTCCCCCAGCCTCCTCACCCTGTGGCCTCCTGTCCCCCAGCCTCCTCACACTGTGGCCTCCTGTCCTCCAGCCTCCTCATCCTGTGGCCTCCTGTCCTCTAGCCGCCTCCTGCCCTCCAGCCTCCTTCTCCCATCCCCCAGCCTCCTCCTACCATCCTCCTCCTTTCCCCTAGCCCCTCTGTCATCTATCCTTCTCCTGTCCCCCAGCCTCCTCATGTCCTCCAGCCTTCTCCTGTGGCTCCTGTCCTCCAGCCTCCTCTCCCCCTCCTCCAGCCTCCTGCTCCTATCCTCCAGCCCCTCCGTCCTTTATCCTCATCCTATCCTCCAGCCGTCTCCTGTCCCCAGCCTCGTCCTCCTATCACACAGCCTCGTCCTACTGTCACCCAGCATTATCATATCCTCCAGCCCTCCTCCTCCTGTCCTCCAGCCTCATCCTACTGTCCCCCTGCCTCATCCTATTGTCCCCCAGCATCCTCCTATCCTCTAGCCCATCCTGTCCTCTATCCTCCTGTCATTCAGCATCCTCCTCCTGTCCTCTATCCTCCTCCTGTCCTCCAGCCTCCCTGTCTTCCAGCCTCATCCTATAGTCATTTACTCCTCCTTGCCCGCACCAATCTGGGGTGTTAGCTGCAATACGTACCCCTGCTGTATGGAGAAAGCTCTGTCTGTGACGCCTCTCCATACCCCCCTTGCCTCCTGCTGACGTATTGTTAGTGGCAATGGGTTAATAGCTGATCTCAAAAATCAACCCCTTCAGGTTACACACACCTACACATATAAATACACTCTAGTCACACATAGACACATGTACTCCATAATACACTGACATGTTACACTATGACATAAGTGGCAGTCACCTACTCAGTTATCTATTAATGTCTCCTTTGGAACCCTCAGTCAGCAGAGGGTTAAATGTGGGGGAGGAGAGGACACAGCATGGAGCAGGAATGAGAGGAGTCAGAGCATGGAGTACAGAGCAGGATTACTTCTTATTTGTGAGGCTGCTCTCCACCTGCAGCCTTGGTGTCAGACATCTCTCCCTCTGTCCTCTCTGTGACCCGACAACTGAACGGAGCTGCAGAATCTCGTCTCACACTGTGCCCCATATCAGCTCATCTCCTGCTGCCGTGACCCGGGAGATTGTGTCTCCACTCTGTGTCATCCCTCGGCAGAGACTGACATTGGGTGCGGAGCCGGCACTGAGGAGGCAGGAGACTCCGCTCTGCCAGGTATAAACACTACAACCTGCAGCTCCTGCCGCGTGTTCTTCCCTCTGCATTGTGTCGGGACCACAAACCAGTTGGTCAGGGACAATGCAGGATTTAACGGGACATTATCTCATCTATCCGGGGCGGCGGGGCAGGTATAAAAAAACGGGACTGTCACGTCAAAATCGGGACAGTTGGGAGCTATGTAATACATACAGGAGGAGGACCTCTCCAACCAGATATTACACGTTCTTCCTCACTGACCTATTGTAGTAGAAGTGATGATGAATGTCCCTGTAGTCTGGGTCCTGCAGTACATGGTGCTAGTAGCAGATCTGTGTGGTCACTGCTGACAGACTCCTATTATATCATATAACCTGATTGTAATTATTGTGAAATCTGACACTCGTTGGTTAAGAAGATAATAAATAGAATACAGGGGGACATTTCACTTATTACAGGAAACTGTATGTTTGTTTATAGGAGGACTGTAAGCTCCTCTCATGCCATATCATATGTACCTCCCTGAACAGCGCTCCCTGTGGCAGGAGGGGGTTAGTGCAATGGCTCTCCACAAGCACAGAGTTTGGAGGCCTTTTTGGCACAATCATTTGGAAGCTGGAATCGTGCGTTTCCCTATGTGCCAAATAAAACTAAAAATGTAAAACAAAAATAATAATTATTAACCCCTACGGGACTCAGCCTCTTTTGGCCTTAAGGACGCGGCCCCATTCTTCAAATCTGACCTGTGTCACTATAAGTGGTTATAGCTTTGGAACGCTATGAGATATCCAGGGGATTTTGAGATTGTTTTCTCGTGACACATTGTACTTCAAATTAGTTTAAAAATTTGGATGAAATCTTTTGCGTTTAGTTATGAAAAAAAACTAAATTTGGCAAAAATTTGGAAAAATTCTTTATTTTCAACGTTCTAAATTCTCTACTTTTGATGCAGATAGTCATAGCTCCCGAATAAATTCATAACTTACATTTCCCAAATGTCTGCTTTATGTTGGCATGGTTTTTTAAGATTCCACATATTTTACTAGAATGTTATGAGGCTCAGAATTTAGGTATCATTTTTCACATTTTTTGTAAAATCACCAAAACTCGTATTTAGATGGACCTGCTCAACTTCTAATTGACACTGAGAGGCCTAAATAATAGTGAGACTCGTAAATTACCCCATTGTGGAAACTACACACCTCAACTTATGAAAAACCACTTTTAAGAAGTTTGTTAACCCTTTACGTGTTTTATAGGGGTTAAAACAAAATGGAAGTGCAGTCTGCAAATTGAAATATTTTTTCACAATACACCCATTTTGGGTGGAAAATTAAACATTTACAATGGATTAAATGAATAAAGGCTCCACAAAGTTTGTTACCCAATCTCTCCCGAGTACAGTGATACCCCATATGTGGTGGTAAGCTGCTGTATGGGCGCGCGGCCGGGCATAGAAGGGAAGGAGGCGCCTTCCAGATCAGATTTGCTATGTCACATTGTACAGGCTATAATTTTTTTCTTTTTTTTTAATGTGGACCTATAGGGGCTTATTTCTTTTGCCACAGGAGATGCACTTTTCTGGTACGTAATTTGGGGGATTCTATAGGCTAATTGGTGAGATTTTATTAACTCTTTGTTGGTGGAGGAAATGAAAATCATCACTTTTCAGGAAGATTTTTATGTTTTTTTTTTGGCCGTTTACCATACCATAAAAATAGTATATTATTTTTATTCTATGGGTCGCCACGATTACAAAAAGACCTCATTTATATAGATTTTTTTATTTTTTCCCATTTTTACTGAATAAAAAGTAATTTGGCAAAAATGTTGTTAATTTTAGCATCACCGTCTTTCATATACATAACTTTTTTATTTTTCGCCTCACAAATCTGTTTAATGGTTTATTTTTTGCGAGAAGGATTGTTTTTTTTAGTGGTCTTATTTTAGAGTGCATAACATTTTTTAAATCACTTTTTAGAGCATTTTTATAGGGTATTAATTGAAAATGATCTTTTTTCTGGAGCTTTTTTTTTGGTTTTTTTTATGGGGTTCACTTTGCGGATCTAATAACGATTCTGTTTTTTTATGCAGATTGTTACGGACACAGCGATACCAAATATGTGGGGGTTTTGTGCATTTTATTCAATTGTACTGAATAAAAACCAATTTGGAGAAAATCTTATTCATTTTAGCATCACCATCTTTTCATATGCATAACTTTTTTATTTTTCGGCTGACAAATCTGGTTAGTGGCTTATTTTTTGCGAGAAGAGTTGTTCTTTTTAGTGGGCTTATTTTGGAGTGCATAACATTTTTAAATTACTTTTTAGAGCATTTTTTTATAGGGTATTAATTAAAAATGATCTTTTTTCGGAACGTTTTTTTTCTACGGCGTGTACCGTGCGGGTCCAGTAACATGTCTGTTTTATTATACAGATTGTTACGGACGCGGCAATACCAAATATGCGGGGGGATTTGTGTTTTTGTGTTTTTTATACTTTATTAAGTGTTTTTATAGGAAAATGACATTTTAGGGGCTTATATTTTAATGCATTTATTTTTTATTTATTCTAATGTATTAACTTTAGTGTTTTTGACTTTTTTTTAATTATACATACTTGAACTTGAACCAGAGATGCTCTGATCACTGGTTCAAGTTCAATACACTGCTCTACAATACTATTTTATTGTAGAGCAGTGTAAACTGTCTGAGCAAGCTTGCGCATGCTCAGACAGTTTGCAGTCAGACCCGGAAGGGGTCTGACTGCCAGGGAGACCGGGCAGCTCCGGGGAACATGCCAGTCCTCGGAGCTGCCCAGAAGAGGATCGGATCCCCCGGTAAGCGGCACGGGGGATCCGATCCACAGCGCAAAACCCATACATGCCGCGGTCATGCTTGACCGCGGCGTGTAAGGGGTTAACACCCGCGATCGGAGTCGGCTCCGTTTGCGGGTGTTAGCGCAGGCTGTCAGCTGTACTAGACAGCTGACAGCCGCTGCTTCTGGTACCGGCTCCGTTCGTGAGCCGGTGCCAGAAGCAGGACGTTATAGAACGTCCCCGTGCGCTAAGTCTCTAGCCCCGGGGATGTACTATAACGTCCTGGTGCGCCTAGGGGTTAACTGGCCCTATGTTAATTAAAAAAAAAAAGGTTGAAACATTTTTTTAGTAGTGAACCACAACAAAAAAAGCTGCGGCTGACAAGCTACTACATCTGAAAAAATTTTAATACATTAACCGGTTCACGCCCTACAGCCGTGTATTCACAGTGGGGGCCCGGTCCCGATGCATGGAGAGGGCTCACGGGCTGAGCCTTCTCCATAGCCGGTAAGTCTTTGCTGCATATACATACATTGAAAAAGTTTTTTTATTCACTTTTTGTAATATTATCTTTAAATAAAATTGGCAAGAGTGGGAAGTCTGCTCCCCCCCCCCCGATTATGTGGCCATCAACACCCGTGCAGATCAGAAGCAAGGATCACTCCGGCTTGAGATTATTGAGGCACACAGGGAAACGCACGATTCCAGCTTCCAAATTATTGCACGCTGCAAAAGTAAAATAAAAAAATCACATAAAATTAAAAAAGACTCAGTCTTTTTATGTGATGCAATAAAGCCTTGCACTTTACTTTATCCCTTCTGCATCGTGCAATCATTTGAAAGCTGGAATCGTGCGTTTCCCTATGTGCCAAATAAAACTAAAAATGTAAACAAAAATAATAATTATTAACTAGCCCTATGTTAATAAAAAAACATTTTTTTTAGTAGTGAACCACAACAAAAATGCCACGACTAACAATCCACTACATCTGCAGAAATTTCTAATACATTACAGGCCTGGTCATACCTGGTCTCCACATGAAGGGGATATACAAAGATGGCCGCCCCTGGGTCAGTATATATCACACTAAGGCCCCTGCACATGACTGTATATGGAGGGCGTATAAATATTTCCGTCCACAGTTATATACAGTTATAGATGAAGATGCGTCAGCCTTTTACCTCACACATATCTGTATCTCTGTATCTCTCCTCCTGTCAGCAGACTTTGGCTTTATAGTTATAGTGCAGGGAACTATCTCCATTATTTCTAGAGATGTTTTTCACACATTTCTTTTCTCCTGATGAAACTTCTCTTCTCTTTCATCTCTTGACCTTTTTCTTATTATCTTCTCCATCTTTTACCTCAGGATCCTATTATCTCCCTTCTCTCTCATCTCCCTCAGCTCATCTCTACCTCTAACTTCTCCTCTCATTGGCCAGTTATTCCAGAGGGGAGGAGCAATGAGCATGACCTAACAAGATTGGCAGCTCTCCTAGCTAAGCTTGGTTGTTATGTGCTCCAATACAATCTATGACACATTATACCAAGGCCAACAAAATCCACAAGCAGGAGCCCAGAGGTGATGTACACATATGAGGGGACACTCCAACCCCTCACACAGTAATGGTGGTTATCTGTCCTCCCTATCACACAGCTCCAGCACACCAGGGCTCATGAAGACGCTGCAGTACAGAGCAGTAATATGTCATATATCAGCCATGACTGCAGTAAGTGATCACAGGGCGATGTATCTACAGCGAGGGAGGTAAATGGAGCAGATTCATGAGGAGACACAATGACTACAGGAATTCATGAGATAACACTCCTGCCATATCTACAGTATGTGAGGTAATAATACTCCTATATACATCAGTCATATCTACAGTATGTGAGGTAATAATACTCCTATATACATCAGTCATATCTACAGTATGTGAGGTAATAATACTCCTATATACATCAGTCATATCTACAGTGTGAGGTAATAATACTCCAATGTACATCAGTCATATCTACAGTATGTGAGGTAATAATACTCCTATATACATCAGTCATATCTACAGTATGTGAGGTAATAATACTCCTATATACATCAGTCATATCTACAGTGTGAGGTAATAATACTCCAATATACATCAGCCATATCTACAGCATGTGAGGTAATAATACTCCAATGTACATCAGTCATATATACAGCATGTGAGGTAATCATACTCTTATATACATCAGCCATATCTACAGCATGTGAGGTAATAATACTCCAATATACATCAGTCATATCTACAGTGTGTGAGGTAATAATACTCCAATATACATCAGTCATATCTACAGTGTGAGGTAATAATACTCCAATATACATCAGCCATATCTACAGCATGTGAGGTAATAATACTCCAATATACATCAGTCATATCTACAGTATGTGAGGTAATAATACTCCAATATACATCAGTCATATCTACAGTATGGGAGGTAATAATACTCCAATATACAGCAGTCATATCTACAGTATGGGAGGTAATAATACTCCTATATACATCAGCCATATCTACAGTGTGTGAGGTAATAATACTCCAATATACTTTAATCATATCCACACTGTGCAGATATGATTTTGTTTTTACAACTTTCCGTATACTGACCAAGTAAGCTGTGCTCACCACCTAACAAGTCCCTGCAGGTCCCATCCATGGACTGCATACCAAACTAGCTTTACACATCAAAAATAGAAAAAAGTTAACCCTTTAAGGACCTGGCCCTTTTTTTTTTTTCATTTTTATTTTTCATTCCCATCAAAAATGTATAACTTTTCTTTTTTACACATAAAGAGCTCTGTGACGGCTTGTTTTCTGCACAACAAATTGCACTTCATAGTGACGGTATTTATTATTCTATGCCCTGTATTGGGAAGCGGGAAAAAAATTCAAAATGCAGTGAAATTGGTGAAAAACCGCATTTGCAGCGTTTTCTTGTGGGCTTGGAATTTACCGCTTTCACTGTGCACCACAAATAACAGGTCTACTTTATTCTTTGGGTCAGAACAATCACGGGGATATCAAATTTATATAGGTTTTATAATGTTTTCATTATACAGGCAGTCCCCGGGTTACATACAAGATAGGGTCTGTAGATTTGTTCTTAAGTTGAATTTGTATGTAAGTCGGAACTGTATATTTTATCATTGTAACCCCAGCCAGAACTTTTTTGGTCTCTGTGACAATTGGATTTTTAAAATGTTGGGTTGTCATAAGAATCAAGATTAACACTAAAGCTTAATTACAGACACCTGTGATAACTGTTACAGCTGATCATTGTAGCCTAGGACTAAAGCACAATAAATTACCAATATCCAGAGGTCTGTTTGTAACTAGGGGTCGTATGTAAGTCAAGTGTTTTTAAGTAGGGGACCGCCTGTACATTTACAAATTTTTTTTTTTAGTTTGCCATCTTTTTTATACTTCGGTGTACGGAGCAGTGGGTGTTATCTTTTTTTGCGACTTTTGATGAAGTTTTCAATGCTACCATTTTTAGGACTGTGCGACCTTTTGATCACTTTTTATAGATTTTTTTATATTTTTTAAAATGTAAAAAATTTTTTTAATAATTATAATTCTTTATTTTAATATAGCGCCTACAGATTACACAGCGCTGTACAAAGCATACCAATTTGACTCTAGGCACTTATTTCCCTTACGGGGTTAAACACAGTGAAAAAACTTTTTATATTTTGATAGATCGGGCATTTTCGGATGCGGCGATATCTAATGTGTTTGTGATTTTTACTGTTTTTTTATATTTATATCAGTTCTAGGGAAAGGGGGTGATTTGAATTTTTTTTTTTTAATTTTTACTTTTACTATTTTTCTTTAACCCTAGGTAGTCTGATTGATCCTATAATATAGTATATAGGGATTTATATCCTCATATATTACAAGGTGCAATTAGCACATAGTAATGAATGGGTTAAAAGCAGACAGCCTTAGGTCTTCAGAACACCCGAGGCTGTCATGGCAATCGGTCGCCGCTCCCCGTTGACGTCTCCAACCAAATGGCGACGCCCGCTAGCACCTATCGTGAGTGTTACTGGTAAGTCTTTTCTGCCATATGCAGCAAAGACTTAACGGCTCAGCCTGTGAGCCCTCTCCCGACCCGTGATGTGCTATTACCCTTTTAAAGGGTTAAAGGGAACAAAGACCTGGGGGGGGGGGTTCAGGGCTATAACGGCTCTAATATAAATAATCTATAGGGAGGGGCCATATTATACTGCAGAGAAAATAATCCCATATTTAGCAGGACAGAGACCCATAACTTGCACAATGAACCCTGGAAAATAAAAAACTCCAACAAAGTAAAATCTTTTCTTCCATCTCTAGTAAAAAAAGGTATTGAAATATAATACATAATTCCAATAAAACAACAAGTAGAATGAATATAAACTCCATCTCATCCACTAAAATAGCAGCAACACGGGTATAGAGACCAAATAATATAAAGTTATGTACAATCTGCACATATTTGGTATCTCCATAATCGTAGTGACCTGTAGAAGAAGGTGAAATGTTATTCAATATCACAATACTTAAAACACAACAACAAGGCTGAAACATCGTTTTTTACTCAATTCTCCCACAGAAAGTGTTAATAAAGCCAAGATGAAACTGAGGCCTAGTTTCCATCCCAGCACATCCTGGAGAGGTGTGAGACCCCCGCCCTGACATTACCCTCACAATAGTAACGTCTCCAGTCATTCAGGTGCTGATGCTGCTCTCCCGGCTCTCAGTGCAGGTGAATGGGGGAAATACACATAAAGACAATGAGAATGTAAATCCCTTTCATTATGAATAGGTCTGACAGTCACACCCAGGACCGCAGGGGTTGATGCTTCTGCAGGACTCTCCGCCCTCTTACTGTCAAAACGTGATTACATGGCATTAGCTCCTCTACGAGAGACGACCCGACTCCTCTTCTCCCCTACTTTGAGGAAACTTTAAGTGGTAAAACCAGAAAGTTTTTATTTTAGTGCAAAGATCTTCTAGGGAGATCCATGGATTTGCAATTCTTTCCTATACGCTCACTAGCGGCAATTGATATATAAGTGATCTTGTATGGCAGAAGAAGGTCAATAATCCCATAAATAGAACGGGACAAAGGGAGATCCATAACTTGTAGGTGAGCACCATAAAAGAAAACCTCCAACAAAATAAAATCTTTCCTTCCATCTCTAATAAAAATAATATAAAAATATAATCAATTATTCCAATAAAACCAGTAGTATAAATAAAAACTTCACCTCATCTGCTAAAAAACAAGCCACAATATGGGCAGATAGACCAAATAATAAAAGAAAAACTTCTGGTTCTTTAAATCTAATGGTTTATTACGAAAATTATTTTATTGTCCAAATGTCATAAAACCATAAAAACCTGCACATATTTGGTATCTCCATAATTGTAGTGACCTGTAGAAGAAGGTAAAATGTTATTCAATGATGTAATATGAGACATAAAAACCAGAACTAAATTGCAGTTTATTTGAAAATTCTCACACAGAAAGGTTAAATAATAATTATTACTTTAGGAAAAAGTGAAACTGAGGCCTAGTTTCCATCCCAGCACATCCTGGAGAGGTGTGAGACCCCCGCCCTGACATTACCCTCACAATAGTAACGCCTCCAGTCATTCAGGTGCTGATGCTGCTCCCCCGAATCTCAGTGCAGGTGAATGGGGGAAATACACATAAAGACAATGAGAATGTAAATCCCTTTCATTATGAATAGGTCTGACAGTCACACCCAGGACCGCAGGGGTTGGTGCTTCTGCAGGACTCTCCGCCCTCTTACTGTATATAAGATGGTGTTTCAGTCCTGAATCCTTCAGATGAGACACAACTTCTGCTTCTCGTGTATTGTGAGTGTGCTGGATGTACAGGAGGCGGCTGGAGGATATTCCTGTCCTGACTGCAGAAAGAAGCATCCGTGACGTCCGTAATCACCTAAAGAAAAGGAATCTTGGGAATATAATGGAGAATTTATCTACTCAGCCTAAGATGGAGGAGACCAGAGTCTGCTGCACCTACTGCGATTCTCCTGAACCGGCTGTAAGAACATGTCTGCAGTGCGAGGCTTCTTTCTGTGAGAAACACTTACATAGACACAGTAAGTCCTCAGAACATATTTTGGTTGATCCTGATGTTAACTTGGGGAAAAGGAGATGCCCCACACACAAGGAGGCACTGAAATACTATTGTCCTATGGATTCCACCTGTATCTGTGTGTCCTGCTGGGTGGCTGGAGACCACAAGGGACATGAGGTGGAGATATTGGATGTGGCCTCTGAGAAGAAGAAGGAGAAGCTGAGATCTGCTGTTGAGAAAATGAACTCTAAAAAAATGGAAGCAGGAAGAAGAATCCAGAATCTCACAGATCATGGGGAAGAAGAAGAAAAGCAATTATCTGGACTCACTGAGAAAGTCACTAATCTGTTTACTGATCTGAGGAAGAAGCTGGATGATCTAGAAAGGAGAGTCCTGGGTGAGATCTCCAGACAGAAGTATCAAGTGTCAACCTCAGTCTCTAACATGATCAGACAGATGGAGCTACACAAGGATGAGCTGACCAAGAAAATTCATCAATTTGAGGAGTCATGTGATATCACAGATCCATTGGCCTTCTTACAAGATGATTTAACCAGAGGTGACATCAGTGATCGGAGCTGTGATGTCATCGGTGCTAAAAGAAAAGCTCAGAGTCTGGATGATGTCATAGTGTCACAGATATTATACAGAGGACTGCTGCGCTTTGCTGATGATCTGAATAATATGAGAAGAAAACAACAGTTCCCAGCGATGAAAAAATCTGAGGTATTACTCGATAAAGATTCGGCTTCTGAAAAGATTTTTATTTCAAAGGATCTTAGATCTGCTTCTTATACTTCTACATTACAGAACAGACCCGATGGACCCAAGAGGTTCAAGTCCTGTCAGGTGTTCAGCTCCTGCAGCTTCTCCTCTGGGAGACATTACTGGGAGGTGGATGTGAGTCAGGCGGAGCAATGGATCATTGGAGTGGCCGGGGAAAGTCTGGAGAGGAAGGTGGATGGTAATGAATCTTATATTGGTTATAATGAGAAATCCTGGGTGGTAAATGTATATAGTACACTTGGTGTGCGTCATAACAATATATTTACAAGTCTGGAATCAAAGTCTCCTGTGAAGGTTGTTGGGATCTATCTGGACTATGAGGCCGGGCGTCTGTCCTTCTATCAGCTGTGTGACCCCATCAGACACTTACACACCTTCACCACCTCTTTCTCCGAGCCGCTCTATGCCGCTTTCTATGTGCTTAAGAATTCTGGGATCAGAATCTTAAAATAATGAACATCCACAAGCGGCTGTAAATAGTTAAGGTGATTTTTTGGTCTTAGATACTTTCACTTTTGGACAAAAATAATGTAATGATTTATTACTAAATGTATTTTTATCACCGTTTCTTCTCATGCTGTCCACTCAGGAGGCTGTGACAGCCGTCACTCAGAGCAGATGGGAGGGGTTTGTGGTGTAGGTCACAGTCAAGATCTGAGGGCACTTTATAAGGAATCACCATTGGGCAGATGTAAAAAGCTTCAGATGATGAAACAATAGAGAAATTACCCCATAAAATTGTGGTTTACAAGAAAATTATCTGAACAAATTATAAAATGGCTCCTGTTGCAAAATATGATGAGGTTTTCTTGATTTTTTTGGAACCATACATTTTTCACTAGTGGACATAAGATTCCAGATATAGTATTGGTGTATTAGGATTGTGTGTCTGATTATACTGATCAAATCTATTTTTGTAAAATGTAATTTCTTAACTCTTCTTTAGCTCTAATAAAACATTTCTATGAAATCTGATTGTGAAATTCTTTTTTTGTCACTTTGCAAAATCGTAATAAATTTCTATACTTAGTGACCGGATATAGACAATCCATGTCACAAACCACTTTGGTAAGATGGAAAGATGATCAATTATTATTAATAATTCCAATATAACTACTAGTAGTATATATTAATTCTCCATCTCGA
Organism: Engystomops pustulosus; assembly: GCF_040894005.1. Classification (NCBI taxonomy): domain Eukaryota; kingdom Metazoa; phylum Chordata; class Amphibia; order Anura; family Leptodactylidae; genus Engystomops; species Engystomops pustulosus. The sequence goes on from NC_092418.1 coordinate 10,634,635, forward strand.
TTTAAAAATCCCTGGCCCACATACTGGATCTCTATAGTTGCTCCATTTGTACAGGACTATAAATGTTATACAGGCGGTCCCCTACTTAAGGACACCCGACTTACAGACAACCCATAGTTACAGACAGACCCCTCTGACCTCTGGTGAAGCTTTCTGAATGCTTTACTTAAAGGGGTATTCTGAATAGGGCATTCATATATGAATAAATGTATTTCAAAAATATAAGACATTTTCCAAATAAATGTTATTAAAAAAAAATTACCATCTTTCTGCTATCTTCATTTACATTGCATCCATGCCTTGGCTGTATAAAGGCACCGTAGTCAATGGTTACGGCCCCACTGCAGTTCGCTAGCGGTGGCCGCGCAGGCGCAAACCAATTAGAAGTTTTCCATGTGTGAGACGGCCGGGGATCGCGAACGCGCACTATCCGCGCATGCGCCATCCAATTATTCCCGGCCACCTCATGCCCAGCTGGCTGTAATGTCGGCGGCCGCGCATGCGCGGTAGAATCATGCACGGCCGCCTCAGAAGTCCTCCTGCCCACCTCAATACTTCCCGCCCACCTCAAGCACACAGGCGGCCGGGCTTGCACAATCAAAATCACGCTCAGATTCAAACAGGACGGCCGAGGGACATGCGCAGTAGCCCCTGTGCCGTCCTGATTACCTGATTTATAAAGTGAAAGAGGTATACCCCGGGTCCCCATGTAGTTATATGTGTATATATATACGTATATATGTGCATACGTGTATATATATATATATAAGTGTATATAAATGTGTATACACACACATTATATATATATATATATATATATATATATATATTTATACATGTATATATATATATATATATATGCTTATATATATGTGTGTATATATTTGTATATATATATATATATATATATATATATATATATATATATATATATGTGTGTGTGTGTATATATATTTGTATATATATGTGTGTATATATGTCTGTATATATATATATATATATATGTATGTATATGTGTGTACATGTATATATATGTATGTATACACACATATCTACATATATCTCTCTATATATACAAACATACATATATATACATATATATGTACATATATTCATATATATACACACATACATATACACACACACATATATATACATAAATATTTATTATGTATGTATTTATATGTGTGTATATATGTATCTGTATATATGTGTGTTTGTATGTATATGTATGTGTATATATATATGTGTATATACATACATATATAGATATATATGAATACATACATATATACATACACAAATATATATATATATATATATATATATATATACATACACACACATGTATATAAACATACATATATCATGTATATATGTATATTTATGTATAGAAAAGAAAAAGTGGTAGAGCAGCACAGCCTTAGAAAAAAAGAGGTACGGGTGCTATCCGGATACTCTTACCCAAAAGAGTGTGAATATAGGTATACAAAAACGGCAGCACTCCCAAGAATTGAAGAAAAAAGGTGAAGTTTATTCCATCTCTAGCAACGTTTCAGCTGTAGATCAGCTTGACAAAGGCTGATCTACAGCTGAAACGTTGCTAGAGATGGAATAAACTTCACCTTTTTTCTTCAATTCTTGGGAGTGCTGCCGTTTTTGTATACCTATATTTATGTATATATATATGCATATGTATGTGTATATATATATATGTGTGTGTATATATGTATATATATACACATTCTATATATATGTCTATATATATGTATGTATATATTTGTATGTGTGTGTATATATTTGTATGTATATATGTATTTACAGGGGTGAAGAGAGATGCCCCCCCCCCCCATATATGTAATATAACAGGGACTAGATGTGTCAGGACCAGATCCATAATATTGGTGTGAAAATAAAGCAACATAAAATGCATGCAGCATGCTGCCATGTAGTATAAAATGTATACAGCGTACCTCCATGTAGTATAAAATGTATACAGCGTACCTCCATGTAGTATAAAATGTATACAGCGTACCGCCATGTAGTATAAAATAGATACAGCGTACAAGCAGCACATAACTCCATCCACAGGGATAAAATCCACAAAATTACAGCTCCCCAAGATTCAGGTCCAAAAAAACATACTATTATTCCCTCATGTCCAGCAACATGCTCCTATAACATGCAGCCTTTATGAAATTTGAGAAAGGCTCCATGTTATAGAAGCAGAAATGTCGTTGTACATGTGGGAATAAAAGTATGTTTTCTGTATCTGAATCATGGAGTGCTTGTCATTTCTAGGTAATATATATACATATACAAACACATGCATGTATTCAAATATGTGTGTATAAATATGTATAAAATAAGTATGTGTAGAAAATCCCTGAAGTAAAAATACATACATAGCTAGCCGGCCCATGCTCCTCCAGTATAAAGCCAGCCAGCCTATGCCTCCCAGTATATAGCTAGCCATCCCATGCCCCCTAGTATATAGCCCCACAGTATATAGCCAGCCATCCCATGCCCCCTGGTATATGGCTCCTCCAGTATAAAGCCAGCGAGCCTATGCCTCCCAGTATATAGCTAGCCATCCCATGCCCCCTAGTATATAGCCCCACAGTAAATAGCCAGCCATCCCATGCCCCATGGTATATAGTCAGCCCATGCCCTCTACTATATAGTCAGCCAGCGCATGCCCCCTTGTCTGCATATGTCCCCCAGATTACAGCCAGTCCATGCCCCTCCAGTATAAAGCCAGCCAGCCGATGCCTCCCAGTATATAGCTAGCCAGCCCATGCCCCCTAGTATATAGCCCCACAGTATATAGCCAGCAAGCACATGCCCCCTAGTATATAGTCAGCCCATGCCCTCTAGTATAAAGGTAGCCAGCCCATAGCCCCACTATATATAGCCAGCCATTCCATGCCCCTCCTACTATATAGTCAGCCAGCCCATGCCTCCCACTATATAGGCAGCTAGGCGATGACCCCTAGTATAAAGCCAGCCGATGCCCCACAGTATATAGCCAGCCAGCACATGCCCCCCTGTATATAGCCAGCCAGACCATGCCCTCTAGTATATAGCCAGCCAGCCCATGGCCCCCCTACTATATAGGCAGCCAGCCCATGTCCCCCCAGTACAGAGGCAGCCAATGCCCACCTGTATATAGCCAGCCAGCCCATGCCCCCCTGTATATAGCTAGCCTCCCCATGTCCTCTAGTGTAAAGTCAGCCAGCCCATGCCATCTAGTAGAAAGCTAGATGCCCGTAATAAATAGCGAGTCAGCCCATAGCCCCGCTTTATATAGCAAGTCCTTGACTTCTAGTATAAAGCTAGCCATCTTATGTCCCCCAGATTATAGCTGGCATTCCCATGCCCCCTTGTATATAGCCACCCAGCCCATGCCCTCCCTGTATACAGCCAGCCAGCCCATGCCCCCCAGTATATAGCCAGACAGACCATGCCACTCAGTATATAGCCAGACAGACCATGTCCCCTAGTAGTCATCACATGCTCTCTAGTTTATAGCTAGCCATCCCATGTCCCCCATATTACAGCAAGCCAGACCATGCCCCCCAGTATATATCCAGCCAGCCCATGCCCCCTAGTTTATAGCCAGCCCATGCCCATGCCCCCTTGTATATAGCCAGCAAGCACATGTCCCCTAGCATATAGCTAGCTGGCTGCCATCTAGTCTAGTAGAAAGTCTACCATGCCATCTAGTAGAAAGCTAGCCAGCCCATGCCCATAATAAATAGTGAGTCAGCCCATAGCCCCGCATTATATAGCAAGTCCATGACCTCTAGTATAAAGCTAGCCAACTTATTATACTCCCCCAGATTATAGCCAGCATTCCCATGCCCTCTTGTATATAGCCATCCAGCCCATGCCCTCCCAGTATATAGCCAGCCCATGCTCCCCAGTATATAGCCAGCCCATGCTCCCCAGTATATAGCCAGCCAGCCCATGCCCCCTAGTAGTCATCCCATTCCCTCTAGTATATAGCTAGCCAGCACATGTTCCCCAGATTACAGCCAGCCAGACCATGCCCCCAGCCAGCCCATGCCCCCTAGTAGTCGTCCCATGCCCTCTAGTATATAGATAGCCAGCCCTTGTCATCCAGATTACAGCACGCCAGACCATGCCCCCAGTATATATCCAGCCAGCCCATGTCCCCTAGTTTATAGCCAGCCCATGCCCCCTAGTTTATAGCTAGCCTGCCAAGGACCCCAGATTATAGCCAGCAAGCCCATGCACCCCAGTATATAACTAGCCAGCCCATGCCCCCTAGTATATAACCAGAAGCCCAGCCCCCAGTACACAGACTGCCAACCCATGCCCCCTAGTATATAGCCAGCCTATTAAAAAAAACTCTGTACTCACCTTTCCGACGCCCCCAACATGTACTCCTATTTCTATTGCTACGACTGGAAACACACATATATGACATAAACACATATATGACACAAACATGTATACATACACACACCACACCTACATATACAAGCATACTTGCTTGTGTGTGTATATATATATTATTACACATACACATATATACATCGATAACAATATACACACATCTAATATATAACGCTATGTGTGTGTATGTCCTCTAAAGGAATTTGCATCGCCGCTTTTACAATCACCAAAATTTGCGCAGCCCCTCTCTGTGACTTATGGAAGATCATAGACTAGGTTTTGTGCTGTATTTTCGACCCTGCGCTTTCCAAAATCCACTTATTACCCACCATATGAAGGAGTTATTGTCTGCTGCTGCTGCTGTGGCAGTTAGAAGCTGAGCCATGATTGGTTGCTGTTTTGCCACATGTCATTAATATGAGCTCTGAGCCATGATTGGTTACTACAGGCAATGAGTATAAGACGCTTATGTATGAGGTACGATGGATAGAGATACAGAGATAGGGGGAGATTTTTTAGAGGTGTATGAGGTAAAACTAATCCAGTTGCCCATGAAAACCAATCAGAGATGAGATAAAATGTAATAAAGAGCTGTGCAAAAATTATACTTGAGCTCTGATTGGCTCTCATTTTTCTAAACAAATAAACCTACTGTCACGGCAGGGATTTATGACAAAATTTTTTTCAAAACTGCCTCTAGGCCAGTGATGGCAAACCTTTTAGAGACCGAGTGCCCAAACTACAACAAAGACCCGCTTATTTATCGCAAAGTGTCAACACAGAAATTTAATTTGTGATTTATACTCCCTTCTCTGTCACAGTTTTCATTGATACCAGCACCCTGAGGACACCAATAAAGCAGAAAATAATCCCAGGTACAACTGTCACTTTAAAATAGCTCTGTGCACAGCAAGTCCTGGGCTGTCTGGGACTGCAGGAAGATACCTGGAGTCATCTCTGGTGATGGCCTGGGTGCCCAGAGAAAGGGCTGAGTGCCACCTCCGGCACCAGTGCCATAGGTTAGCCATCACTGCTCTAGGCAGTCAAACTGACCCATATCCGGACAGATGAAGAATAAAACATCACTTTTATTGAAGATATTAAAATGATTCAACAATAATTCAAACTAAAGTGGCGTGGACCACTAGGTGCAGAGGACTCGGGTGAATTAAAAGCACACTGTGATCAAAGTCATAGGCAGTGTCAAGCAGTCTATATTAAATGCATAGGATATAGGACAAAAAAGAAGGTTCAAAGCCTATGTAAATGGACTGCAACAGTTATACTGTTAGGCCTCTTGCACACTAGCGTTGCGTTTCACGTCAGGGTGCAATGCGTGAAAAACTGACGTTTTGGCTGCGTTTTTGTTCCATTTTTCCTTGGAGTAATTTGCGTTTTTGCGTTTTTCACGCGCGTGTTGTTAGCGTTGTTTTTGCGTTTTCGGCGCATTTTTGACGCGCGTTTCAATGGGAGACTCGAGCATTTTTCAAAGGGACCATGGTTTGGGATTAAAATGTGTTATTTAATTGAAAAATAATGTCTTCTGATAATTTGCAAACATCTGCGATCTATTCTTCACTGTTCCGCGCGTATATTATCTCCCGACAATTTAGCAGATGTGAAGAAAAGTGAAGAATAGAATAAAATCATTGTACACAGTGAACACAGTGAACACAGGATCATTTCAGATAAAAACACAGTGCAGAACACAGTGCAGAATAGATTACAGATGTTCGGCACATCTGCTTACTTGTCGGGAGATACGCGCGGAACGGCGCGAACAAAATAGCATGTGAAGAACAATATATATGTGTGTGAAGAACACATTGCAGATGTTTAAATACATCTGCAATGTGTTCTTCACACATATATATTGTTCTTCACATGCTATTTTGTTCGCGCCGTTCCGCGCGTATCTCCCGACAAGTAAGCAGATGTGCCGAACATCTGTAATCTATTCTGCACTGTGTTCTGCACTGTGTTTTTATCTTAAATGATCCTGTGGTCACTGTGTTCACTGTTTTTATTCTATTCTTCACTGTTCTTCACTGTGTTTTATTAATTAAATGATCGTTCGCGAGCAGGGGAAATAATGTTATTCTGGTCACCTAGCAACCCTTACGTTTAAAACGCATTGCACTCGCATTGCACTTGCAATGATTGCGAGTGCAATGCGTTCTTGATGCATCTCCATAGACTTGAATGGGGCGTGAAAATTGCGTGTGACTCGCAAAAATAGAGCATGCTGCGATTTTGACGCGCGTGCAAACGAACGCAAGCACGCGCGTTCAAAACCACGCTAATGGAGAAAGACCCATTGAATACAATGGGACAGAGTGCAATGCGAGTTCTGAGCGTCAAATGCACGCGCAGAACTCGCGCGTGAAAAACGCCAGTGGAGAAGGGGCCTTAGTCAGGTGGAGTAGACAGTCCTAGACAGCGCTGTCAGCTTGAGGGTAGTGCAGTTTGTAGTGTATACTAAAGCCCTAGGCTGAATGGGCTCGGGTGTTACCTAAGCTGCCCCAGCAGAAGCCGTTATATCAGTAAGCCTGTATTATTGTAGATACTGCATCTAACATCTGACCCTACAGACAGCGAGTTAGGCCCATTCCACACTTGCGAGTGTGATGCGATGAACTTGCATCACACTCGCAACGCATGCTGCCGGGAACGTACGGCCTGAATGCAGCACCGCGGGAGTGAACTGACATGCTGAGTTCACTCCCGCGGTGCAGTGTTCGGGCCGTGCGTTCCCGGCAGCTTGCGTTGCGAGTATGATGCGAGTTCATCCCATCACACTCACTAGTGTGGAACGGGCCTTATAGGCTAAGATTATCTAGTATAAATCTGAATGTCCCTATCTCAGGGCGCGTTCACACGTTCCGCTATCGTCGCGTTCATAACACTACGCTAGCGCACAGTGGGCGGGGCTCGGGCCGATCGCATATGCGTTTCCCGGGAAACGCATGCGATTAATAACCCGATCGCATGCGTTTCTCCGGAAACGCATATGCGATCGCCCCAAACTCCGCCCCCTGTGCGCTAGCGTCGCGTTATGAACGCGGCGCTAGTGGAACTTGTGAACGCGCCCTCAAGTGATCAGATTGGATGATTGTTAGTGCTGACTACACATGACATTGCCAGACTGCTAATTAAAATTTGCAAACATTAGCCGACATGTTTCACCAGTAGGACTGGCTTCATCAGGTGTATGGGCTAATACTGATGAACTCATGATGGAAAAACAAATTGGGGCTCGTTTACTAAGGGTCCGAATTGCGCACTTTCGTCAGGTTTCCCAACAATTTCCTTTTTGTGCCGAATTGCCCCGGGATTTTGGTGCACACGATTGGATTGTGGCGCATCGGCGCCGGCTTCCATGCAACAGAAATCGGGGGGCATGGACAGCCCGACGGATTTGGAAAAACCGTGACATTTAAAAAAGAATTTGTATCGCAAGATCAGCACTTGCATGCACCGGGTCGAAGCAGGTGAACTACGGAGGACCTCGGCGCAGCAGTGACACCTGGTGGATGTCGGGCGCACAAACCTTAGTGAATCCCGGCAGATTTGAATCCTCGTCGGAGAACGCGTCGCTGGATCGCGACTGGACCAGGTAAGTAAATGTGCACCATTGACTCGAGTATGTTAAAATTAGGGGTCTCGGTTTGTACTTGAGTATATGCGGTAAAAGGTTGCAGGTCCCAGAGGTTAGACCTACATCTATCTGCTGAACTGGGGTCCACTCTTCATCCAGGTTTTTTAAAGCAATGTTGTTTATTTAGTGTGGCACTGTGGGTACTGCTGTTGATCAGACTCACTGTATGGATCCTGAGGGAGCATTCATATGTTGCGTTTTGGCCTGCGTTTTCATTGCGTTTGAAACGCATTACAACAACTGAGGAGAGTGATTTGCCTAGTTACATTACTGTTAACATTTACGTTTACCAAACGCAACGTAAATGTGATGTTAACACATGTATTTACTTGTGTGTTTTGTAAATGCGTGTGTTAACATTGTGTTAACAAATGTAAACAGTAATGTAATTAGGCAAATCACCTTTCCTCAGCTGTTGTAATGCGTTTCAAACACAATGAAAAGCCAGGCAAGATGCAACATGTGAACGCGCCCTTTTGGTTGCAATTTCATTGCGTTTGAAATGCATTACAACAGCTGATAAGAGGTGATTAGCCTAATTACATTACTGTTTATGGTTTACGTTTGTTATCACAATGTTAACACCCGTTTACAAAATGCATGCGTTAACATCGCGTTTACGATGCGTTTTGTATATGAAAATGTTAACAGTAATGTAATTAGGCAAATCACCTCAGCTGTTATAATGCGTTTCAAACGCAATGAAAATGCAACTTGTGAACGCTCCCTGACAGCTAGAGGGCCTTATTTGCAATGTCACCCTTGCCTACACGTTGGCAGGGTTGTTGCACCTACATCCCAGACACACTGTGGCTGCCATTTCCCTCTGTGCCCACACCTGCATCCCCAGACACACTGTGGCTGCCATTTCCCTCTGTGCCCACACCTGTATCCCCAGACACATTGTGGCTGCCATATTCATCTGTGCCCACACCTGCATCCCCAGACACACTCTGGCTGCCATTTTCCTCTGTGCCCACACCTGCATCCCCAGACACACTATGGCTGCCATATTCATCTGTGCCCACACCTGCATCCCCAGACACACTCTGGCTGCCATTTCTCCCTGTGTCTACACGTGCATCCCTAGACACATTGTGGCTGCCATATTCATCTGTGCCCACACCTGCATCCCCAGACACATTGTGGCTGCCATATCCGCCTGTGCCCACACCTGCATCCCCAGACACACTGTGGCAGCCATTTTCCTATGTTCCCACACCTGCATCCCCAGACACACTATGGCTGCCATTTCCCCCTGTGTCCATACCTGCATCCCCAGATACACTGTGGCTGCCATTTTCCTGTGTTCCCAAACCTGCATCCCCAGACACATTGTGGCTGCCATTTTCCTATGTTCCCTGACCTGTTTTGCCAGAAACATTCAGTATGAAGCTTGCAGTAGAACTAACCTAGGAGCTAAAGATTTCTCACAGTAAAACACAGTCTATCCTGATGTCTTCAGGAAGAACTGCTCCTGTCAGATGAGGATGATCGATGCCGGGGATGGGGTGGGCTGAATGTGACTGGGGAATGAGTGATATTTCACGTGGGAACATGGAAGGTAAGTAATGTGAATGCATTGAACTGATGGTTCTCTGCATAACACTACATACCTCTTCTTCTTCACACTATACTGGAGCTGCAGGAGCGTGCACGTGCTTCTACAGCTCCTCCAGTGGGTGTGATGGAAGCCCCGCCCACACAGCAGACATGATGATGACATTCTGTGCTACAGAATGAGCTGTGATGGCAGCTATTGCTCAATAAATATACCACATCCCACGCTCAAATACTTTTAAAACACAATTATATTACTTATATTCATTATGGGGGCATTGTGTTTTTGAAAGCCCTTGTTGAGAATACCCCTTTAAGTCCCAGGCTGCAATGATCAGCTGTAAGGTGTCTGTAATGATGCTTTATTGACAATCCTTGGTCCCATTACAGCAAAAAATGTTCAAACTCTGATTGTCACTGGGGCCAAATTTATTTTTTGGCTGGATCTACAATTGTAAAATATACAGTTTCGACTTGCATACAAATTCAACTTAAGAACAAACCTCCGGACCCTATCTTGTACGTAACCCGGGGACTGCCTGTATATCAAAACCACAAAAGAACAATGTTTGTATTATTTGTGTTCTTTTTGTGTTAATTTTATGATTTAAGGAAAACCTCAATTAAAACTATACATTGAAAAAGCTTTTTTCATTTTTTGTAATGTTATCTTCAAATAAAATTACGAAGAGTGGGAATTCCGTTCCCCCCGATTACGTGGCCATTAACACCCGTGCAGATCACGAGCAACAATCACTCCGGCTTGAGATTACTGAGGCACATAGGAAAACGCACGATTCCAGCTTCCAAATGATTGCACGATGCAAAAGTAAAATGCAAAGCTTTATTCCATCACATAAATAAAAAAGATACAGGGGATACAGCAAGCAAGTAGTCTACCTGGCTACATCCCTGGCAGGCCCCTGGTACCAAGGGGCCCAAAGAGTGCCAAGAGTGCCAAGAAAATATTCCCCACACCATGACACCACCACCACCAGCCTGACCCGCTGATACAAGGCAGGATGGATCCATGCTTTCATGTTGTTGACGCCAAATTCTGACCCTACCATCCGAATGTCGCAGCAGAAATCGAGACTCATCAAACCAGGCAACGTTTTTCCAATCTTCTACTGTCCAATTTCGATGAGCTTGTGCAAATTGTAGCCTCAGTTTCCTGTTCTTAGCTGAAAGGAGTGGCACCCGGTGTGGTCTTCTGCTGCTGTAGCCCATCTGCCTCAAAGTTCGACGTATTGTGCGTTCAGAGATGCTCTTCTGCCTACCTTGGTTGTAACGGGGGGCGATTTGAGTCACTGTTGCCTTTCTATCAGCTCGAACCAGTCTGCCCATTCTCCTCTGACCTCTGGCATCAACAAGGCATTTCCGCCCACAGAACTGCCGCTCACTGGATTTTTTTTCTTTTTTCGGACCATTCTCTGTAAACCCTAGAGATGGTTGTGCGTGAAAATCCCAGTAGATCAGCAGTTTCTGAAATACTCAGACCAGCCCTTCTGGCACCAACAACCATGCCATGTTCAAAGGCACTCAAATCACCTTTCTTCCCCATACTGATGCTCGGTTTGAACTGCAGGAGATTGTCTTGACCATGTCTACATGCCTAAATGCACTGAGTTGCCGCCATGTGATTGGCTGATTAGAAATTAAGTGTTAACGAGCAGTTGGACAGGTGTACCTAATAAAGTGGCCGGTGAGTGTACATCAGTCATATCTACAGTGTGTAAGGCAATAATACTCTAATATACATCAGTCATATCTACAGTGTGTGAGGCAATAATACTCTAATATACATCAGTCATATCTACAGTGTGTGAGGTAATAATACTCCAATATACATCAGTCATTTCTACAGTGTGTGAGGTAATAATACTCCAATATACATCTGTCATATCTACAGCATGTGAGGTAATAGTACTCCAATATACATCAGTCATATCTACAGCATGTGAGGTAATAGTACTCCAATATGCATCAGCTATATCTACAGTATGTGAGGTAATAATACTCCAATATACATCAGCTATATCTACAGTATGTGAGGTAATAATACTCCAATATACATCATCCATATCTGCAGTATGTGAGGTAATAATACTCCAATATACATCAGTCATATCTACAGTATGTGAGGTAATAATACTCCAATATACATCAGCCATATCTACAGTATGTGAGGTAATAATACTCCCATATACATCAGTCATATCTACAGTATGTGAGGTAATAGTACTCCTATATACATCAGTCATACCTACAGAATGTGAGGTAATAATACTCTAATATACTCCTGCCATAACTACAGTGTGTGAGGCAATAATACTCCAATATACATCAGTCATATCTACAGTATGTGAGGTAATAATACTCCAATATACAGCAGTCATAGCTACAGTGTGTAAGGTAATAATACTCCAATATACATCATTTATATCTACAGAGTGTGAGGTAATAATACTCCTATATATACATCAGTCATATCTACAGTATGTGAGGTAATAATACTCCAATATACAGCAGTCATATCTACAGTGTGTGAGGTAATAATACTCCAATATACTTTAGTCATATCTACAGTGTGTGAGGTAATAATACTCCCATATACATCAGTCATATCTACAGTATGTGAGGTAATAATACTCCAATATACATCATCCATATCTGCAGTATGTGAGGTAATAATACTCCAATATACATCATCCATATCTACAGTATGTGAGGTAATAATACTCCAATATACATCATCCATATCTGCAGTATGTGAGGTAATAATACTCCAATATACATCAGTCATATCTACAGTATGTGAGGTAATAATACTCCAATATACATCAGCCATATCTACAGTATGTGAGGTAATAATACTCCCATATACATCAGTCATATCTACAGTATGTGAGGTAATAGTACTCCTATATACATCAGTCATACCTACAGAATGTGAGGTAATAATACTCTAATATACTCCTGCCATAACTACAGTGTGTGAGGCAATAATACTCCAATATACATCAGTCATATCTACAGTATGTGAGGTAATAATACTCCAATATACAGCAGTCATAGCTACAGTGTGTAAGGTAATAATACTCCAATATACATCATTTATATCTACAGAGTGTGAGGTAATAATACTCCTATATATACATCAGTCATATCTACAGTATGTGAGGTAATAATACTCCAATATACAGCAGTCATATCTACAGTATGTGAGGTAATAATACTCCAATATACTTTAGTCATATCTACAGTGTGTGAGGTAATAATACTCCCATATACATCAGTCATATCTACAGTATGTGAGGTAATAATACTCCAATATACATCAGTCATATCTACAGTGTGAGGTAATAATACTCCAATATACTTTAGTCATATCTACAGTGTGTGAGGTAATAATACTCCAATATACATCAGCCATACCTACAGTGTGTGAGGTAATAATACACCAATATACTTTAGTCATATCCACAGTGTGTAGATATGATTTTGTTTTTACAACTTTCCGTGTATTGACCAAGTAAGCTGTGCTCACTACCTGCAAGTCCTACTCACGTAATGAATACCAAACTAGCTTTACACATCAAAAATAGAAAAAAGTTTAACCCTTTATGGACCAGGCCCTTTTTTGTTTTTTTCATTTTTATTTTTCACTCCCCACAATCAATAATCTATAACTTTTTTTTTTTTACACGTAAAGAGCTGTGTGATGGTTTGTTTTCTGTGTAACAAATTGCATATTTATTATTCTATGCTGTGTACTGGGAAGGGGGAAAAAAATTCAAAATTCAGTAAAATTTGTTAAAAAACGCATTTGCTGCGTTTTTTTGTGGGGTTGGAATTTACAGCATTCACTGTGCGTCATAAATGACTTGTCTACTTTATTCTTTGGGTCAGTGCTATCACAGGGATATAACATTTCTATAGGTTTTATAATGTTTTCATACTTTTACAAAACTTAAAAACTCGTGTGGAATTTTTTTTTATTTTGCTATCTTCTGGTGCTAATAACTTTTATATACTTTGGTGTACGGAGCTGTGGGTGGTATCTTTCTTTGCGTCTTTTGATGAAGTTTTCAATGCTACCATTTTTAAGACTGTGCAACCTTTTGAGCACTTTTTATAGATTTTTTTATATTTTTCAAAAAAGTGCCATTTTTGACTTTGGGCGCTATTTTCCTTTACGGGGTTAAACAGTGGAAAAAACCTTATTATATTTTGATAGATCGTGCATTTTCGGATGCGGCAATATCTAATGTGTTTGTGATTTTTACTTTTTTTTTACTATTTATATCAGTTCTAGGGAAAGGGGAGTGATTTGAATTTTTAATTCTAAATTTTTAGTTTTACTTTTACTATTTATCAGACTCCCTATGGCACTTTAACCCTAGGTAGTCAGATTGATTCTGTCATATACTGCCATACTACAGTATGGCAGTATATGGGGATTTTCATCGTCATACATCACAATGTACAATTAGCACATAGTAATGAATGGGTTAAATCCAGAAGACCCGAGGCTGTCATGGCAACCGGTCACTGCTCCCCGATGACATCACGATGCTAGCCCGTGAGCCCTCCCCATGCACCCGAAGCCGACCGGCGACACAATGGTCGTGAAAGGGTTAAAAGGAACAACCACAAGAAAAAAAGAAATGGCACTTATAGCATAAATAGACATCTAAATTCAGAGCGAAGAAGAACTGGGGGGATCAGGGCTATAACGCCTCTAATATAGTAAATCTATAGTGATGGGACATATTATACTGCAGGAAAAATAATCCCATATTTAGATTTCTATAGCAGGACAGAGACCCATAACATGAACAATGAACACTGGAAAATAAAAACCTCCAACAAAGTAAAATCTTTTCTTCCATCTCTAGTAAAAAAAAGTATTGAAATATAATAAATAATTCCAATAAAACAATAAGTAGAATGAATATAAACTCCATCTCATACACTAAAATAGGCAGCGACACGGGTATAGAGACCAAGTAATATAAAGTTATGTACAATCTGCACATATTTGGTATCTCCATAATCGTAGTGACCTGTAGAAGAAGGAAAAGGTTATTCAATGTCACAATACTTAAAACACAACAACAAGGCTGAAACATAGTTTTTTTTTCTTAATTCTCCCGCAAAGTGTTAATAAACATTATTCAGTAGACCAAGATGAAACTGAGGCCTAGTTTCCATCCCAGCACATCCTGGAGAGGTGTGAGAGCCCCGCCCTGACATTACCCTCACAATAGTAACGTCTCCAGTCATTCAGGTGCTGATGCTGCTCCCCCGGCTCTCAGTGCAGGTGAATGGGGGAAATACACATAAAGACAATGAGAATGTAAATCCCTTTCATTATGAATAGGTCTGACAGTCACACCCAGGACCTCAGGGGTTGGTGCTTCTGCAGGACTCTCTGCCCTCTTACTGTCAAAACGTGCAAACACTTCAGCACATAACCTGAGAATTTACTACAAAGCTAGTTACTGATATCAGAAATCACAGCTTGCCTATTTCCCCCCCCCCAATCCTCTTTTTTTTGTTAAGGGACTAAATAAGGCCCTAAAAAGTTAAGGTCATGTAAATTACATGTTATCTCTACAAACGTCGTCATCATCAGATATGTCGAGTAAGATACAATTCATATAAAAAGACAAGAAGATATAAAGGTGACATAGGAAATACAAAATCTTGTTATCTGCTGGATATGTCATTGTATAACATTGGAATACTTGTTGTGTTGTATTATGATAAAACTAATAAAAATAATTTAAAAAAAAACGTGACTAACATGGCATTAGCTCCTCTATGAGAGACGACCCGACTCCTCTTCTCCCCTACTTTGAGGAAACTTTATGTGGTAAAACCAGAAAGTTTTTATTTTAGTTCAAAGATCTTCCAGGGAGATCCGTGGATTTCTAATTCTTTCCTATACGCTCACTAGCGGCAATTGATATATAAGTGATCTTGTATGGCAGGAGAAGGTCAATAATCCCATAAACAGAACGGGACAAAGGGAGATCCATAACTTGTAGGTGAACACTATAAAAGAAAACCTCCAACAAAATAAAATCTTTCCTTCCATCTCTAATAAAAATCATATAAAAATATAATCAATTATTCCAATAAAACCAGTAGTATAAATAAAAACTTCACCTCATCTGCTAAAAACAGGCAACAATATGGGCAGATAGACCAAATAATAAAAGAAAAAACTTCTGGTTCTTTAAATCTAATGGTTTATTACAAAAATTATTTTATTGTTCAAATGTCATAAAACCATAAAAACCTGCACATATTTGGTATCTCCATAATCGTAGTGACCTGTAGAAGAAGGTAAAATGTTATTCAATGATGGAATATGAGACATAAAAACCAGAACTAAATTGCAGTTTATTTGAAAATTCTCACACAGAAAGGTTAAACAATAATTATTAATTTAGGAAAAAGTGAAACTGAGGCCTAGTTTCCATCCCAGCACATCCTGGAGAGGTGTGAGACCCCCGCCCTGACATTGCCCTCACAATAGTAACGTCTCCAGTCATTCAGGTGCTGATGCTGCTCCCCCGGCTCTCAGTGCAGGTGAATGGGGGAAATACACATAAAGACAATGAGAATGTAAATCCCTTTCATTATGAATAGGTCTGACAGTCACACCCAGGACCGCAGGGGTTGGTGCTTCTGTAGGACTCTCCGCCCTCTTACTGTATATAAGATGATGTTTCAGTCCTGAATCCTTCAGATGAGACACAACTTCTGCTGCTCGTGTATTGTGAGTACGCTGGATGTACAGGAGGCGGCTGGAGGATATTCCTGTCCTGACTGCAGAAAGAAACATCCGTGACGTCCGTAATCACCTAAAGAAAAGGAATCTTGGGAATATAATGGAGAATTTATCTACTCAGCCTAAGATGGAGGAGACCAGAGTCTGCTGCACCTACTGCGATTCTCCTGATCGGCTGTAAGAACATGTCTGCAGTGTGAGGCTTCTTTCTGTGAGAAACACTTACATAGACACAGTAAGTCCTCAGAACATATTTTGGTTGATCCTGATGTTAACCTGGAGGAAAGAAAATGCTCCACACACAATGAGGTACTGTAATACTATTGTCCTATGGATGCCTCCTGTATCTGTGTGTCCTGCTGGGTGGCTGGAGATCACATGGGACATGAGGTGGAGATATTGGATGTGGCCTCTGAGAAGAAGAAGGAGAAGCTGAGATCTGCTGTTGAGAAAATGAACTTGGATAAAATGGAAGCAGGGAAAAAAATCCAGAATCTCACAGATCATGGGGTAGAAGAAGAAAAGAAATTATCTGGACTCACTGAGAAAGTCACTAATCTGTTTACTGATCTGAGGAAGAAGCTGGTTGATTTAGAAAGTAGAGTTCTGAGTGAGATCTCCAGACAGAAGGAGCAGGTGTCACTCTCAGTTTCTGACATGATCAGACAGGTGGAGCTACACAAGGATGATCTGACCAAGAAAATTCATCAATTTGAGGAGTCATGTGATATCACAGATCCATTAACCTTATTACGAGAAGATTTATTCAAAGTTGATGTCAGTGATCGGAGCTGTGATGTCATTGGTGATGTAAGAGAAGCTCACAGTCTGGATTATGTGGTAGTGTCACAGATATTATACAGAGGACTGCTGCTCTTTGTGGAGGATCTGAATAATCTGAAAAGAACGAGCCAGTTCCCAATGATGGAGAAATCTGAGGTATTACTGGATATAGACTCGGCTCATGATATCATTATATCACAGACTCTTACATCCGCTTCTTATACTGCAACGTCACAGAGCAGACCTGATGGACCCGAGAGGTTTGAGTCCTGTCAGGTGTTCAGCTCCCGCAGCTTCTCCTCTGGGAGACATTACTGGGAGGTGGATGTGAGTCAGGCGGAGAAATGGATCATTGGAGTGGCCGGGGAAAGTCTGGAGAGGAAAGCGGTGGGTACCGAGTCATTCATTGCTTTTAATGAGAAATCCTGGGGTTTGATGGTTATTAATAGCCTTGGTGTGCTTCATAACAATATATTTACAAGTCTGGAATCAGCGTCTCCTGTGAAGGTTGTTGGGATCTATCTGGACAATGAGGCCGGGCATCTGTCCTTCTATCAGCTGTGTGACCCCATCAGACACTTACACACCTTCACCGCCTCCTTCACCGAGCCGCTCTATGCCCCCCTCTGTATGTATGACAATTGTATCCTCACAATCTTAAAATAATTTAGCAAAATTGTGGCTGTAATATGTTAAAATGACTCTCTGCCTCTAAGATCCTCTCAATCAGATTTCCTCCATAGATGTAGAAATAAGTGATAGATATTACTGCTCTTCTCACTTGTACTTTATTAATTTGCTGTTGATGTCTTATGTGATTACTGTTGCCTTGTGATCAGAAATCGTTATCTTCTACTAATGAGGAATAGATAACAATGTCTATTGTTTGTCTGTTTAGATTTATATCCTTTCTATGGTCCCATAATAATGGTTTTAACAAGATGAAATAAACAGTTAAACAATAAAAAGTTTTAAAGCACAACTTATTTTTTCCATGTGTCTGACTGATGGATTCACTTTCTTAGAATTATGTGTCTCTATGGTAACAGACAACAAACAAAAAAATATTTTTCCTACTCCATATTCTACCATCTGTCCCTCCTTGTAGTAGAAGGTCAAAGGAGGGATGACGGCTAAATCAGAACACACAAGGTTTATTTATTGTCAGTTACCATGGATACACATAGATCTACCTGTGAGCTGCATGCACAGAAAGATAGGGAAATTGTCACCAAACCCAGAAAGTGTTTCATCATTTCTCATGGGATATGTACTGGGATAATAACAGGGATTTTGTTGAGAATGCAGTCATGGACAGTGGAGACCCCTCGGCTCTCTGCAGAGGGTTTCTCCACCATTACTGCCTTCTGCTCTGAGCGATGACTGTGGCCAATAAGGAGACTTCTACAGCTGTCACTCAGAGCAGGAAGGGGGGTTTGTGTGGGAAGTCACTGACAAGAGTTGAGGGCACCTCATGAAGGATCACCATTGGGGGGGCTGCTGCCTACTATGTTACTATGTGATTTTAAATGTTACAAAACACTGGATACAGATAGAGAGCGATGCATCCCCACAGTCTTCCATAAGTGTTAGATTATGGGCATCAATCTTGAGCAAGCCGTTGCATGGCTCTTTACTATGTACATCCAAAGTTAGGAAATAGCAGAAAAAAGGAGACAACAGAGGACGGCGCCTCGGGTGATAACGTCTGCTGTTTCCAGCTGTATCGTAGGGAGAATTAGAGGTGCTCACCTGGTGAATTCTTTATTAGTAGGCTCATAGAATAGCTAGACAAGCATGGAGAGCAGTAATATAGACAATGTGGGTCCAATCTGCTAGGTGTATTTGTAGGGGGTGTCACTGTCTGTGCAGCTCCCACATCTCAAAATCCAGAGACACTACTGGGGGTCCAGTAAACGGCATAAGACAAAGTGGAAAAAAGGCAAGAGCTGTCGTGGGGCGCTGACAGTACACCTCCACAGAAATTCAAACATAGGACGACGAATGACCAGGATAATACACATTGACATTCTTATATACTAATACATAGAAAACAAATTACTTACCAGCGTTTTGGAGTGGAACTTCCGGCTCATATTAGGTTAGGTACGCATGTGCAGAGATGGAAGTTTCACTCCGAGAAGCTGGTACGTGTAAATCATTTGTTTTCTATGTATTAGTATATGTATACCTACTCTATGGAGTCCAAGAATTTAGCCCTTAAGCTCCGCCCACTTCCACAAAATGGCGTCCTAACGCAAAATTTACTCCACACAATCTCAGCACCCAGCCAATCCACTGCCACCACCAGGAGTTGCTTACGCAAAGAAGGCCGTAGGCACCTCAACCACACAGACAATGCACCCTGATGATTACACAGCACATGCACTCACTACTTATAACTTTTACAACTATAAATTCACACAGAACATGCAAACGCTTACTACATGGATTATACTAACAGTGACCTCTGGTAACGTGATTCCCTTCAGAGACTCAGTTTCTTTAAGGCTACAAGCAGAGACTTATTAAAATAACACTCAAAGAATAAAATTGTCAGATAAAATGAAAAAGATTAAAAACAATACACATACGATACTTACAGTTAGGACAAAGGAAACAAAAAACTCTTGCTAGTGAAATAATAAGAAATTCTTTGACCCAAGGACTGGGCATAGAAGAGAACAGAAGAAAACTCCAGCGCAGGCTCCTTGGTCTTTATAAAATCAACTTTTCTTTATTCAGCATATAGCATAGACGTACATCAGGTAAAACACAATGGGGGTCATTTACTAAGGGCCTGATTCACGTTTTCCACAACGTGTTACCCGAATATTTCCGCCGATTTTCCCTGAATTGCCCCGGGTTTTTGGCGCACGTGATCGGATTGTGGCGCCTCGGCGCCGGCATGCATGTGATGGAAATCGGGGGCGTTGCCGAACAAAAACCCAACGGATTCGGAGAAACCGCCGCATTTTTTTAAAAAAAGTGTCGCGGGACACGCACTTACCTTCACCAAGTATAGGATCGTGAACTCTGGCGGGCCTCGGCGGACTTCAGCGCAGCAGCGACACCTGGTGGATGTTACTAACTGCCTTAGTGAATCGCCGGAAGACCCGAATCCACCGCAGAGAACGCACCGCTGGATCGCGAATGGGCCAGGTAAGTAAATCTGCCCCAATAGGTTCTGATCTACGCGTTTTGGCTAAAAAGCCTTAGTCTTGATCTGATTTTATAAAGTTGATTTTATAAAGACCAAGGAGCCTGCGCTGGAGTTTTCTTCTGTTTTCTTCTTTGCAAGGATATGCCTTTGCCTTGGGCACTCCAAGCGCAGCTGGCCGGTCCACTGTCAGGTGGGAGAAGTTTGGAGCTGACTACCGTGGGAGTTTAAGTTTGTGTGAGGACTGGGCATAGACATCTATCCAGTCTTCTAGTGTTTATAGAGTCCTCCAGACTGAATAACCCCATGTGGCTGCTTCACTAATTTAAACCCAGGGGATTTTTGACCCCCCAGGGGATTTTCTATCCCCCTCCTATCAGTGAGGTACTTTTTGGGTCTGGGTTTTTATCAACATAACTTTTGATTAGAAGATGGCACAATTGTGCCATGGCTTTCAACCAAACGGGTACGTTATTCCCATCAACCACATACCAAACTCGGGGTGTCTTAGCCTAATATCAGGGGTGTTCTGCTATTGGCTGCTAACATTCTGATTTTCGCTCCAGGAGTGTGTCTAGACCCCATAACTGTCCTGTGTAACTGGGGACCCATAATTATGAATTATGCCCCAGTTATGGACAGCTATGATATTCCCATTGTCGAGGTTTTGGAGGAAAAACCAAAGTCTGCTGGTTATTTAACCCCCCGTTGTTCCTGAACCACTCTGGCCTAAGGTGTTAATTTCGTCACCTTTGCACGTTTCTCTGATCAAACAGACTCACTGGGGTGCAGAGACGCACTGTCCAGTGACTCTTCCTGGCTGGTTGTAAAACTGTAGAGTGTAATATTATCACAGTATATAAGACTTGCAATGTGTATTATCCTGCTCATTCGTCGTCCTATGTTTGAGAAAGGGTCGAGTACCCGAAATGCGTCACAGAGGACCATTATATTAAGAATTTCTTTTATTCTTTACTTTGATAAAATCTAAATAAAATAACAAAGTGATCAGATGTTTTTTTGACTATTTGGAGTATGTGAATTTCTGGGGAAGTGACTGTCAGCGCCCCACCACAGCTCTTGCCTTTTCTCCACTTTGTCTTATGTACATCCGAAGCAGCGCTGAAGATATGGGATTTATACACAGAGAAACCTTCACTATTTACTCTGAAAATTGGGGACCTTCCTTGCAAAATTTTACAGGTTTTTTGGAAGATCTGGACCTACAATGTATGATAGAACATGGAATAAACTCTATAGCTGATATATGGGGTAAAACCCATTTATTACCATTCAAAATTATTTGTGAAAAATTAGATATTTCTGTAAAAGAATTTTAGAAGTACCTACACATTAGACACTTTCTAACTATGGTACCAGAGAAATGTTGGGGTCCCCAATCAATATCTATCTTTAATAGACTTAAAGCAACAAAAGGAATATCTCTAGCATATAAAGCTATAGAGGGGATGTGGTATACAGAAGCCTCACCATGTCTGGAGCAATGGGAGCTGGACCTTTACATTTCTGTTGACGACATTTCCTGGGAAAATATTTTCAAACTAACAACATCCTTTCTCACAGAACTGCTGGTCTGCAGCAAGAACGGCATACGATGGTAGACGGCGTCTTATTGCCCTCCCTGCCCCTCTGACCCAAGTGCATTGGAAAATTTGATTTGCGGCAGCAATTTATCATCCTCATTTTTTATTCCAAATATCCCTTATACCCCTGATATATACTGGATGCGCTCCACATGCTGCAGTTTTAAAAAATAATGCTCATTGCATTCGCACCTGGACCCCTACAGCAGGTTATGACCCTATATGCATTGCCATATTTGAGAGAAATTTTCTAATAAACTGGGTCTGCATTTCCTGTTCTAACCCCTTATGAAAATGAAAAATTTGTCAAAATAGATTTTTTTGGGAAAAATAAATAATTTTGCTTTTTGTAGTATAATTCTGCAAAAAATCAAAATGTAAAAATGATCATTATACCCATTTATAAATTCCTTGGGGATATAGTTTTCAAAATGGGGTCACTTGTTTGGGGTTTCCACTGTGTTGTTATTCCAGGGGCTTTCCAAATGCAACACAGTCCCCGAAAACAATCCCAACTAAATCTGCTTCTAAAAGTCAAACAGCGCTCTGTTCCTTCAAACCCCCATGTGCCCCTACAGCAGTTTAGGGCCACAAATATAATACTGACATATTTAAGAAAAAGTGGGTGACAACATTTTTCATTTTTTTATTTGTGTATATGTGTAAATTGTCTTTTCTCGTCTTTTCTTATCAATACCATATATAAAAAATATAGAAATTTCAAAATTTTATCAATATTGTAATTTAAGTATCGTGAAAAACTTAAAGGTTTAACAAATTTTCTATAAGTTTTTTTGAATAGTGTAAGATGAGCAGTTGTGAAAACTTGATGATTTTTTGGGAAATTTAGGCCTTACAAAGCCCTTTCACAACTGCATTGGTCCCTAAAGAAATGGCTTTTAAAATTTTATTAAAAATGAGGAAAATTGCAGTTTGACTTACAACCAACCTCATAAGATAAAAGGATAGTGGGAAAAGTAAATCCCACATAAAGCAGACGTATGATAAATGTTAATAACTTCATTTGTTTGGTGGTATGAATATCTGTCGGAAAAGCAGAAATTTCACATTTTGAAAATAGCTATTTTTTCAAAATTTTCACCAAATTCACTCCGTTTTCATAAATACAACATAATAAACATGAAAAAACAATATCAAAATCACTTGGTAAATTAAAGTTTTCCAAAGTTATTATCATCTAAAGTGAAGATAAAAACAAGTGTTGGTGATAAAAAGGGTTATTTTGGGTAACTTTTAAAAATAAATATATACAATATACAATATCGCCACAACCATAATGACCCCCAAAATAAAATTTCACATATTTTGTATGTATATTTTTTTATGTATTCTACTTTTTTTTACAGCTTTAGACAACAAAAATAGTCCAAAAAAGTAGAGGAAAAATGAAACATAGAAAACAAATGGCAGTCATAGCATTAATAGACATCTAAATTCAGAGTGTAGAAGAACGGGGGGGGGGGGGGTGTTCAGGGCTATAATGGCTCTAATATAATAAATCTATAGTGAGGGGCCATATTATACTGCAGGGAAAATAATCCCATATTTCCATATTTAGATTTCTATAGCAGGACAGAGACCCAAAACTTGCACAATAAACCCTGGAAAATAAAAACCTCCAACAAAGTAAAATATTTTCTTCCTTCTCTATTAAAAAAAAGTATTGAAATATAATAAATAATTCCAATAAAACAACAAGTAGAATGAATATAAACTCCATCTCATCCACTAAAATAGGCAGCGATACGGGTATAGAGACCAAATAATATAAAGTTATGTACAATCTGCTCATATTTGGTATCTCCATAATCGTAGTGACCTGTAGAAGAAGGAAAAGGTTATTCAATATCACAATACTTAAAATACAACAACAAGGCTCAAACATAGTTATTTTTTCTCAATTCTCCCACAGAAAGTGTTAATAAACATTATTCAATAAGCCAAGATGAAACTGAGGCCTAGTTTCCATCCCAGCATATCCTGGAGAGGTGTGAGACCCCCGCCCTGACATTACCCTCACAATAGTAACGTCTCCAGTCATTCAGGTGCTGATGCTGCTCTCCCGGCTCTCAGTGCAGGTGAATGGGGGAAATACACATAAAGACAATGAGAATGTAAATCCCTTTCATTATGAATAGGTCTGACAGTCACACCCAGGACCGCAGGGGTTGATGCTTCTGCAGGACTCTCCGCCCTCTTACTGTATATAAGATGATGTTTCACTCCTGAATCCTTCAGATGAGACACAACTTCTGCTGCTCGTGTATTGTGAGTGCGCTGGATGTACTGGAGGCGGCTGGAGGATATTCCTGTCCTGACTGCAGAAAGAAGCATCCGTGACGTCCGATCTTGGAGAAGAACAGGAATCTTGGGAATATAATGGAGAATTTATCTACTCAGCCTAAGATGGAGGAGACCAGAGTCTGCTGCACCTACTGCGATTCTCCTGAACCGGCTGTAAGAACATGTCTGCAGTGCGAGGCTTCTTTCTGTGAGAAACACTTACAGAGACACAGTAAGTCCTCAGAACATATTTTGGTTGATCCTGATGTTAACCTGGAGGAAAGAAAATGCTCCACACACAATGAGGTACTGAAATACTATTGTACTATGGATTCCACCTG
Organism: Engystomops pustulosus; assembly: GCF_040894005.1. NCBI lineage: Eukaryota > Metazoa > Chordata > Amphibia > Anura > Leptodactylidae > Engystomops > Engystomops pustulosus. The sequence goes on from NC_092418.1 coordinate 10,659,272, forward strand.
TATCTGTGTGTCCTGCTGGGTGGCTGGAGATCACATGGGACATGAGGTGGAGATATTAGATGTGGCCTCTGAGAAGAAGAAGGAGAAGCTGAGATCTGCTGTTGAGAAAATGAACTTGGATAAAATGGAAGCAGGAAAAAAAATCCAGAATCTCACAGATCATCTATCTGGACTATGAGGCCGGGCGTTTGTCCTTCTATCAGCTGTGTGATCCCATCAGACACTTACACACCTTCACCACCTCCTTCACCGAGCCGCTCTATGCCGCCCTCTGTATGTATGACAATTGTATCCTCACAATCTTAAAATAATTTAGCAAAATTGTGGCTGTAAAATGTAAAACTAAATATCCGACTTCTAAGATCTTCTCATTTCTATTACTGTGCTGATTCATTACTGAATATATATTAATGGACATTTCTTTTGGTGCCAAAGCTCCAGATTTCCTCCATAGATGTAGAAATAAGTGATAGATATTACTGTTCTTCTCACTTGTACTTTATTAATTTGCTGTTGATGTCTTATGTGATTACTGTTGCATTGTGATCAGAAATCGTTATCTTCTACTAACGAGGAATAGATAACAATGTCTATTGTTTGTCTGTTTAGATTTATATCCTTTTTATGGTCCCATAATAATGGTTTTAACAAGATGAAATAAACAGTTAAACAATAAAAAGTTTTAAAGCACAACTTATTTTTTCCATGTGTCTGACTGATGGATTCACTTTCTTAGAATTATGTGTCTCTATGGTAACAGACAACAAACAAAAAAATCTTTTTCCTACTCCATATTCTTCCATCTGTCCCTCCTTGTAGAAGAAGGTGAAAGGAGGGATGACGGCTAAATCAGAACACACAAGGTTTATTTATTGTCAGTTACCATGGATACACATAGATCTACCTGTGAGCTGCATGCACAGAAAGATAGGGAAAAGGTCATCAAACCCAGGAAAGTGTTTCATCATTTCTCATGGGATATGTACTGGGATAATAACAGGGATTTTGTTGAGAATGCAGTCATGGACAGTGTAGACCCCTCAGCTCTCTGCAGAGGGTTTATCCACCATTACTGCCTTCTGCTCTGAGTGATGGCTGTGGCCAATAAGTAGACTTTTACAGCTGTCACTCAGAGCAGGAAGGGGGGTTTGTGTGGGAAGTCACTGACAAAAGCTGAGGGCACTTCATGAAGGATCACCAGTGGGGGGGCTGCTGCCTACTATGTTACTATGTGATGTTAAATGTTAAAAAACACTGGATACAGATAGAGAGCGATGCATCCCCACAGTCCTCCATAAGTGTTAGATTATGGGCATCAATCTTGAGCAAGCCGTTGCAAGGCTCTTTACTATGTACATCCAATGTCAGGACATAGCAGAAAAAAGGAGACAACAGAGGACGTCGCCTCGGGTGATAACGTCTGGTGTTTCCAGCTGTATCGTAGGGAGAATTAGAGGTGCTCACCTGGTGAATTCAGACAAGCATGGGGATCAGTAATATAGACAACGTGGGTCCAATCTGCTAGGTGTATTTGTAGGGGGTGTCACTGTCTGTGCAGCTCCCACAGCTCAAAATGCGGAGGCACCACTGGGGGTCCAGTAAATGGCATAAGACAAAGTGGACAAAAGGCAAGAGCTGTCGTGGGGCGCTGACAGTGCACTTCCCCAGAAATTCACATACTCCAAATAGTAAAAAAAATACTGATTACTTTGTTATTTTATTATTCATTTTATCAAAGAAAAAAATGAAGGACATGCTTAATATAATGGTCCTCTGTGACGCATTTCGGGTACTCGACCCTTTCTCAAACATAGGACGATGAATGGGCAGGATAATACACATTGACAGTCTTATATACTAATACATAGAAAACAAATGACTTGTGGAACTTCCGGCTCATATTAGGTTAGATGCGCATGTGCAGAGATGGAAGTTTCACTCTGAAACGCTGGTACGTGTAAGACATTAGTTTTCTATGTATTAGTATATAAGACGGTCAATGTGTATTATCCTGCTCATTTGCTGGTATGCAGCAAAAATGGCATACGAAGGGAGACACCGTTTTATTGCCCTCCCTGCTCCTCTGACCCTGGTCTCTGTAACTATCCCTGATTTGAAATTTTCCACACAGTCCCACATTATTAAAAAATGTTTACTTTCGGGAGAGTAAAATTGTATTAATTGCATTGGAAAATTTGATTTGCGGCAGCAATTTATCATCCTCATTTTTTTCTTCAAAATACCCCTTATACCCCTGATGAATACTAGATGTGCTCCACATGCTGTGCCCAGAAACGGCGCCATTACAGAGAAATTGCAGTTTTTAAAAATAATGCTCATTGCCTTCTGAGCCGCGCCATGGGCCGTACAGCAGGTTATGACCCTATATGCATTGCCATATTTGAGAGAAATTTTCTAATAAACTGGGTCTGCATTTCCTGTTCTAACCCCTTGTGAAAATGAAAAATTAGGGGTTAAAATAGCTTTTTGGAAAAATAAATATTTTTTCTTTTTGTTGTATAATTCTGCAAAAAGGTAAAAATGATCATTATACCCACTTATAAATTGCTTGGGGGGTACAGTTTGCAAAATGGGGTCACTTGTTTGGCGTTTCCACTGTGCTGTTATTCCCCCCATGTGCTCCTACAGCAGTTTAGGGCCACAAATATAATACTGACATATTCAAGTTTTCATTAGTGTATGTGTGTAAGTTGTGGGAGTAAGTGAAAAAGGAAAATCACTAATAAAAACATGAAAAATGTGTCACCCAATTTTTCTTGAAAATTTTTCTAAATTTTATCAATATTGTATTTTAACTATCGTGAAAAACTTAAAGGTTTTACAAATTTTCTATAAGTTTTTTGAATAGTGTAAGATGAGCAGTTTTGAAAACTTGCTGATTTTTTGGGAAATTTGTGAAATTTAGGCCTTACAAAGCCCTTTCACAACTGCATTGGTCCCTAAAAAATGGCTTTTGAAATTTTATTAAAATGCAGAAAATTGCAGTTTGACTTACAACCCTTCTACCAACCTCATAAGATAAAAGGATAGTGGGAAAAGTGAACCCCACATAAAGCAGACGTATGATAAATGTTAATAACTTAATTTGTTTTCACCACATTCACCCTGTTTTCATAAATAAATGACTAATAAATATCACTCAAATTTTTTTGCTAACATAAAGTTCAATGTGCCATGAAAAAACAATATCAAAATCACTTTTTTAAATTAAAGTTCTCCAAAGTTATTATCATCTAATGTGACGCTGAAAACAAGTGTTGGTGATAAAAAGGCTTTTAAGTTTTAAAAATAAATGTATACATTTACGAAATCGCCACAACCATAATGACCCCCAAAATAACATTTCACGTATCTTGGATGTTTTTGCTTAGATTTTTTAAATGTATTCTACTTGTTAGACAACAAAAACAGTCCAAAAAAGTTAAGGGAAAAAACACATAAAGAAAACAAATGGCACTTGTAGCATTAATAGACATCTAAATTAAGAGTGTAGAAGAACGGGGTGGGGGGGGTCAGGACTATAACGGCTCTAATATAATAAATAAAAAGTATTGAAATATAATAAAAAATTCCAATAAAACAACAAGTAGAATGAATATAAACTCCATCTCATCCACTAAAATAGGCAACGACACGGGTATAGAGACCAAATAATATAAAGTTATGTACAATCTGCACATATTTGGTATCTCCATAATCGTAGTGACCTGTAGAAGAAGGAAAAGGTCATTCAATGTCACAATACTTAAAACACAATAACAAGGTGTAGTTAAAGTTTTTTTTCTCAATCTTCCCACAGAAAGGGTTAATTATAATTAATGAAATCAGATGAAAGTGAAACTCTCCACCACACCCTGAAAAGGTGTGAGACCCCCGCCCTGACGTTACCCTCACAATAGTAACGTCTCCAGTCATTCAGGTGCTGATGCTGCTCCCCTGGCTCTCAGTGCAGGTGAATGGGGGAAATACACATAAAGACAATGAGAATGTAAATCCCTTTCATTATGAATAGGTCTGACAGTCACACCCAGGACCGCAGGGGTTGGTGCTTCTGCAGGACTCTCCGCCCTCTTACTGTATATAAGATGATGTTTCACTCCTGAATCCTTCAGATGAGACACAACTTCTGCTGCTCGTGTATTGTGAGTGCGCTGGATGTACAGGAGGCGGCTGGAGGATATTCCTGTCCTGACTGCAGAAAGAAGCATCTGTGACGTCTGATCTTGGAGAAGAACAGGAATCTTGGGAATATAATGGAGAATTTATCTACTCAGCCCAAGATGGAGGAGACCAGAGTCTGCTGCACCTACTGCGATTCTCCTGAACCGGCTGTGAGAACATGTCTGCAGTGCGAGGCTTCTTTCTGTGAGAAACACTTACATAGACACAGTAAGTCCTCAGAACATATTTTGGTTGATCCTGATGTTAAACTGGGAAAAAGAAAATGCTCCACACACAAGGAGGCGCTGAAATACTATTGTCCTATGGATTCCACCTGTATCTGTGTGTCCTGCTGGGTGGCTGGAGACCACAAGGGACATGAGGTGGAGATATTGGATGTGGCCTCTGAGAAGAAGAAGGAGAACCTGAGATCTGCTGCTGAGAAAATGAACTCTAAAAAAATGGAAGCAGGAAGAAGAATCCAGAATCTCACAGATCATGGGGTAGAAGAAGAAAAGAAATTATCTGGACTCACTGAGAAAGTCACTAATCTGTTTACTGATCTGAGGAAGAAGCTGGATGATCTAGAAAGGAGAGTCCTGGGTGAGATCTCCAGACAGAAGTATCAAGTGTCAACCTCAGTCTCTAACATGATCCGGCAGATGGAGCTACACAAGGATGAGCTGACCAAGAAAATTCATCAATTTGAGGAGTCATGTAATATCACAGATCCATTGGCCTTCTTACGAGATGATTTAACCAGAGGTGACATCATTGATCAGAGCTGGGATGTTCTCGGTGCTAAAAGAAAAGCTCAGAGTCTGGATGATGTCATAGTGTCACAGATATTATACAGAGGACTGCTGCGCTTTGCTGATGATCTGAATAATATGAGAAGAAAACAACAGTTCCCAGTGATTAAAAAATCTGAGGTATTACTGGATAAAAACTCAGCTCATAATAACATCGTTGTTTCAAGGAGTCTCAGATCTGCTTCATATAACGCAACGTCACAGAACAGACCCGATGGGCCCAAGAGGTCAACGTCTGGTCAGGTGTTCAGCTCCTGCTGCTTCTCCTCTGGGAGACATTACTGGGAGGTGGATGTGAGTCAAGTCAAGACATGGATCATTGGAGTGGCCGGGGAAAGTCTGGAGAGGAAGTGGAGGGGTGAAGAATCCTTTATTGGTTACAATAAGAAATCCTGGGCTGTTAATTTCTCTCAAACCCTATGTGCAAGTCATAGTAATATCCATACACCTCTAGAATCAGAGTCTCCTGTGAAGGTTGTTGGGATCTATCTGGACTATGAGGCCGGGCGTCTGTCCTTCTATCAGCTGTGTGACCCCATCAGACACTTACACACCTTCACCGCCTCCTTCACCGAGCCGCTCTATGCCGCTTTCTATGTGGAGAAGAATGGCACTGTCAGTATCGTGAAATAATTACAGTAAAATGTTAGTTGTTAAGCCTTAAAGTGAATCTCTACCTTCCTAGATTCTTTAATAGCTTTGTCTAGAATTGTTTGCTGAAGTTTTACTAAATATATGTTTTATAGCAGTTTGGTCTGTTCTTATGCTGTCCATTTGGGAGACTGTGACAGCCGTCACTCAGATGAAGGAAGAGGGGCTTGTTGTGCAGGGCAATGCTGAGATCAGAGCATTTTGTGAGGGATCAGCATTGGGGTGGCTGCAGGTTATAATATTTTTTCTCAAAGATCTGATGATGTTTAAACTACAGATCCCCACAAAAGTACAAAATAAGATGAAATAACCAATGACTACATAATTCTTATTATTGAAAGTAATGAGTTTTCTTAATTTATTTGACCATCTAAAAATTTAGAAATATTTTATTGATGGACATCAGAAGCCAGATATGCTGCTGGAGCGTTACTAGTGCGTGGGGGTTCATCCTGATCAGATCTATTTTGTATTATGTGATTACTAAATTCTTCTTTATTTTAATTCCAAATAAAATATTTCTATGAGATCTGATTGTGTGATTTGATTTATTATATTTCAATAAACTTCTGTTCAATTCTGAATAGCCGGACCTGACTGATGTCAGCAATTCATGTAATCTGTATGGTGCCCATGTGATTACTCCTCCAGTATCAACTTGTTTAGGACTGGCCGCTGACTTCAGACATCAGAAGACACAGTTCCCAAATCTAGAACAACGTCTTTAGATGTCGTTGTAGTTTCTCCTGCTCCCACGCTAATGGTGGGAGCAGGACTGGGCATCAAACTGTCATACAGTGGCGTAACTAGGAGAGGCTGGGCCCCACAGCAGATTTCTGCATGGGGCCCCCCCTCACCTTAAAAAAAATATATATACATATTTGTAAAATCATGCACATTTATATACTTTGTGGGAGATTTGGCCCAGTAGAGACCATGATAGCGGGGTGCTGTGATGCAGTTCAAGACAGTGACACCAGGGTTTAGTCCAAAACAGGTCTAGCCTGCGTTTATTTCAGCAGGAATCAAAATAAAACAGCCTTCACATTCAGGCATCCAAAACAAAATAATATCCTACCCGTCAGGGTGCTAACTAAACAATGGTTCTCTGACTCACCACTAACAAAATCACTTGGCTGCTCCAGGCACAGAGGTCAGTGCTGTGTGCTCTCCAGCCTCCTTCCAGAGAGAGACAACACTTTCAGCACTGCTCAGCCACTTTATGCACACTGATTAGGCTGCTCCCATCACCTGTGTCCAAGGTGCTGGACAACACCACCTCAGCACTAAGGCCTTGCATAATAGCAAAACCTAGGGGAAACATACCGCCCATCCACAGTTAACCCCTTCAGTGTCTCACATACCCTCCCCCTCTGTTTGACCCTGTGGGGGCGAACACTTTTGGCCATCAGACAGTGGGTACGAGACAGGGCATCGGCATTCCCATGCAGCTTTCCTGCTCAATGTTCCACCGTGAACTTGAAATTCTGCAGCATTAGGAACCACCTTGTGACCCTGGCGTTCCTCTCTTTAGCCTGACTCATCCAGGTGAGGGGAGAGTGATCGGTCACTAGTGTAAACTGTCGCCCTATCAAGTAATATCTCAGGGATTCCAGAGCCCATTTGATCGCCAAGCACTCCCTCTCAACTATGCTATAGTTCTTCTCAGGAGGTGTGAGCTTGCGGCTCAGGAAGGTCACGGGATGTTCCTCACCCTCCACTACTTGGGATAGGACAGCCCCTAAGCCCACGTCAGAAGCGTCAGTCTGCACAATAAAGGTCTTGGTGAAGTTAGGGGTGATCAGTACCGGTCCCTCGCACAAAACCGTCTTAAGTCGCTGAAACGCCCCCTCAGCCTCTTCACTCCACTTTACCATCACCGCCCTGCTACCCTTGGTCAGGTCAGTCAGGGGTGCCGCTATGGTAGCAAAATCGGGGATAAATCGGCGATAATAGCCCACTATGCCTAGGAAAGCCCTCACTTGCTTCTTGCTCATAGGTCGTGGCCACTGCTGGATCGCCTCCACTTTATTTACTTGGGGTTTGATGACACCTCGCCAAATACGGTACCCCAGGTAACGGGCCTCTTCCAGACCCAGTGCACATTTTTGGGGGTTCGCTGTCAACCCTGCTGCCCTCAGGGAGTCTACCACTGCTTGCACCTTGGCCAGGTGACTCTCCCAATCGTTACTATAAACTATGATGTCATCCAGGTAGGCCGAGGCATATCTCCGGTGAGGTTTTAGCACGAGATCCATTAACCTCTGGAATGTGGCGGGAGCCCCATGTAGCCCAAAGGGGAGTACCACGTACTGAAAAAGCCCGTCAGGGGTAACAAAAGCGGTCTTCTCTTTGGCCCCGTCAGTAAGGGGTACCTGCCAATACCCTTTTGTCAGGTCAAGGGTGGAGAAGAACCTAGCCTGTCCAAGTCGTTCTATCAACTCGTCAACCCTGGGCATGGGATAAGAATCAAATTTGGACACCTCGTTCAACTTCCTAAAATCATTGCAGAACCGTAGGGAACCATCAGGTTTGGGAATCAACACAATAGGACTCGACCAGTCACTTTTAGACTCCTCGATAACCCCCAGGTCTAACATCTGCCTGACTTCTTCGGATATGGCAAGCCGGCGCGCTTCAGGGACCCGGTAGGGTTTTTGGTGTACCCGGATGTGGGGTTCGGTTATGATGTCATGCTTGATGACTGAAGTACGTCCCGGTAACTTAGAGAACACATCCACATTTCGGAGCACAAACTCCTTCGCTTCCTGAATCTGGGCCCTGGAGAGGGACTCCGAGATCCGTACTTCAGGCGCCTTGGCATCGGGTACACCTACCTCCGGTGTCCCCTTCTTGGGGACAGACGCTTTTTCTACTCCCACGGCCATCAGGGACTCTCTTTCTCTCCATGGCTTTAGGAGGTTCACGTGGTATATCTGTTCGGGTTTCCTCCTCCCCGGCTGAGATACCTTGTAGGTTACCTCCCCCACTTTCTCCATGACCTCATATGGTCCTTGCCATTTTGCCAAGAACTTGCTCTCAACGGTGGGCACCAGAACTAGCACTCTGTCGCCTGGGTTAAAGGTCCTGAGTCTGGCTGACCTATTGTAGACCCTAGACTGGGCCTCTTGTGCCCTTGTCATGTGCTCCTTTACAAGGGGCATTACCGCCGCTATGCGGTCCTGCATAAGGGAGACGTGTTCTATCACACTACGGTGGGGGGTCCTCTCCTGTTCCCAGGTCTCCTTGGCTACATCCAAAAGCCCACGTGGGGAACGGCCATATAACAGCTCAAAGGGTGAGAAACCCGTGGAGGACTGGGGAACTTCACGTATGGCAAACATCAAATAGGGCAACAAACAATCCCAGTCCTTCCCATCTTTGCTGACCACCCTCTTTAGCATCCCCTTCAAGGTCTTGTTAAACCTCTCGACCAGGCCATCTGTCTGAGGATGATACACAGAGGTGCGGAGCTGTTTAACCTGCAGTAACTTACACATCTCCTTCATTACCCTAGACATGAATGGGGTACCCTGGTCAGTCAAGATTTCCTTGGGGAGGCCTGTGCGTGAGAATACCTGGAACAGCTCCCTAGCAATATTTTTGGAGGAGGTGTTCCTTAATGGAATCGCCTCTGGATACCGCATAGCGTAGTCCAGGATAACCAGGATGTATTGGTGCCCCCTTGAGGATTTGACTATGGGGCCAACCAGATCCATGGCAATCCGTTCAAATGGCACCTCTATGATTGGTAGCGGGACCAAAGGACTCCTGAAGTGGGACACCGGTGCAGTAAGTTGACACTCAGGGCAGGAGCTACAATACCGGCTTACCTCCTCCCACACCCCGGGCCAGAAAAATCTCTGCAGGATCCTCTCTCGGGTCTTCTCAGCACCTAAGTGCCCTCCCAGCACATGTTTGTGTGCCAACTCTAGCACCAGCCTACGGTGAGATTGGGGTACTACAAGTTGCTCAACCTCCTCACCCCGTATCTGGTCGACCCTGTACAACAGTTCCCCAACAATCACCATTCGGGGGTATATTTTGTCAGCCCCTGGTATTTGGAGTACCCCATTTATCACCTTAACATTCTCCCGTGCTTTAAACAAGGTAGGGTCCTGTAGCTGTGCAGCCCCAAAATTTTCATGGGAAATCTCAAGGTCCGGCATGTTGGCCACCTCCTCGTGGCCCTCGACCTCACCAGCTAGGACCTCTAGGGGAGAGAATTCATCACATGGGGTCACCCCTACTGCTGGTGTGGGTACATTGGCCTCAAAGGGTTCAGGGGCCAAGGCCGGACACACGTGATGTCCATTATCTGCAACAGCACCTGCGGTGGGTCTTCGTCTCCAGAGGTCCCAAAACACCGGTAAGTCTCTGCCGATAATAGCCTCATGAAACAGGGTCCCCACCACCCCCACTTCATGGGTAATAGTACCACAAGGGGTATGTAGGTTGATGACAGCAGTGGGATATTCGCGAGTGTCCCCATGTATACACAACACTCCCACTTTCCGCCCACTGTATAGTCCAGGATCAACCAAAGTTCCCCGCACCAGGGTGACCAGACTCCCTGAGTCTAGCAAGGCTTCCACTGTGTGACCCCCGATTGTGACCATACACACTTGGGGTTCTGCATCCGTGATCGACTCGGCTGCCAGAACCGGCCGGGCAAACAGTGACACTCGCCGGGTCTGGTTGCAGTCCATTGGCTCCACTGACAGTGGACAGTTGGCAGCAATATGGCCCATTTCATGGCATCGCCAGCACTGGATACGGCCATGACCTCTGTCACGAGCCTCACTGGGTTTCTGGGAATCCACGCCCCCCAATGAACCCCCTCCCAACCTGACATGTCTCCCCTTTTCCGCAGTAGCAGTCTTACCAGATGGTTTGGTGACCCTGTCACTGGCACTGCTTCGTGTGGGAGAGGTAAGTAGAAGGTCCTCCGTAGCCCGATACCTCTCTACTAGGGACACGAGCTCCTCAGCTTTTGTGGGACCGGCCTGTCCAACCCACCGCTGGAGCCGAGAGGGCAGAGAACGGGTGAACTTGTCGAGGACCACTCTCTCTACCATCTGTGCTGGGGTGCAGTCCTCTGGTTGTAGCCACTTCCGGACAAGATGGATCAGGTCATGCATTTGGGAGCGTGGGGGTAATTTTTCTGAGTAAGCCCACTGGTGGACCCGGCAGGAGCGAACTTGAACGGTGACCCCAAGACGAGCCAGAATCTCCGCCTTTAGCTGGGGGTACTTACGGGCCTCCGCTTCACTCAGGTCGTAGTAAGCCTTCTGCGACTCGCCGGTCAGGAACGGTGCCAGGACATCTGCCCACTGCTCAGCCGGTAACTCCTCTCGCTCAGCTACTCGCTCGAACACAGTGAGATACGCCTCCACGTCGTCGGTCGTCGCCATTTTTTGTAAGGCCTTTTGTACTGCAGCCCGTGCGGAACGCTGGACAACCGGGTACCCTTGCAGACCAGTATGGGACCCCTCAGTAGTCGTCGCTTGTGGTGCTGCCATAACGGCAGAAAATTTTTCCATCATCAGTTGGAACATGGCTCGGGACTCTTCCTGTTGTTGCTGAAGCATGGCTTGCTGCTGGCGGGACCTCTCCTCCTGCTGCTGGAGCATGGCTTGCTGCAGCTGTCGATTAGCCTGGGACTCTTCCTGCTGCTGGCGGGACCTCTCCTCCTGCTGCTGGAGCATGGCTTGCTGCAGCTGTCGATTAGCCCTGGCCTCCTCTTGCAGGTATTTAATAAAGTCCTCCATCTTGGCTTTATCCTGCACTTTGCCTGCTGCTTTCACCCAGGCCATGCAATGTTGCAGGATGTAGCGAGCCTTTCAGGTGTGTGTCTTTTTTGAACTGCCCGCATCCTCCACCATATGTGGGAGATTTGGCCCAGTAGAGACCGTGATAGCGGGGTGCTGTGATGCAGTTCAAGACAGTGACACCAGGGTTTAGTCCAAAACAGGTCTAGCCTGCGTTTATTTCAGCAGGAATCAAAATAAAACAGCCTTCACATTCAGGCATCCAAAACAAAATAATATCCTACCCGTCAGGGTGCTAACTAAACAATGGTTCTCTGACTCACCACTAACAAAATCACTTGGCTGCTCCAGGCACAGAGGTCAGTGCTGTGTGCTCTCCAGCCTCCTTCCAGAGAGAGACCACACTCTTAGCTGTGCTCAGCCACTTTATGCACACTGATTAGGCTGCTCCCATCACCTGTGTCCAAGGTGCTGGACAACACCAACTCAGCACTAAGGCCTTGCATAATAGCAAAACCTAGGGGAAACATACCGCCCATCCACAGTTAACCCCTTCAGTGTCTCACAACTTATACACACGCATAAAGTTTTACTCTCATACACACATTGATACACTCTTACAGTGAACCTGTCACCAATAAAAAGGCACTAGAAGCTGCTTACTAAAATAACATAGAAATCATACATATAGTATATATACACACCATACATCATATACACACAGATACAGCATATACATAAACACACATACAGTATATACACATCATACATCATTTACACACAGATATAGACACACATACAGTATATACACATCATACATCATTTACTCACACAGATATAGACACACATACAGTATATACACATCATACATCATTTACACACAGATATAGACACACATACAGTATATACACATCATACATCATTTACACACAGATAAAGACACACATACAGTATATACACATCATACATCATTTACACATAGATATAGACACACACACAGTATATACACATCATACATCATTTACACAAACAGATACAGACACACATACAGTATATACACATCATACATCATTTACACACACAGATATAGACACACATAGTATATTCACATCATACATCATTTACACACAGATATAGACACACATACAGTATATACACATCATACATCATTTACACACAGATATAGACATATACAGTATATACACATCATACATCATTTACACACAGATATAGATACACATACAGTATATACACATCATACATCATTTACACACAGATATAGACACACATACAGCATATACACATCATACATCATTTACACACACACAGATATAGACACAGATATAGTATATACACGTCATACATCATTTACACACAGATATAGACACATACAGTATATACACATCATACATCATTTACACACACAGATACAGACACACATACAGTATATACACATCATACATCACTTACACACACAGATATAGACACACATACAGTATATACACATGATACATCATTTACACACACAGATAAAGACACACATACAGTATATACACATGATACATCATTTACACACAGATATAGACACACATACAGTATATACACATGATACATCATTTACACACAGAGATATAGATACACATACAGTATATACACATCATACATCATTTACACACACAGATATAGATACACATACAGTATATACACATCATACATCATTTACACACAGATACAGACACACATACAGCATATACACATCATACATCATTTACACACAGAGATATAGACACACACAGTATATACACATCATACATCATTTACACACACAGATACAGACACTCATACAGTATATACATATCATACATCATTTACACACACAGATACAGACACACATACAGTATATACATATCATACATCATTTACACACACAGATATAGACACACACAGTATATACACATCATACATCATTTACACACAGATAGACACATACAGTATATACACATCATACATCATTTACACACACAGATACAGACACACACAGTATATACATATCATACATCATTTACACACACAGATATAGATACACACACAGTATATACACATCATACATCATTTACACACACAGATACATACACACATACAGTATATACACATCATACATCATTTACACACAGATACATACACACATACAGCATATACACATCATACATCATTTACACACAGATATAGACACACATACAGTATATACACATCATACATCATTTACACACAGATATAGACACATACAGTATATACACATACATCATTTACACACACAGATACAGACACACACACAGTATATACATATCATACATCATTTACACACACAGATATAGATACACACACAGTATATACACATCATACATCATTTACACACACAGATATAGATACACACACAGTATATACACATCATACATCATTTACACACAGATATAGACACATACAGTATATACACATCATACATCATTTACACACACAGATATAGACACACATACAGTATATACACATCATACATCATTTACACACACAGATACACCTACAGTACATACACATCATACATCATTTACACACAGATACATACACACATACAGTATATACACATCATACATCATTTACACACACAGATACAGACACACCTACAGTACATACATATCATACATCATTTACACACAGATTTAGACACATATACAGCATATACATACACACACTTATAAATATACTTACCAAAAGATGTTTCCTCTCTGCAGCCTCCTCTGATGATAGTTTGTGCTGCTCGGGAACTCCCTCCTCCTGGGGCCTAGTCTCTCTGCTCCTCAGTCCCCGGGAGGCCACAGTTCTCTGCCCGGCCTGTGTTACATGCTGTCTCCCTGGGGCTGCAGCTGCCTCAAAGCTCCAGAGGCTCAGCAGCACTGTATCTATACAGTACAGCAGGGAGCTGTGTCCATACAGTACAGCAGGTAGCAGCCGGGCCTCGCTGCTGTATGAGCACTGGCCGGGAGAACAGTGGGTACTCTAGGGAGGAGGAGAGCCGGCTGCAGGAACTCACGGGGACTTCCAGCGTACGGACCGCTGGACCTGTGCCAATGTATGTGGCCCGGCAGGGACCATCATCCACCTCTGCCTGAGGCTAGAGGTGGCACACTCCCTTCTCCTCTCTGTGGTGGATCCTGAAGTGAAGTTGCGGCACAGTCAGGCGCGGGCCCCTGCACCTCCCGGGCCCCGTAGCAACCGCTACGGCTGCTACTGCTGGAGTTACGCCACTGCTGTCATAGTTATTTCAAAAGATCTCAGATCTGCTTCTTATACTTCTACACCACAGAACAGACCCAATGGGCCCAAGAGGTTCAAATGTAATCAGATGTTCAGCTCCTGCAGCTTCTCCTCTGGGAGACATTACTGGGAGGTGGACGTGAGTCAGGCCAAGGAATGGATCGTTGTAGTGCCCGGGGATGTAATAGACTTTCCTGCTCTGTTACCATAGTAATGATGTGTAACTGCCATCACCACAACACTGGCCATACTAGATGCAGCGCAACCAACCGACTACAGCCAAACATAGCGGTGATCACATGACCTGCCCAGGCATGTTCAGGACATGTGATGTGGACATGTGACCAGCGGCCATCTTCTGTCCTGTGTATGCTCTGCAACGGACCGCGCGGAGGAAATTAACGGACTGATTAAAGGGCCGGTAGCATTTTATTTCTTTATTCAGTCTATGTCATCAGCATTTTTCTGCTAACGGGAGCAAAATTTTAAATAACAACTGATTACATATTAGCTTATATTTTAAGGACCCATTTGTATATGAATTATGCTGATTCCTTGTCTTAGAGCCTTTCATTTTTGGACAAACATGATGTACTGATTTATTACTAAATATATTTTTATTACAGTTTGACTCTTCTCATGCTGTCTACTCAGGAAGCTTAAGGAATCACCATTGGGTTGTCTATAAAAAGCTTCAGATGATGAAACAATAGACAATTTTCCCCCCAAATCCAGAACATCCATAAAATTGTGGTGTACAAGAGGATTATTAAAACTAATGATGAAATGGCTCCTGTTGTAAAATTTGATGAGTTTTTCCCAATTTATTTGTGACCATAAATTTTTCATTAAAGGAAACCTACCACTTCAAAGTGGTAGGTTTATACACATATACATGGCACCAGCTCAGTGTGAGCTGGTGCCAGAGCATATTTTTGTTAAGGGAACAAAGCCCCTGGCGCACGCCCGTGCGTGCGCCAGATTCTGAAGAGCAGGAGAGCCGGTGACGTCACCGAGCTCTCCAGCACACGCGCGCCTGCGCAACTTAGCACGGCCTGTTTCCCCGTGCGCGCGCATGGTGCGCCGAGTTATAAGTTAATATAACTTATAATTCTAAGATAGGGGCTTTGTTCCCTTAACAAAAATATGCTCTGGCACCAGCTCACACTGAGCTGGTGCCATGTATATGTGTATAAACCTACCACTTTGAAGTGGTAGGTTTCCTTTAATGGACATAAGATTCCAGATATTGCACTGGTGTAATAGTAGTGTTTGTCTGATTATCCTGATCAAATCTATTTTTGTAAAATGTAATTTCTTAATTCATCTTTAGTTCTAATAAAATATTCTATGAAATCTGATCGTGAAATTCTTTTTTTGTCACTTTTCTATACTTAGTGACCTGGATATAGGCAATCCATGTCACAAACCACTTTGGTAGAAATCGTCATGATCATCCGGGGCCACGTTTTGAACAATGTGACTGGTTTGCTATTAGACGCTCCTGGGCATGTGACCTCAGATTAGACGTCTGACCATATCAGTGGGCAGATCTATTCTCCATCGTGTAGTATTTCATGGCATCTGGGGATTGTGTCATATGTACCCAGTATAATGGCAGGGTGGACACATCATCTATAAGAGACATGAGGAATGTCTACTGATGTGAGAATCAGGGTGAACAATGAGTATAATACATACAGGAGGAGGACCTCTCCAACCAGATATTACACATTCTTCCTCACTGACCTATTGTAGTAGAAGTGATGATGAATGTCCCTGTAGTCTGGGTCCTGCAGTACACGGTGCTAGTAGCAGATCTGTGTGGTCACTGCTGACAGACTCCTTTTATATCATATAACCTGATTGTAATTATTGTGACATCCTGCACCCACTGATAACTGGAAAATATAAAAATCTGACACTCGTTGGTTAAGAAGATAATAAGTAGAATACAGGGGGACATTTCACGTATTACAGTAAGCTATATGTTTGTATATATGAGGTCTGTATGCTCCTCTCATGCCATATCATATATATCTCCCTGAACAGCGCTCCCTGTGGCAGAAGGGGGTTGGTGCAATGGCTCTCCACAAGCACAAAGTTTGGAGGCCTTTTTGGCACAATCATTTGGAAGCTGGAATTGTGCGTTTCCCATGTGCCAAATAAATAAATCAAATGCCCAATCAAAATATAATAAAGTTTTTTCACTGCATTTAACCCTGTAACGGAAAATTGCCCTTTTTTGAAATTTTGAAAAATATTTTAAAAATCTATACAAAGTGATCAAAAGTTTGCACAGTCCTAAAGATGATAGCAATGAAAACACAATCAAAAGCCGCAAAAATGACTCCACTAACAGCTCCGTACAACGAAGTATGAAAAAGTTATTAGTGCCAGAATATGGCAAAATAAAAAAAACTATTTTGTACAGGAGGTTTTAATTTTTGTAAATATATGAAAACATTATAAAACCTATACAAATTTGTTATCCCCATAATCGTATTGACCCAAAGAATAAAGTAGACCTATCATTTGGGGCGCATAGTGAAAGCCGTAAAATCCAAGTCCACAAGAAAACAGCGCAAATACGGTTTTTTTTCACCATTTTCACTGAATTTGGAATTTGTTCCCCCGCTTCCCAGTACATGGCATGGAATATTTAATATCATCACTATGAAGTGCAATCTGTTACGCAGAAAACAAGCCATCACACAGCTCTGTACGTATAGATTTTTGAAGGTGGGGAGTGAAAAATGGAAATGAAAAAACAGGACAAGGCCTGGTCATACCTGGTCTCCACATGAAGGGGACATACAAAGATGGCCGCCCCTGGGTCAGTATATATCACACTAAGACTCCTTGCACATTCCTGTATATGGAGGCTGTATAAATATTTCTGTCCACACGTCTATATACAGTTATAGATGAAGATGCATCAGCCTTTTACCTCACACATATCTGTATCTCTGTATGTCTCCTCCTGTCAGCAGACTTTGGCTTTATAGTTATAGTGCAGGGAACTATCTCCATTATTTCTAGAGATTTTTGTCACATATTTCTTTTCTCCTGATGAAACTTCTCTTCTCTTTCATCTCTGGACCTTTTTCTTATTATCTTCTCCATCTTTTACCTCAGGATCCTATTATCTCCCTTCTCTCTCATCTCCCTCAGCTCATCTCTACCTCTCACTTCTCTTCTCATTGGCCAGTTATTCCAGAGGGGAGGAGCAATGAGCATGACCTAACAAGATTGGCAGCTCTCCTAGCTAAGCTTGGTTGTCATGTGCTCCAACACAATCTATGACACATTATACCAAGGCCAACAAAATCCACAAGCAGGAGCCCAGAGGTGATATACACATATGAGGGGACACTCCAGCCCCTCACACAGTAATGGTGGTTATCTGTCCTCCCTATCACACAGCTCCAGCACACCAGGGCTCATGAAGACGCTGCAGTACAGAGCAGTAATATGTCATATATCAGCCACGTCTGCAGTAAGTGATCACAGGGCGATGTATCTACAGCGAGGGAGGTAAATGGAGCAGATTCATGAGGAGACACAGTGACTACAGGAATTCATGAGGTAACACTCCTGCCATATCTACAGTATGTGAGGTAATAATAATCCTATATACATCAGTCATATCTACAGTATGTGAGGTAATAATACTCCAATATACATCATCCATATCTACAGTGTGTGAGGTAATAATACTCCATTATACATCAGTCATATCTACAGTGTGAGGTAATAGTACTCCAATATACATCAGTCATATCTACAGTGTGAGGTAATAATACTCCTATATACATCAGTCATATCTACAGTATGTGAGGTAATAATACTCCAATATACATCAGTCATATCTACAGTGTGTGAGGTAATAATACTCCAATATACATCAGTCATATCTACAGTGTGTGAGGTAATAATACTCCAATATATATCAGTCATATCTACAGTGTGAGGTAATAGTACTCCAATATACATCAGCCATATCTACAGCATGTGAGGTAATAATACTCCAATATACATCAGTCATATCTACAGCATGTGAGGTAATAATACTCCAATATACAGCAGTCATATCTACAGTATGGGAGGTAATAATACTCCAATATACATCAGTCATATCTACAGTATGTGAGGTAATAATACTCCAATATACATCAGTCATATCTACAGCATGGTAGGTAATAATACTCCAATATACAGCAGTCATATCTACAGTATGGGAGGTAATAATACTCCTATATACATCAGTCATATCTACAGTATGTGAGGTAATAATACTCCAGTATACTTTAATCATATCCACACTGTGCAGATATGATGTTGTTTTTACAACTTTCCGTATACTGACCAAGTAAGCTGTGCTCACCACCTAACAAGTCCCTGCAGGTCCCATCCATGGACTGAATACCAAACTAGCTTTACACATCAAAAATAGAAAAAAGTTAACCCTTTAAGGACCTGGCCCTTTTTTGTTTTTTTCATTTTTATTTTTCATTCCCATCAAAAATGTATAACTTTTCTTTTTTACACATAAAGAGCTCTGTGACGGCTTGTTTTCTGCACAACAAATTGCACTTCATAGTGACGGCATTTATTATTCTATGCCCTGTATTGGGAAGCGGGAAAAAAATTCAAAATGCAGTGAAATTGGTGAATAACCGCATTTGCAGCGTATTCTTGTGGGCTTGGAATTTACCGCTTTCACTGTGCACCACAAATAACAGGTCTACTTTATTCTTTGGGTCAGAACAATCACGGAGATATCAAATTTGTATAGGTTTTATAATGTTTTCATTATACAGGCAGTCCCCGGGTTACATACAAGATAGGGTCTGTAGATTTGTTCTTAAGTTGAATTTGTATGTAAGTCGGAACTGTATATTTTATCATTGTAACCCCAGCCAGAACTTTTTTGGTCTCTGTGACAATTGGATTTTTAAAATGTTGGGTTGTCATAAGAATCAAGATTAACACTAAAG
The DNA here is from genome assembly GCF_040894005.1 of Engystomops pustulosus. Lineage (NCBI taxonomy): Eukaryota > Metazoa > Chordata > Amphibia > Anura > Leptodactylidae > Engystomops > Engystomops pustulosus. The sequence goes on from NC_092418.1 coordinate 10,678,997, forward strand.
CTTAATTACAGACACCTGTGATAACTGTTACAGCTGATCATTGTAGCCTAGGACTAAAGCACAATAAATTACCAATATCCAGAGGTCCGTTTGTAACTAGGGGTCGTATGTAAGTCAAGTGTTTTTAAGTAGGGGACCGCCTGTACATTTACAAATTTTTTTTTTTAGTTTGCCATCTTTTTTATAATTCGGTGTACGGAGCAGTGGGTGTTATCTTTTTTTGCGACTTTTGATGAAGTTTTCAATGCTACCATTTTTAGGACTGTGCGACCTTTTGATCACTTTTTACTGGTAAGTCTTTTCTGCCATATGCAGCAAAGACTTACCGGCTCAGCCTGTGAGCCCTCTCCCGACCCGTGATGTGCTATTACCCTTTTAAAGGGTTAAAAGGAACAAAGACCTGGGGGGGGGGGGGGGGTTTCAGGGCTATAACGGCTCTAATATAAATAATCTATAGGGAGGGGCCATATTATACTGCAGAGAAAATAATCACATATTTAGCAGGACAGAGACCCATAACTTGCACAATGAACCCTGGAAAATAAAAACCTCCAACAAAGTAAAATCTTTTCTTCCATCTCTAGTAAAAAAAGGTATTGAAATATAATGAATAATTCCAATAAGACAACAAGTAGAATGAATATAAACTCCATCTCATCCACTAAAATAGGCAGCGACACGGGTATAGAGACCAAATAATATAAAGTTATGTACAATCTGCACATATTTGGTATCTCCATAATCGTAGTGACCTGTAGAAGAAGGTGAAATGTTATTCAATATCACAATACTTAAAACACAACAACAAGGCTGAAACATCGTTTTTTAACCCCTAGGCGCACCAGGACGTTATAGTACGTCCCCGGGGCTAGATGCTTAGCGCACGGGGACGTTCTATAACGTCCTGCTTCTGGCACCGGCTCGCGAACGGAGCCGGCACCAGAAGCAGCGGCTGTCAGCTGTCTAGTACAGCTGACAGCCTGCGCTAACACCCGCGTTCGGAGCCGGCTCCGATCGCGGGTGTTAACCCCTTACACGCCCCGGTCAAGCATGACCGCGGCGTGTAAGGGTGTCTGCGCCGTGAATCGGATCCCCCGTGCCGCTTACCGGGGGATCCGATCCACTTCTGGGCAGCTCCGAGGACTGGCATGTGCCTCGGAGCTGCCCGGTTGCCATGGCAGCCAGACCCCTTCCGGGTCTGACTGTAAACTGTCTGAGCATGCGCAAGCTTGCTCAGACAGTTTACACTGCTCTACAATAAAATAGTATTGTAGAGCAGTGTATTGAACTTAAACCGGTGATCAGAGCATCACTGGTTTAAGTTCAAGTATGTATAAGTAAAAAAAAGTAAAAAACACTAAAGTTATCACATTACAATAAATAAAAAATAAATACATTAAAATATAAGCCCCTAAAATGTCACTTTCCTATAAAAACACTTAATAAAGTATAAAAAACACAAAAACACAAAAAAAACCCGCATATTTGGTATTGCCGCGTCCGTAACAATCTGTATAATAAAACCGAATCGTTACTGGACCCGCACGGTAAACGCCGTAGAAAAAAAAACGCAAAAACGTTCCGAAAAAAGATAATTTTTAATTAATACCCTATAAAAAATGCTCTAAAAAGTGATTTAAAAAATGTTATGCACTCCAAAATAAGCCCACTAAAAAGAACAACTCTTCTCGCAAAAAATAAGCCCCTAACTAGATTTGTCAGCCGAAAAATAAAAAAGTTATGCATATGAAAAGATGGTGATGCTAAAATGAACAAGATTTTCTCCAAATTGGTTTTTATTCAGTACAATTGAATAAAATACACAAAACCCCCACATATTTGGTATCCCTGCGTCCGTAACAATCTGAATAATAAAACAGAATCATTATTAGATTCGCCAAGTGAACCCCGTTAAAAAAAACCCAAAAAAAGCTCCAAAAAAAAGACAATTTTCAATTAATACCCTATAAAAAATGCTCTAAAAATTAATTTAAAAAATGTTATGCAATCTAAAATAAGACCACTAAAAAGAACCATCCTTCTCGCAAAAAATAAGCCCTTAAACAGATTTGTGAGGCGAAAAATAAAAAAGTTATGCATATGAAAGTCGGTGATGCTAAAATTAACAACATTTTTGCCAAATTACTTTTTATTCAGTAAAAATGGGAAAAAATAAAAAATCTATATAAATGAGGTCTTTTCGTAATCGTGGCGACCCATAGAATAAAAATAATATACTATTTTTATGGTATGGTAAACGGCCAAAAAAAAACAAACAAAAATCTTCCTAAAAAGTGATGATTTTCATTTCCTCCACCAACAAAGAGTTAATAAAATCTCACCAATCAGCCTATAGATTCCCCGAAATTACGTACCAGAAAAGTGCATCTCATGTGGCAAAAGAAATAAGCCCCTATAGGTCCACATTAAAAAAAGAAAAAAATTTTAGCCTGTACAATGTGACATAGCAAATCTGATCTGCATGGCGCCTCCTTCCCTTCTATGCCCGGCCGTGCGCCCATACAGCAGGTTACCACCACATATGGGGTATCCGTGTACTCGGGAGAGATTGGGTAACAAACTTTGTGGAGCCTTTTTTAATTTAATCCATTGTAAATGTTTAATTTTCCACCCAAAATGAGTGTATTGTGAAAAAATATTACAATTTGCAGACTGCACCTCCATTTTGTTTTAACCCCTATAAAACACCTAAAGGGTTAACAAACTTCTTAAAAGTGGTTGTTCATACATTGAGTGGTGTAGTTTCCACAATGGGGTAATTTATGAGTCTCGCTATTATTTAGGCCTCTCGGTGTCAATTAGAAGTTGAGCAGGTCCATCTAAGTACGGGTTTTGGTGATTTTACAAAAAATGTGAAAAATGATACCTAAATTCTGAGCCTCATAACATTCTAGTAAAATATGTGGAATCTTAAAAAACCATGCCAACATAAAGCAGACATTTGGGAAATGTAAGTTATGAATTTATTTGGGTGCTATGACTATCTGCATCAAAAGTAGAGAATTTAGAATGTTGAAAATAAAGAATTTTTCCAAATTTTTGCCAAATTTTGGTTTTTTTCATAACTAAACGCAAAAGATTTCATCCAAATTTTTAAACTAATTTGAAGTACAATGTGTCAGGAGAAAACAATCTCAAAATCCCCTGGATATCTTATAGCGTTCCAAAGCTATAACCACTTATAGTGACACAGGTCAGATTTGAAAAATGGGACCGCGTCCTTAAGGCCAAAAGAGGCTGCGTCCCGTAGGGGTTAATCAATTCTCCCACAGAAAGTGTTAATAAAGCCAAGATGAAACTGAGGCCTAGTTTCCATCCCAGCACATCCTGGAGAGGTGTGAGACCCCCGCCCTGACATTACCCTCACAATAGTAACGTCTCCAGTCATTCAGGTGCTGATGCTGCTCCCCCAGCTCTCAGTGCAGGTGAATGGGGGAAATACACATAAAGACAATGAGAATGTAAATCCCTTTCATTATGAATAGGTCTGACAGTCACACCCAGGACCGCAGGGGTTGATGCTTCTGCAGGACTCTCCACCCTCTTACTGTCAAAACGTGACTAACATGGCACGAGCTCCTCTACGAGAGACGACCCGACTCCTCTTCTCCCCTACTTTGAGGAAACTTTAAGTGGTAAAACCAGAAAGTTTTTATTTTAGTGCAAAGATCTTCCAGGGAGATCCATGGATTTCCAATTCTTTCCTATACGCTCACTAGCGGCAATTGATATGTAAGTGATCTTGTACGGCCGGAGAAGGTAAATAATCCCATAAATAGAACAGGACAAAGGGAGATCCATAACTTGTAGCTGAACACTATAAAAGAAAACCTCCAACAAAATAAAATCTTTCCTTCCATCTCTAATAAAAATCATATAAAAATATAATCAATTATTCCAATAAAACCAGTAGTATAAATAAAAACATCACCTCATCTGCTAAAAAACAAGCCACAATATGGGCAGATAGACCAAATAATAAAAGAAAAACTTCTGGTTCTTTATATCTAATGGTTTATTACGAAAATTATTTTATTGTCCAAATGTCATAAAACCATAAAAACCTGCAAATATTTGGTATCTCCATAATCGTAGTGACCTGTAGAAGAAGGTAAAATGTTATTCAATGATGTAATATGAGACATAAAAACCAGAACTAAATTGCAGTTTATTTGAAAATTCTCACACAGAAAGGTTAAATAATAATTATTAATTTAGGAAAAAGTGAAACTGAGGCCTAGTTCCCATCCCAGCACATCCTGGAGAGGTGTGAGACCCCCGCCCTGACATTACCCTCACAATAGTAACGTCTCCAGTCATTCAGGTGCTGATGCTGCTCCCCCGGCTCTCAGTGCAGGTGAATGGGGGAAATACACATAAAGACAATGAGAATGTAAATCCCTTTCATTATGAATAGGTCTGACAGTCACACCCAGGACCGCAGGGGTTGGTGCTTCTGCAGGACTCTCCGCCCTCTTACTGTATATAAGATGATGTTTCAGTCCTGAATCCTTCAGATGAGACACAACTTCTGCTTCTCGTGTATTGTGAGTGCGCTGGATGTACAGGAGGCGGCTGGAGGATATTCCTGTCCTGACTGCAGAAAGAAGCATCCGTGACGTCCGTAATCACCTAAAGAAAAGGAATCTTGGGAATATAATGGAGAATTTATCTGCTCAGCCTAAGATGGAGGAGACCAGAGTCTGCTGCACCTACTGCGATTCTCCTGAACCGGCTGTAAGAACATGTCTGCAGTGCGAGGCTTCTTTCTGTGAGAAACACTTACATAGACACAGTAAGTCCTCAGAACATATTTTGGTTGATCCTGATGTTAACTTGGGGAAAAGGAGATGCCCCACACACAAGGAGGCACTGAAATACTATTGTCCTATGGATTCCACCTGTATCTGTGTGTCCTGCTGGGTGGCTGGAGACCACAAGGGACATGAGGTGGAGATATTGGATGTGGCCTCTGAGAAGAAGAAGGAGAAGCTGAGATCTGCTGTTGAGAAAATGAACTCTAAAAAAATGGAAGCAGGAAGAAGAATCCAGAATCTCACAGATCATGAGGTAGAAGAAGAAAAGAAATTATCTGGACTCACTGAGAAAGTCACTAATCTTTTTACTGATCTGAGGAAGAAGCTGGATGATCTAGAAAGGAGAGTCCTGGGTGAGATCTCCAGACAGAAGTATCAAGTGTCAACCTCAGTCTCTAACATGATCAGACAGATGGAGCTACACAAGGATGAGCTGACCAAGAAAATTCATCAATTTGAGGAGTCATGTGATATCACAGATCCATTGGCCTTCTTACAAGATGATTTAACCAGAGGTGACATCAGTGATCGGAGCTGTGATGTCATCGGTGCTAAAAGAAAAGCTCAGAGTCTGGATGAGGTCATAGTGTCACAGATATTATACAGAGGACTGCTGCGCTTTGCTGATGATCTGAATAATATGAGAAGAAAACAACAGTTCCCAGCGATGAAAAAATCTGAGGTATTACTGGATAAAGATTCGGCTTCTGAAAAGATTTTTATTTCAAAGGATCTTAGATCTGCTTCTTATACTTCTACATTACAGAACAGACCCGATGGACCCAAGAGGTTCAAGTCCTGTCAGGTGTTCAGCTCCTGCAGCTTCTCCTCTGGGAGACATTACTGGGAGGTGGATGTGAGTCAGGCGGAGCAATGGATCATTGGAGTGGCCGGGGAAAGTCTGGAGAGGAAGGTGGATGGTAATGAATCTTATATTGGTTATAATGAGAAATCCTGGGTGTTAAATGTATATAGTACACTTGGTGTGCGTCATAACAATATATTTACAAGTCTGGAATCAAAGTCTCCTGTGAAGGTTGTTGGGATCTATCTGGACTATGAGGCCGGGCGTCTGTCCTTCTATCAGCTGTGTGACCCCATCAGACACTTACACACCTTCACCACCTCCTTCTCCGAGCCGCTCTATGCCGCTTTCTATGTGCTTAAGAATTCTGGGATCAGAATCTTAAAATAATGAACATCCACAAGCGGCTGTAAATAGTTAAGGTGATTTTTTGGTCTTAGATACTTTCACTTTTGGACAAAAATAATGTAATGATTTATTACTAAATGTATTTTTATCACCGTTTCTTCTCATGCTGTCCACTCAGGAGGCTGTGACAGCCGTCACTCAGAGCAGATGGGAGGGGTTTGTGGTGTAGGTCACAGTCAAGATCTGAGGGCACTTTATAAGGAATCACCATTGGGCAGATGTAAAAAGCTTCAGATGATGAAACAATAGAGAAATTACCCCATAAAATTGTGGTTTACAAGAAAATTATCTGAACAAATTATAAACTGGCTCCTGTTGTAAAATATGATGAGGTTTTCTTGATTTTTTGGAACCATACATTTTTCACTAGTGGACATAAGATTCCAGATATAGTATTGGTGTATTAGGATTGTGTGTCTGATTTTCCTGATCAAATCTATTTTTGTAAAATGTAATTTCTTAATTCTTCTTTAGCTCTAATAAAACATTTCTATGAAATCTGATTGTGAAATTCTTTTTTTGTCACTTTGCAAAATCGTAATAAATTTCTATACTTAGTGACCGGATATAGACAATCCATGTCACAAACCACTTTGGTAAGATGGAAAGATGATCAATTATTATTAATAATTCCAATATAACTACTAGTAGTATATATTAATTCTCCATCTCGATTTAAAAATCCCTGGCCCACATACTGGATCTCTATAGTTGCTCCATTTGTACAGGACTATAAATGTTATACAGGCGGTCCCCTACTTAAGGACACCCGACTTACAGACAACCCATAGTTACAGACAGACCCCTCTGAGCTCTGGTGAAGCTTTCTGAATGCTTTACTTAAGTCCCAGGCTGCAATGATCAGCTGTAAGGTGTCTGTAATGAAGCTTTATTGACAATCCTTGGTCCCATTACAGCAAAAAATGTTCAAACTCTGATTGTCACTGGGGCCAAATTTCTTTTTTGTCTGGATCTACAATTGTAAAATATACAGTTTCGACTTGCATACAAATTCAATTTAAGAACAAACCTCCGGACCCTATCTTGTACGTAACCCGGGGACTGCCTGTATATCAAAACCACAAAAGAACAATGTTTGTATTATTTGTGTTCTTTTTGTGTTAATTTTATGATTTAAGGAAAACCTCAATTAAAACTATACAGTGAAAAAGCTTTTTTCATTTTTTGTAATATTATCTTCAAATAAAATTACGAAGAGTGGAAATTCCGTTCCCCCCGATTATGTGGCCATTAACACCCGTGCAGATCACGAGCAACGATCACTCCGGCTTGAGATTACTGAGGCACATAGGAAAACGCACGATTCCAGCTTCCAAATGATTGCACGATTCAAAAGTAAAATGCAAAGCTTTATTCCATCACATAAATAAAAAAGATACAGGGGATACAGCAAGCAAGTAGTCTACCTGGCTACATCTCTGGCACTGAGTCTTTTTATGTAATGGATTAAAGCCTTGCACTTTACTTTTGCATTGTGCAATCATTTGGAAGCTGGAATCGTGCGTTTCCTTATGTGCCAAATAAAACTAAAAATGTAAAACAAAAATAATAATTATTAACTAGCCCTATGTGAATTCAAAAATTCTAATACATTACAGGCCTGGTCATACCTGGTCTCCACATGAAGGGGATATACAAAGATGGCCGCCCCTGGGTCAGTATATATCACACTAAGGCTACATTCACACTGCTGTATGGGGGGACGTATATACGGCTGACATATATATATATATATATATATATATACGCCATGTATACGTTCCCCCCCACGGCAACGGGACAGTGCACCAATATGCGCCATATTATCACTATGGTGAGGGGCGGGGGAGAGCAGCGCTCGCCCTCCTCCTCTCCCCTGCAACGATGTGTGCCAGCCGTATTACGGTACAGCGGGCACACGTTAGTGTGAATATAGCCTTAGGCCGCTTGCACATGATTGTATATGGAGGCCGTATAAATATAAAATAACACTTCTATATACAGTTATAAATAAAGATGCATCAGCCTTTTACCTCACACATCTCTTTATCTCTGTATCTCTCCTCCTGTCAGCAGACTTTGGCTTTATAGTTATAGTGCAGGGAACTATCTCCATTATTTCTACAGAGATTTTTGTCACATATTTCTTTTCTCCTGATGAAACTTCTCTTCTCTTTCATCTCTGGACCTTTTTCTTATTATCTTCTCCATCTTTTACCTCAGGATCCTATTATCTCCCTTCTCTCTCATCTCCCTCAGCTCATCTCTACCTCTCACTTCTCTTCTCATTGGCCAGTTATTCCAGAGGGGAGGAGCAATGAGCATGACCTAACAAGATTGGCAGCTCTCCTAGCTAAGCTTGGTTGTCATGTGCTCCAACACAATCTATGACACATTATACCAAGGCCAACAAAATCCACAAGCAGGAGCCCAGAGGTGATATACACATATGAGGGGACACTCCAGCCCCTCACACAGTAATGGTGGTTATCTGTCCTCCCTATCACACAGCTCCAGCACACCAGGGCTCATGAAGACGCTGCAGTACAGAGCAGTAATATGTCATATATCAGCCATGTCTGCAGTAAGTGATCACAGGGCGATGTATCTACAGCGAGGGAGGTAAATGGAGCAGATTCATGAGGAGACACAGTGACTACAGGAATTCATGAGGTAAAACTCCTGCCATATCTACAGTATGTGAGGTAATAATACTCCAATATACATCAGTCATATCTACAGTGTGAGGTAATAATACCCCAATATACATCAGTCATATCTACAGTATGTGAGGTAATAATACCCCAATATACATCAGTCATATCTACAGTATGTGAGGTAATAATACTCCAATATACATCAGCCATATTTACAGTATATGACAGTGATGGCGAACCTATGGCACGGGTGCCAGAGGTGGCACTCGGAGCCATTTCTGTGGGCACTCAGACCATTGCCCCAGGACAGAGTTCACCAAATAGGACCAAATCCAAAAAAACTTCCTGCAGTCCCAGGAAACTTAAGAGATGCTGCTCTCAGCGCTATTTTAAAGAGACACTTCATTGGCTGTGAAGTGAGAAGGTGCGGACAGAACTGCAATATCTTTGGAGGTCATCCTGCTGGACCCAACAGCTTCTTCCTCTACTGAGGGACCCTGTAGAGAAGCTACAATGATGTCTGAATTTGCCCTTCTTCTTTCAACTGCATTGGTGACCTCAGGGGGCCAATACGATTGAAAGATTTGGAATAACAGGTAGCAATAAGTTGCTGCTTCAAATGCCATGTTGGCAATTCACGGTAAATAAGTGGATTTTGGTTGTACTTTGGGCACTTTGTCTCCAAAAGGTTTGCCATCACTGGTATATGAGGTAATAATACTCCAATATACATCAGTCATATCTACAGTATGTGAGGCAATAATACTCTAATATACATCAGTCATATCTACAGTGTGTGAGGCAATAATACTCTAATATACATCAGTCATATCTACAGTGTGTGAGGTAATAATACTCCAATATACATCAGTCATATCTACAGTGTGTGAGGTAATAATACTCCAATATACATCAGTCATATCTACAGCATGTGAGGTAATAGTACTCCAATATACATCAGTCATATCTACAGCATGTGAGGTAATAGTACTCCAATATACATCAGCTATATCTACAGTATGTGAGGTAATAATACTCCAATATACATCAGCTATATCTACAGTATGTGAGGTAATAATACTCCAATATACATCAGCCATATCTACAGTATGTGAGGTAATAATACTCCCATATACATCAGTCATATCTACAGTATGTGAGGTAATAGTACTCCTATATACATCAGTCATATCTACAGAATGTGAGGTAATAATACTCTAATATACTCCTGCCATAACTACAGTGTGTGAGGCAATAATACTCCAATATACATCAGTCATATCTACAGTATGTGAGGTAATAATACTCCAATATACAGCAGTCATAGCTACAGTGTGTAAGGTAATAATACTCCAATATACATCAGTCATATCTACAGTATGTGAGGTAATAATACTCCAATATACATCAGTCATATCTACAGTGTGAGGTAATAATACTCCAATATACTTTAGTCATATCTACAGTGTGTGAGGTAATAATACTCCAATATACATCAGCCATACCTACAGTGTGTGAGGTGATAATACTCCAATATACTGTAGTCATATCCACAGTGTGTAGATATGATTTTGTTTTTACAACTTTCCGTGTACTGACCAAGTAAGCTGTGCTCACCACCTGCAAGTCCTACTCACGTAATGAATACCAAACTAGCTTTACACATCAAAAAAATAGAAAAAAGTTTAACCCTTTATGGACCAGGCCCTTTTTTGTTTTTTTCATTTTTATTTTTCACTCCCCACAATCAATAATCTATAACTTTTTTTTTTTACACGTAAAGAGCTCTGTGATGGTTTGTTTTCTGTGTAACAAATTGCACTTCATAGTGACGGTATTTATTATTCTATGCTGTGTACTGGGAAGGGGGAAAAAAATTCAAAATTCAGTAAAATTTGTTAAAAAACGCATTTGCTGCGTTTTTTTGTGGGGTTGGAATTTACAGCATTCACTGTGCGTCATAAATGACATGTCTACTTTATTCTTTGGGTCAGTGCTATCACAGGGATATAACATTTCTATAGGTTTTATAATGTTTTCATACTTTTACAAAACTTAAAAACTCGTGTAGAATTTTTTTTTATTTTGCTATCTTCTGGTGCTAATAACTTTTATATACTTTGGTGTACGGAGCTGTGGGTGGTATCTTTCTTTGCGTCTTTTGATGAAGTTTTCAATGCTACCATTTTTAAGACTGCACAACCTTTTGAGCACTTTTTATAGATTTTTTTATATTTTTCAAAAAAGTGCCATTTTTTACTTAGGGCGCTATTTTCCTTTACGGGGTTAAACACAGTGGAAAAAACCTTATTATATTTTGATAGATCGGGCATTTTCGGATGCGGCAATATCTAATGTGTTTGTGATTTTTACTTTTTTTTTACTATTTATATCAGTTCTAGGGAAAGGGGAGTGATTTGAATTTTTAATTATAATTTTTTAGTTTTACTTTTACTATTTATCAGACTCCCTATGGCACTTTAACCCTGGGTAGTCGGATTGATTCTGTCATATACTGCCATACTACAGTATGGCAGTATATGGGGATTTTCATCGTCATACATCACAATGTGCAATTAGCACATAGTAATGAATGGGTTAAATCCAGAAAGCCTCGGGTCTTCGAAAGACCCGAGGCTGTCATGGCAACCGGTCACTGCTCCCCGATGACATCACAATACTAGCCCGTGAGCCCTCCCCATGCACCCGAAGCCGACCGGCGACACAATGGTCGTGAAAGGGTTCAAAGGAACAACCACAAGAAAAAAAGAAATGGCACTTATAGCATTAATAGACATCTAAAGTCAGAGTGAAGAAGAACTGGGGGGATCAGGGCTATAACGGCTCTAATATAATAATTCTATAGTGATGGGACATATTATACTGCAGGAAAAATAATCCCATATTTAGATTTCTATAGCAGGACAGAGACCCATAACATGAACAATGAACACTGGAAAATAAAAACCTCCAACAAAGTAAAATCTTTTCTTCCATCTCTAGTAAAAAAAAGTATTGAAATATAATAAATAATTCCAATAAAACAATAAGTAGAATGAATATAAACTCCATCTCATCCACTAAAATAGGCAGCGACAAGGGTAAAGAGACCAAGTAATAAAAAGTTATGTACAATCTGCACATATTTGGTATCTCCATAATCGTAGTGACCTGTAGAAGAAGGTGAAATGTTATTCAATATCACAATACTTAAAACACAACAACAAGGCTGAAACATAGTTTTTTTTTCTTAATTCTCCCACAAAGTGTTAATAAACATTATTCAGTAGACCAAGATGAAACTGAGGCCTAGTTTCCATCCCAGCACATCCTGGAGAGGTGTGAGAGCCCCTACCTGACATGACCCTCACAATAGTAACGTCTCCAGTCATTCAGGTGCTGATGCTGCTCCCCCGGCTCTCAGTGCAGGTGAATGGGGGAAATACACATAAAGACAATGAGAATGTAAATCCCTTTCATTATGAATAGGTCTGACAGTCACACCCAGGACCGCTTCTGTAGGACTCTCCGCCCTCTTACTGTATATAAGATGATGTTTTGGTCCTGAATCCTTCACATGAGACACAACTTCTGCTGCTCGTGTATTGTGAGTGCGCTGGATGTACAGGAGGCGGCTGGAGGATATTCCTGTCTTGACTACAGAAAGAACCATCCGTGGCGTCCGTAATCACCTAAAGAAAAGGAATCTTGGGAATATAATGGAGAATTTATCTACTCAGCCTTAGATGGAGGAGACCAGAGTCTGCTGCACCTACTGCGATTCTCCTGAACAGGCTGTAAGAACATGTCTGCAGTGCGAGGCTTCTTTCTGTGAGAAACACTTACAGAGACACAGTAAGTCCTCAGAACATATTTTGGTTGATCCTGATGTTAACCTGGAGGAAAGAAAATGCTCCACACACAATGAGGTACTGAAATACTATTGTACTATGGATGCCTCCTGTATCTGTGTGTCCTGCTGGGTGGCTGGAGATCACATGGGACATGAGGTGGAGATATTAGATGTGGCCTCTGAGAAGAAGAAGGAGAAGCTGAGATCTGCTGTTGAGAAAATGAACTTGGATAAAATGGAAGCAGGAAAAAAAATCCAGAATCTCACAGATCATGGGGTAGAAGAAGAAAAGAAATTATCTGGACTCACTGAGAAAGTCACTAATCTGTTTACTGATCTGAGGAAGAAGCTGGTTGATTTAGAAAGTAGAGTTCTGAGTGAGATCTCCAGACAGAAGGATCAGGTGTCACTCTCAGTTTCTGACATGATCAGACAGGTGGAGCTACACAAGGATGAGCTGACCAAGAAAATTCATCAATTTGAGGAGTCATGTGATATCACAGATCCATTAACCTTATTACGAGAAGATTTATTCAAAGTTGATGTCAGTGATCGGAGCTGTGATGTCATTGGAGATGTAAGAGAAGCTCAGAGTCTGGATTATGTGGTAGTAACACAGATATTATACAGAGGACTGCTGCGCTTTGTGGAGGATCTGAATAATCTGAAAAGAACGAGCCTGTTCCCAGTGATGGAGAAATCTGAGGTATTACTGGATATAGACTCGGCTCATGATATCATTATATCACAGACTCTTACATCCGCTTCTTATACTGCAACGTCACAGAACAGACCTGATGGACCCGAGAGGTTTGAGTCCTGTCAGGTGTTCAGCTCCTGCAGCTTCTCCTCTGGGAGACATTACTGGGAGTTGGATGTGAGTCAGGCGGAGAAATGGATCATTCACCGAGCCGCTCTATGCCGCCCTCTGTATGTATGACAATTGTATCCTCACAATCTTAAAATAATTTAGCAAAATTGTGGCAGTAATATGTTAAAATGACTCTCTGCCTCTAAGATCCTCTCAATCAGATTTCCTCCATAGATGTAGAAATAAGTGATAGATATTACTGCTCTTCTCACTTGTACTTTATTAATTTGCTGTTGATGTCTTATGTGATTACTGTTGCCTTGTGATCAGAAATAGTTTTCTTCTACTAACGAGGAATAGATAAAAATGTCTATTGTTTGTCTGTTTAGATTTATATCCTTTCTATGGTCCCATAATAATGGTTTTAACAAGATGAAATAAACAGTTAAACAATAAAAAGTTTTAAAGCACAACTTATTTTTTCCATGTGTCTGACTGATGGATTCACTTTCTTGGAATTATGTGTCTCTATGGTAACAGACAACAAACAAAAAAATATTTTTCCTACTCCATATTCTACCATCTGTCCCTCCTTGTAGTAGAAGGTCAAAGGAGGGATGACGGCTAAATATACACATAGATCTACCTGTGAGCTGCATGCACAGAAAGATAGGGAAATTGTCACCAAACCCAGAAAGTGTTTCATCATTTCTCATGGGATATGTACTGGGATAATAACTGTTATTTTGTTGAGAATGCAGTCATGGACAGTGTAGACCCCTCGGCTTTCTGTAGAGGGTTTCTCCACCATTACTCCCTTCTGCTCTGAGCGATGACTGTGGCCAATAAGGAGACTCCTACAGCTGTCACTCAGAGCAGGAAGGGGGGTTTGTGTGGGAAGTCACTGACAAGAGTTGAGGGCACCTCATGAAGGATCACCAGTGGGGTGGCTGCTGCCTACTATGTTACTATGTGATTTTAAATGTTACAAAACACTGGATACAGATAGAGAACGATGCATTCCCACAGTCTTCCATAAGTGTTAGATTATGGGCATCAATCTTGAGCAAGCCGTTGCATGGCTCTTTACTATGTACATCCAAAGTTAGGAAATAGCAGAAAAAAGGAGACAACAGAGGACGGCGCCTCGGGTGATAACGTCTGCTGTTTCCAGCTGTATCGTAGGGAGAATTAGAGGTGCTCACCTGGTGAATCCTTGATTAGTAGGCTCATAGAACCGCTAGACAAGCATGGAGAGCAGTAATATAGACAATGTGGGTCCAATCTGCTAGGTGTATTTGTAGGGGGTGTCACTGTCTGTGCAGCTCCCACATCTCAAAATCCAGAGACACCACTGGGGGTCCAGTAAATGGCATAAGACAAAGTGGAAAAAAGGCAAGAGCTGTCGTGGGGTGCTGACAGTACACCTCCACAGAAATTCAAACATAGGACGACGAATGAGCAGGATAATACACATTGACATTCTTATATACTAATACATAGAAAACAAATTACTTACCAGCGTTTTGGAGTGGAACTTCCGGCTCATATTAGGTTAGGTACGCATGTGCAGAGATGGAAGTTTCACTCCGAGAAGCTGGTACGTGTAAATCATTTGTTTTCTATGTATTAGTATATGTATACCTACTCTATGGAGTCCAAGAATTTAGCCCTTAAGCTCCGCCCACTTCCACAAAATGGCTTCCTAACGCAAAATTTACTCCACACAATCTCAGCACCCAGCCAATCCACTGCCACCACCAGGAGTTGCTTACGCAAAGAAGGCCGTAGGCACCTCAACCACACAGACAATGCACCCTGATGATTACACAGCACATGCACTCACTACTTATAACTTTTACAACTATAAATTCACACAGAACATGCAAACGCTTACTACATGGATTATACTAACAGTGACCTCTGGTAACGTGATTCCCTTCAGAGACTCAGATTCTTTAAGGCTACAAGCAGAGACTTATTAAAATAACACTCAAAGAATAAAATTGTCAGATAAAATGAAAAAGATTAAAAACAATACACATACGATACTTACAGTTAGGACAAAGGAAACAAAAAACTCTTGCTAGTGAAATAATAAGAAATTCTTTGACCCGAGGACTGGGCATAGAAGAGAACAAAAGAAAACTCCAGCGCAGGCTCCTTGGTCTTTATAAAATCAACTTTTCTTTATTCAGCATACAGCATAGACGTACATCAGGTAAAACACAATGGGGGTCATTTACTAAGGGCCTGATTCACGTTTTCCACGACGTGTTACCCGAATATTTCCGCCGATTTTCCCTGAATTGCCCCGGGTTTTTGGCGCACGTGATCGGATTGTGGCGCCTCGGCGCCGGCATGCATGTGATGGAAATCGGGGGCGTTGCCGAACAAAAACCCAACGGATTCGGAGAAACCGCCGCATTTTTTTAAAAAAAGTGTCGCGGGACACGCACTTACCTTAACCAAGTATAGGATCGTGAACTCTGGCGGGCCTCGGCGGACTTCAGCGCAGCAGCGACACCTGGTGGATGTCACTAACTGCCTTAGTGAATCGCCGGAAGACCCGAATCCACCGCAGAGAACGCACCGCTGGATCGTGAATGGGCCAGGTAAGTAAATCTGCCCCAATAGTTTCTGATCTACGCGTTTTGGCTAAAAAGCCTTAGTCTTGATCTGATTTTATAAAGTTGATTTTATAAAGACCAAGGAGCCTGCGCTGGAGTTTTCTTCTGTTTTCTTCTCTGCAAGGATATGCCTTTGCCTTGGGCACTCCAAGCGCAGCTGGCCGGTCCACTGTCAGGTGGGAGAAGTTTGGAGCTGACTACCGTGGGAGTTTAAGTTTGTGTGAGGACTGGGCATAGACATCTATCCAGTCTTCTAGTGTTTATAGAGTCCTCCAGACTGAATAACCCCATGTGGCTGCTTCACTAATTTAAACCCAGGGGATTTTTGACCCCCCAGGGGATTTTCTATCCCCCTCCTATCAGTGAGGTACTTTTTGGGTCTGGGTTTTTATCAACATAACTTTTGATTAGAAGATGGCACAATTGTGCCATGGCTTTCAAATAAAAGGGGTACGTTATTCCCATCAACCACATACCAAACTCGGGGTGTCTTAGCCTAATATCAGGGGTGTTCTGCTATTGGCTGCTAACATTCAGATTTTCGCTCCAGGAGTGTGTCTAGACCCCATAACTGTCCTGTGTAACTGGGGACCCATAATTATGAATTATGCCCCAGTTATGGACAGCTATGAGATTCCCATTGTCGAGGTTTTGGAGGAAAAACCAAAGTCTGCTGGTTATTTAACCCCCCGTTGTTCCTGAACCACTCTGGCCTAAGGTGTTAATTTCGTCACCTTTGCACGTTTCTCTGATCAAACACACTCACTGGGGTGCAGAGACGCACTGTCCAGTGACTCTTCCTGGCTGGTTGTAAAACTGTAGAGTGTAATATTATCACAGTATATAAGACTTGCAATGTGTATTATCCTGCTCATTCGTCGTCCTTTGTTTGAGAAAGGGTCGAGTACCCGAAATGCGTTACAGAGGACCATTATATTAAGAATTTCTTTTATTCTTTACTTTGATAAAATCTAAATAAAATAACAAAGTGATCAGATGTTTTTTTGACTATTTGGAGTATGTGAATTTCTGGGGAAGTGACTGTCAGCGCCCCACCACAGCTCTTGCCTTTTCTCCACTTTGTCTTATGTACATCCGAAGCAGCGCTGAAGATATGGGATTTATACACAGAGAAACCTTCACTATTTACTCTGAAAATTGGGGACCTTCCTTGCAAAATTTTACAGGTTTTTTGGAAGATCTGGACCTACAATGTATGATAGAACATGGAATAAACTCTATAGCTGATATATGGGGTAAAACCCATTTATTACCATTCAAAATTATTTGTGAAAAATTAGATATTTCTGTAAAAGAATTTTAGAAGTACCTACACATTAGACACTTTCTAACTGTGGTACCAGAGAAATGTTGGGGTCCCCAATCAATATCTATCTTTAATAGACTTAAAGCAACGAAAGGAATATCTCTAGCATATAAAGCTATAGAGGGGATGTGGCATACAGAAGCCTCACCATGTCTGGAGCAATGTGAGCTGGACCTTTACATTTCTGTTGACGACATTTCCTGGGAAAATATTTTCAAACTAACAACATCCTTTCTCACAGAACTGCTGGTCTGCAGAAAGAACGGCATACGATGGTAGACGGCGTCTTATTGCCCTAACTGCCCCTCTGACCCAAGTGCATTGGAAAATTTGATTTGCGGCAGCAATTTATCATCCTCATTTTTTATTCCAAATATCCCTTATACCCCTGATATATACTGGAAGCGCTCCACATGCTGCAGTTTTAAAAAATAATGCTCATTGCATTCGCACCTGGACCCCTACAGCAGGTTATGACCCTATATGCATTGCCATATTTGAGAGAAATTTTCTAATAAACTGGGTCTGCATTTCCTGTTCTAACCCCTTGTGAAAATGAAAAATTTGTCAAAATAGATTTTTTTGGGAAAAATAAATAATTTTGCTTTTTGTAGTATAATTCTGCAAAAAATCAAAATGTAAAAATGATCATTATACCCATTTATAAATTCCTTGGGGATATAGTTTTCAAAATGGGGTCACTTGTTTGGGGTTTCCACTGTGTTGTTATTCCAGGGGCTTTCCAAATGCCACATAGTCCCCGAAAACAATCCCAACTAAATCTGCTTCTAAAAGTCAAACAGCGCTCTGTTCCTTCAAACCCCATGTGCCCCTACAGCAGTTTAGGGCCACAAATATAATACTGACATATTTAAGAAAAAGTGGGTGACAACATTTTTCATTTTTTTATTTGTGTATATGTGTAAATTGTCTTTTCTTGAATATATCAATACCATATATAAAAAAATATAGAAATTTCAAAATTTTATCAATATTGTAATTTAACTATCGTGAAAAACTTAAAGGTTTAACAAATTTTCTATAAGTTTTTTTGAATAGTGTAAGATGAGCAGTTTTGAAAACTTGATGATTTTTTGGGAAATTTAGGCCTTACAAAGCCCTTTCACAACTGCATTGGTCCCTAAAGAAATGGCTTTTAAAATTTTATTAAAAATGAGGAAAATTGCAGTTTGACTTACAACCAACCTCATAAGATAAAAGGATAGTGGGAAAAGTAAATCCCACATAAAGCAGACGTATGATAAATGTTAATAAGTTCATTTGTTTGGTGGTATGAATATCTGTCGGAAAAGCAGAAATTTCACATTTTGAAAATAGCTATTTTTTCAAAATTTTCACCAAATTCACTCTGTTTTCATAAATACAACATAATAAACATGAAAAAACAATATCAAAATCACTTGGTAAATTAAAGTTTTCCAAAGTTATTATCATCTAAAGTGAAGATAAAAACAAGTGTTGGTGATAAAAAGGGTTTTTTTGGGTAACTTTTAAAAATAAATATATACAATATACAATATCGCCACAACCATAATGACCCCCAAAATAAAATTTCACATATCTTGTATGTATATTTTTTTATGTATTCTACTTTTTTTTACAGCTTTAGACAACAAAAATAGTCCAAAAAAGTAGAGGAAAAATGAAACATAGAAAACAAATGGCACTTGTAGCATTAATAGACATCTAAATTCAGAGTGTAGAAGAACGGGGGGGGGGGGGGTTCAGGGCTATAATGGCTCTAATATAATAAATCTATAGTGATGGGACATATTATACTGCAGGGAGAATAATCCCATATTTAGATTTCTATAGCAGGACAGAGACCCAAAACTTGCACAATGAACCCTGGAAAATAAAAACCTCCAACAAAGTAAAATATTTTCTTCCTTCTCTATTAAAAAAAAGTATTGAAATATAATAAATAATTCCAATAAAACAACAAGTAGAATAAATATAAACTCCATCTCATCCACTAAAATAGGCAGCGACACGGGTATAGAGACCAAATAATATAAAGTTATGTACAATCTGCTCATATTTGGTATCTCCATAATCGTAGTGACCTGTAGAAGAAGGAAAAGGTCATTCAATATCACAATACTTAAAATACAACAACAAGGCTCAAACATAGTTATTTTTTCTCAATTCTCCCACAGAAAGTGTTAATAAACATTATTCAATAAGCCAAGATGAAACTGAGGTCTAGTTTCCATCCCAGCACATCCTGGAGAGGTGTGAGACCCCCGCCCTGACACTACCCTCACAATAGTAACGTCTCGAGTCATTCAGGTGCTGATGCTGCTCCCCCGGCTCGCAGTGCAGGTGAATGGGGGAAATACACATAAAGACAATGAGAATGTAAATCCCTTTCATTATGAATAGGTCTGACAGTCACACCCAGGACCGCAGGGGTTGATGCTTCTGCAGGACTCTCCACCCTCTTACTGTATATAAGATGATGTTTCAGTCCTGAATCCTTCAGATGAGACACAACTTCTGCTGCTCGTGTATTGTGAGTGCGCTGGATATACAGGAGGCGGCTGGAGGATATTCCTGTCCTGACTGCAGAAAGAAGCATCCGTGACGTCCGATCTGGGAGAAGAACAGGAATCTTGGGAATATAATGGTGAATTTATCTACTCAGCCTAAGATGGAGGAGACCAGAGTCTGCTGCACCTACTGCGATTCTCCTGAACCGGCTGTAAGAACATGTCTGCAGTGCGAGGCTTCTTTCTGTGAGAAACACTTACAGAGACACAGTAAGTCCTCAGAACATATTTTGGTTGATCCTGATGTTAACCTGGAGGAAAGAAAATGCTCCACACACAATGAGGTACTGAAATACTATTGTCCTATGGATTCCACCTGTATCTGTGTGTCCTGCTGGGTGGCTGGAGATCACATGGGACATGAAGTGGAGATATTGGATGTGGCCTCTGAGAAGAAGAAGGAGAAGCTGAGATCTGCTGTTGAGAAAATGAACTTGGATAAAATGGAAGCAGGAAAAAGAATCCAGAATCTCACAGATCATGGGGTAGAAGAAGAAAAGAAATTATCTGGACTCACTGAGAAAGTCACTAATCTGTTTACTGATCTGAGGAAGAAGCTGGATGATTTAGAAAGGAGAGTCCTGGGTGAGATCTCCAGACAGAAGGATCAGGTGTCACTCTCAGTTTCTGACATGATCAGACAGGTGGAGCTACACAAGGATGAGCTGACCAAGAAAATTCATCAATTTGAGGAGTCATGTGATATCACAGATCCATTATCCTTCTTACAAGAAGATTTATTCAAAGTTGATGTCAGTGATCGGAGCTGTGATGTCATTGGAGATGTAAGAGAAGCTCAGAGTCTGGATGATGTCATAGTGTCACAGATATTATACAGAGGACTGCTGCGCTTTGTGGAGGATCTGAATAATCTGAAAAGAACGAGCCAGTTTCCAGTGATGGAGAAATCTGAGGTATTACTGGATATAGACTCGGCTCATGATAACATCATTATATCACAGAGTCTTAGATCTGCTTCTTATACTGCAACGTCACAGAACAGACCTGATGGACCCAAGATGTTCGAGTCGTGTCAGGTGTTCAGCTCCTGCAGCTTCTCCTCTGGGAGACATTACTGGGAGGTGGATGTGAGTCAGGCGGAGAAATGGATCATTGGAGTGGCCGGGGATAGTCTGGAGAGGAAAGCGACTGGTACCGAGTCATTTATTGGTTTTAATGAGAAATCCTGGGGTTTGATGGTTATTAATAGCCTTGGTGTGCTTCATAATAATATATTTACAAGTCTGGAATCAGAGTCTCCTGTGAAGGTTGTTGGGATCTATCTGGACTATGAGGCCGGGCGTCTGTCCTTCTATCAGCTGTGTGACCCCATCAGACACTTACACACCTTCACCGCCTCCTTCACCGAGCCGCTCTATGCCGCCCTCTGTATGTATGACAATTGTATCCTCACAATCTTAAAATAATTTAGCAAAATTGTGGCTGTAAAATGTAAAACTAAATATCCGACTTCTAAGATCTTCTCATTTCTATTTCTGTGCTGATTCATTACTGAATATATATTAATGGACATTTCTTTTGGTGCCAAAGCTCCAGATTTCCTCCATAGATGTAAAAATAAGTGATAGATAATACTGTTCTTCTCACTTGTACTTTATTAATTTGCTGTTGATGTCTTATGTGATTACTGTTGCCTTGTGATCAGAAATAGTTTTCTTCTACTAACGAGGAATAGATAAAAATGTCTATTGTTTGTCTGTTTAGATTTATATCCTTTCTATGGTCCCATAATAATGGTTTTAACAAGATGAAATAAACAGTTAAACAATAAAAAGTTTTAAAGCCCAATTTATTTTTTCCATGTGTCTGACTGATGGATTCACTTTCTTAGAATTATGTGTCTCTATGGTATCAGACAACAAACAAAAAAATCTTTATCCTACTCCATATTCTTCCATCTGTCCCTCCTTGTAGAAGAAGGTGAAAGGAGGGATGACGGCTAAATCAGAACACACAAGGTTTATTTATTGTCAGTTACCATGGATACACATAGATCTACCTGTGAGCTGCATGCACAGAAAGATAGGGAAAAGGTCATCAAACCCAGGAAAGTGTTTCATCAATTCTCATGGGATATGTACTGGGATAATAACAGGGATTTTGTTGAGAATGCAGTCATGGACAGTGTAGACCCCTCAGCTCTCTGCAGAGGGTTTATCCACCATTACTGCCTTCTGCTCTGAGTGATGGCTGTGGCCAATAAGGAGACTTTTACAGCTGTCGCTCAGAGCAGGAAGGGGGGTTTGTGTGGGAAGTCACTGACAAAAGCTGAGGGCACTTCATGAAGGATCACCAGTGGGGGGGCTGCTGCCTACTATGTTACTATGTGATGTTAAATGTTAAAAAACACTGGATACAGATAGAGAGCGATGCATCCCCACAGTCCTCCATAAGTGTTAGATTATGGGTATCAATCTTGAGCAAGCCGTTGCAAGGCTCTTTACTATGTACATCCAATGTCAGGACATAGCAGAAAAAAGGAGACAACAGAGGACGGCGCCTCGGGTGATAACGTCTGCTGTTTCCAGCTGTATCGTAGGGAGAATTAGAGGTGCTCACCTGGTGAATTCAGACAAGCATGGGGATCAGTAATATAGACAACGTGGGTCCAATCTGCTAGGTGTATTTGTAGGGGGTGTCACTGTCTGTGCAGCTCCCACAGCTCAAAATGCGGAGGCACCACTGGGGGTCCAGTAAATGGCATAAGACAAAGTGGACAAAAGGCAAGAGCTGTCGTGGGGCGCTGACAGTGCACTTCCCCAGAAATTCACATACTCCAAATAGTAAAAAAAATACTGATTACTTTGTTATTTTATTATTGATTTTATCAAAGAAAAAAATTAAGGACATGCTTAATATAATGGTCCTCTGTGACGCATTTCGGGTACTCGACCCTTTCTCAAACATAGGACGATGAATGGGCAGGATAATACACATTGACCGTCTTATATACTAATACATAGAAAACAAACGACTTGTGGAACTTCCGGCTCATATTAGGTTAGGTGCGCATGTGCAGAGATGGAAGTTTCACTCTGAAACGCTGGTACGTGTAAGACATTAGTTTTCTATGTATTAGTATATAAGACGGTCAATGTGTATTATCCTGCTCATTTGCTGGTATGCAGCAAAAATGGCATACGAAGGGAGACACCGTTTTATTGCCCTCCCTGCTCCTCTGACCCTGGTCTCTGTAACTATCCCTGATTTGAAATTTTCCACACAGTCCCACATTATTAAAAAATGTTTACTTTCGGGAGAGTAAAATTGTATTAATTGCATTGGAAAATTTGATTTGCGGCAGCAATTTATCATCCTCATTTTTTTCTTCAAAATACCCCTTATACCCCTGATGAATACTAGATGTGCTCCACATGCTGTGCCCAGAAACGGCGCCATTACAGAGAAATTGCAGTTTTTAAAAATAATGCTCATTGCCTTCTGAGCCGCGCCATGGGCCGTACAGCAGGTTATGACCCTATATGCATTGCCATATTTGAGAGAAATTTTCTAATAAACTGGGTCTGCATTTCCTGTTCTAACCCCTTGTGAAAATGAAAAATTAGGGGTTAAAATAGCTTTTTGGAAAAATAAATATTTTTTCTTTTTGTTGTATAATTCTGCAAAAAGGTAAAAATGATCATTATACCCACTTATAAATTGCTTGGGGGGTACAGTTTGCAAAATGGGGTCACTTGTTTGGCGTTTCCACTGTGCTGTTATTCCCCCCATGTGCTCCTACAGCAGTTTAGGGCCACAAATATAATACTGACATATTCAAGTTTTCATTAGTGTATGTGTGTAAATTGTGGGAGTAAGTGAAAAAGGAAAATCACTAATAAAAACATGAAAAATGTGTCACCCAATTTTTCTTGAAAATTTTTCTAAATTTTATCAATATTGTATTTTAACTATCGTGAAAAACTTAAAGGTTTTACAAATTTTCTATACGTTTTTTGAATAGTGTAAGATGAGCAGTTTTGAAAACTTGCTGATTTTTTGGGAAATTTGTGAAATTTAGGCCTTACAAAGCCCTTTCACAACTGCATTGGTCCCTAAAAAATGGCTTTTGAAATTTTATTAAAATGCAGAAAATTGCAGTTTGACTTACAACCCTTCTACCAACCTCATAAGATAAAAGGATAGTGGGAAAAGTGAACCCCACATAAAGCAGACGTATGATAAATGTTAATATTTAATTTGTTTTCACCACATTCACCCTGTTTTCATTAATAAATGACTAATAAATATCACTCAAATTTTTTTGCTAACATAAAGTTCAATGTGCCATGAAAAAACAATATCAAAATCACTTTTTTAAATTAAAGTTCTCCAAAGTTATTATCATCTAAAGTGACGCTGAAAACAAGTGTTGGTGATAAAAAGGCTTTTAAGTTTTAAAAATAAATGTATACATTTACGAAATCACCACAACCATAATGACCCCCAAAATAACATTTCACGTATCTTGTATGTTTTTGCTTAGATTTTTTAAATGTATTCTACTTGTTAGACAACAAAAACAGTCCAAAAAATTTAAGGGAAAAAACACATAAAGAAAACAAATGGGGGGGGGGGGGGGGTTTCAGGACTATAATGGCTCTAATATAATAAATAAAAAGTATTGAAATATAATAAAAAATTCCAATAAAACAACAAGTAGAATGAATATAAACTCCATCTCATCCACTAAAATAGGCAACGACACGGGTATAGAGACCAAATAATATAAAGTTATGTACAATCTGCACATATTTGGTATCTCCATAATCGTAGTGACCTGTAGAAGAAGGAAAAGGTCATTCAATGTCACAATACTTAAAACACAATAACAAGGTGTAGTTAAAGTTTTTTTTCTCAATCTTCCCACAGAAAGGGTTAATTATAATTAATGAAATCAGATGAAAGTGAAACTCTCCACCACACCCTGAAAAGGTGTGAGACCCCCGCCCTGACGTTACCCTCACAATAGTAACGTCTCCAGTCATTCAGGTGCTGATGCTGCTCCCCCGGCTCTCAGTGCAGGTGAATGGGGGAAATACACATAAAGACAATGAGAATGTAAATCCCTTTCATTATGAATAGGTCTGACAGTCACACCCAGGACCGCAGGGGTTGGTGCTTCTGCAGGACTCTCCGCCCTCTTACTGTATATAAGATGATGTTTCACTCCTGAATCCTTCAGATGAGACACAACTTCTGCTGCTCGTGTATTGTGAGTGCGCTGGATGTACAGGAGGCGGCTGGAGGATATTCCTGTCCTGACTGCAGAAAGAAGCATCTGTGACGTCCGATCTTGGAGAAGAACAGGAATCTTGGGAATATAATGGAGAATTTATCTACTCAGCCTAAGATGGAGGAGACCAGAGTCTGCTGCACCTACTGCGATTCTCCTGAACCGGCTGTGAGAACATGTCTGCAGTGCGAGGCTTCTTTCTGTGAGAAACACTTACATAGACACAGTAAGTCCTCAGAACATATTTTGGTTGATCCTGATGTTAAACTGGGAAAAAGAAAATGCTCCACACACAAGGAGGCGCTGAAATACTATTGTCCTATGGATTCCACCTGTATCTGTGTGTCCTGCTGGGTGGCTGGAGACCACAAGGGACATGAGGTGGAGATATTGGATGTGGCCTCTGAGAAGAAGAAGGAGAACCTGAGATCTGCTGCTGAGAAAATGAACTCTAAAAAAATGGAAGCAGGAAGAAGAATCCAGAATCTCACAGATCATGGGGTAGAAGAAGAAAATAAATTATCTGGACTCACTGAGAAAGTCACTAATCTGTTTACTGATCTGAGGAAGAAGCTGGATGATCTAGAAAGGAGAGTCCTGGGTGAGATCTCCAGACAGAAGTATCAAGTGTCAACCTCAGTCTCTAACATGATCCGGCAGATGGAGCTACACAAGGATGAGCTGACCAAGAAAATTCATCAATTTGAGGAGTCATGTAATATCACAGATCCATTGGCCTTCTTACGAGATGATTTAACCAAAGGTCACATCATTGATCAGAGCTGGGATGTTCTCGGTGCTAAAAGAAAAGCTCAGAGTCTGGATGATGTCATAGTGTCACAGATATTATACAGAGGACTGCTGCGCTTTGCTGATGATCTGAATAATATGAGAAGAAAACAACAGTTCCCAGTGATTAAAAAATCTGAGGTATTACTGGATAAAAACTCAGCTCATAATAACATCGTTGTTTCAAGGAGTCTCAGATCTGCTTCATATAACGCAACGTCACAGATCAGACCCGATGGGCCCAAGAGGTCAACGTCTGGTCAGGTGTTCAGCTCCTGCTGCTTCTCCTCTGGGAGACATTACTGGGAGGTGGATGTGAGTCAAGTCAAGACATGGATCATTGGAGTGGCCGGGGAAAGTCTGGAGAGGAAGTGGAGGGGTGAAGAATCCTTTATTGGTTACAATAAGAAATCCTGGGCTGTTAATTTCTCTCAAACCCTATGTGCAAGTCATAATAATATCCATACACCTCTAGAATCAGAGTCTCCTGTGAAGGTTGTTGGGATCTATCTGGACTATGAGGCCGGGCGTCTGTCCTTCTATCAGCTGTGTGACCCCATCAGACACTTACACACCTTCACCGCCTCCTTCACCGAGCCGCTATATGCCGCTTTCTATGTGGAGAAGAATGGCACTGTCAGGATCGTGAAATAATTACAGTAAAATGTTAGTTGTTAAGCCTTAAAGTGAATCTCTACCTTCCTAGATTCTTTAATAGCTTTGTCTAGAATTGTTTGCTGAAGTTTTACTAAATATATGTTTTATAGCAGTTTGGTCTGTTCTTATGCTGTCCAATCGGGAGACTGTGACAGCCGTCACTCAGATGAAGGAGGAGGGGCTTGTTGTGCAGGGCAATGCTGAGATCAGAGCATTTTGTGAGGGATCAGCATTGGGGTGGCTGCAGGTTATAATATTTTTTCTCAAAGATCTGATGATGTTTAAACTACAGATCCCCACAAAAGTACAAAATAAGATGAAATAACCAATGACTACATAATTCTTATTATTGAAAGTAATGAGTTTTCTTAATTTATTTGACCATCTAAAAATTTAGAAATATTTTATTGATGGACATCAGAAGCCAGATATGCTGCTGGAGCGTTACTAGTGCGTGGGGGTTCATCCTGATCAGATCTATTTTGTATTATGTGATTACTAAATTCTTCTTTATTTTAATTCCAATAAAATATTTCTATGAGATCTGATTGTGTGATTTGATTTATTATATTTCAATAAACTTCTGTTCAATTCTGAATAGCCGGACCTGACTGATGTCAGCAATTCATGTAATCTGTATGGTGCCCATGTGATTACTCCTCCAGTATCAACTTGTTTAGGACTGGCCGCTGACTTCAGACATCAGAAGACACAGTTCCCAAATCTAGAACAACGTCTTTAGATGTCGTTGTAGTTTCTCCTGCTCCCACGCTAATGGTGGGAGCAGGACTGGGCGTCAAACTGTCATACAGTGGCGTAACTAGGAGAGGCTGGGCCCCACAGCAGATTTCTGCATGGGGCCCCCCCTCACCTTAAAAAAAATATATATACATATTTGTAAAATCATGCACATTTATATACTTTGTGGGAGATTTGGCCCAGTAGAGACCATGATAGCGGGGTGCTGTGATGCAGTTCAAGACAGTGACACCAAGGTACAGTCCAAAACAGGTCTAGCCTGCGTTTATTTCAGCAGGAATCAAAATAAAACAGCCTTTACATTCAGGCATCCAAAACAAAATAATATCCTACCCGTCAGGGTGCTAACTAAACAATGGTTCTCTGACTCACCACTAACAAAATCACTTGGCTGCTCCAGGCACAGAGGTCAGTGCTGTGTGCTCTCCAGCCTCCTTCCAGAGAGAGACAACACTTTCAGCACTGCTCAGCCACTTTATGCACACTGATTAGGCTGCTCCCATCACCTGTGTCCAAGGTGCTGGACAACACCACCTCAGCACTAAGGCCTTGCATAATAGCAAAACCTAGGGGAAACATACCGCCCATCCACAGTTAACCCCTTCAGTGTCTCACATACCCTCCCCCTCTGTTTGACCCTGTGGGGGCGAACACTTTTGGCCATCAGACAGTGGGTACGAGACAGGGCATCGGCATTCCCATGCAGCTTTCCTGCTCAATGTTCCACCGTGAACTTGAAATTCTGCAGCATTAGGAACCACCTTGTGACCCTGGCGTTCCTCTCTTTAGCCTGACTCATCCAGGTGAGGGGAGAGTGATCGGTCACTAGTGTAAACTGTCGCCCTATCAAGTAATATCTCAGGTATTCCAGAGCCCATTTGATCGCCAAGCACTCCCTCTCAACTATGCTATAGTTCTTCTCAGGAGGTGTGAGCTTGCGGCTCAGGAAGGTCACGGGATGTTCCTCACCCTCCACTACTTGGGATAGGACAGCCCCTAAGCCCACGTCAGAAGCGTCAGTCTGCACAATAAAGGTCTTGGTGAAGTTAGGTTTGATCAGTACCGGTCCCTCGCACAAAACCGTCTTAAGTCGCTGAAACGCCCCCTCAGCCTCTTCACTCCACTTTACCATCACCGCCCTTCTACCCTTGGTCAGGTCAGTCAGGGGTGCCGCTATGGTAGCAAAATCGGGGATAAATCGGCGATAATAGCCCACTATGCCTAGGAAAGCCCTCACTTGCTTCTTGCTCATAGGTCGTGGCCACTGCTGGATCGCCTCCACTTTATTTACTTGGGGTTTGATGACACCTCGCCAAATACGGTACCCCAGGTAACGGGCCTCTTCCAGACCCAGTGCACATTTTTGGGGGTTCGCTGTCAACCCTGCTGCCCTCAGGGAGTCTACCACTGCTTGCACCTTGGCCAGGTGACTCTCCCAATCGTTACTATAAACTATGATGTCATCCAGGTAGGCCGAGGCATATCTCCGGTGAGGTTTTAGCACGAGATCCATTAACCTCTGGAATGTGGCGGGAGCCCCATGTAGCCCAAAGGGGAGTACCACGTACTGAAAAAGCCCGTCAGGGGTAACAAAAGCGGTCTTCTCTTTGGCCCCGTCAGTAAGGGGTACCTGCCAATACCCTTTTGTCAGGTCAAGGGTGGAGAAGAACCTAGCCTGTCCAAGTCGTTCTATCAACTCGTCAACCCTGGGCATGGGATAAGAATCAAATTTGGACACCTCGTTCAACTTCCTAAAATCATTGCAGAACCGTACGGAACCATCAGGTTTGGGAATCAACACAATAGGACTCGACCAGTCACTTTTAGACTCCTCGATAACCCCCAGGTCTAACATCTGCCTGACTTCTTCGGATATGGCAAGCCGGCGCGCTTCAGGGACCCGGTAGGGTTTTTGGTGCACCCGGATGTGGGGTTCGGTTATGATGTCATGCTTGATGACTGAAGTACGTCCCGGTAACTTAGAGAACACATCCACATTTCGGAGCACAAACTCCTTCGCTTCCTGAATCTGGGCCCTGGAGAGGGACTCCGAGATCCGTACTTCAGGCGCCTTGGCATCGGGTACACCTACCTCCGGTGTCCCCTTCTTGGGGACAGACGCTTTTTCTACTCCCACGGCCATCAGGGACTCTCTTTCCCTCCATGGCTTTAGGAGGTTCACGTGGTATATCTGTTCGGGTTTCCTCCTCCCCGGCTGAGATACCTTGTAGTTTACCTCCCCCACTTTCTCCATGACCTCATATGGACCTTGCCATTTTGCCAAGAACTTGCTCTCAACGGTGGGCACCAGAACTAGCACTCTGTCGCCTGGGTTAAAGGTCCTGAGTCTGGCTGACCTATTGTAGACCCTAGACTGGGCCTCTTGTGCCCTTGTCATGTGCTCCTTTACAAGGGGCATTACCGCCGCTATGCGGTCCTGCATAAGGGAGACGTGTTCTATCACACTACGGTGGGGGGTCCTCTCCTGTTCCCAGGTCTCCTTGGCTACATCCAAAAGCCCACGTGGGGAACGGCCATATAACAGCTCAAAGGGTGAGAAACCCGTGGAGGACTGGGGAACTTCACGTATGGCAAACATCAAATAGGGCAACAAACAATCCCAGTCCTTCCCATCTTTGCTGACCACCCTCTTTAGCATCCCCTTCAAGGTCTTGTTAAACCTCTCGACCAGGCCATCTGTCTGAGGATGATACACAGAGGTGCGGAGCTGTTTAACCTGCAGTAACTTACACATCTCCTTCATTACCCTAGACATGAATGGGGTACCCTGGTCAGTCAAGATTTCCTTGGGGAGGCCTGTGCGTGAGAATACCTGGAACAGCTCCCTAGCAATATTTTTGGAGGAGGTGTTCCTTAATGGAATCGCCTCTGGATACCGCTGTATTGCCTGTCAAAAATAAGGTGGACCTAGCGTCCTACTTACTGCGCTCACTAATATACTAATTAGGAAGGAACTACGGTCAATACAAATTTAATCTTAAACAGTAATATTTTTATTTGCTGAATAACAGATTAACAATTATTGCTTATATACTGAGTACATATTAATTAGAAAGTAAGCATCAATACATTACCGGATATTGTAGCATCACTTATCCTGACGGGGGACCTCGACAGGGCAAGGAAAATTCCGGATCAACATCACAGACCGAAGTGCGTCCACTCGAGAGTCTGGAAAAGTCCCTGCCCCCTGTCAGGATCCCCTTGCTTTTATATCATTTCATAAACAAAGGCACCATCTATTTCAGATACTGCCGCATCATCATTTTGTAACATGAAATGAACAAAGGTATTATTCCGTACTAGATACTGTCACATCATCATTTTGTAACATATGTATCAATGATCACGCGCTGGTATGTGCAGCGCGTGATTCTCGCTTTTAACACTGCGTGATCACATCATGGATGAGACAAAGAACAAGGTTTTACTCCATTTTGTAAAGTCTTTATTAGAAACTTAATAGGCCACATTGTCACATTCTAATTGATGTAATTATCATTCACACTCCAAATGCTTCACATTTGTATCACAATCGGTCCTTGACAATGTAGACTATTTAACGTTTCTGTAGTTGACCATGACAACTCGTGGTCTGGTAAATAATGTAATTACAATAATGGCAATTACAAGCACAGGATGTATCAACCAATTTAACATCCTCTCTGCAGATGGAGAATATCCCAGGAAAATGTCCCACCAGTGATGTGATGTAGCTTCTTGGATGGAAGAACCCATCTTAACAATCTTTCCTGCTACAATTGTAGTGCTAATTACATGTTGCTGTATAGTTTTATTCAATGACTTTATCATCTTTTGACCTTCTTCAGAATTAGTAATAATATTCTGTAATCTAGTGAGATTCAGATCCCAGTTATTTGTTGTTAATATATTAGGTTTCCAATAAACCGTCTTTTGTATATCTAAATCATGTGTTAACAGGAATGTTTGGTTTTCCCACTGTAAGGTGGAAACATTTTGTAAACACCCAGCAAAGGGAACCTTCATACCTGCTATAACTGGAGTATCTGTAATCACACAAATCTCTTGGGATCCTATTTCCACCAACATTTTGAAGGTAGTAGGCAAAATAGTAAATTCACATACATTTACTGTACTCTGTAAGAGACATGGTTCATACACTGTTGAGTGTAATCGACATATCTTACCGTCCAGAGTATCATCACACAAACTTAAATCATAAGTCTTATTATTATCATCAAGATATAAACCATTCATCTTAGGCATCCAGAACCATTGATGACCTGGAGCTCCCAATATAAATGGTAACACTACATATCTACACATTATCTGTTGATTGGTTACATTATATATATTGATAATACCTTGGCAAGCTGTGTTATTGCATATCATTTTAGATGTTTCTATTTTTAACCATGAGGTGTTGGGTATAGTGTTATTAAACACGGTCCTCCATACCTGTTCATTCCCAGTCATTAACTGAGTTTGCATTTTCGTCTTTTGTTGCATTTGATACATAGTCTGCAATGTACACACCGTCCAATTAAAAACTTTAGATACATTAGAATCAACTTCAAACATAAAAGAATCAGAAGCAGTTTTCATTTGTAACAAAAATGCATCTATCCCCAAAGCTTGGTTCCATGGACGCCATATTGTAGGCATCCATGTCCTTGCAAAGTTAAAACATCTTGTATACCTTTTCCCGCATTACTCATTCTATTTGCTAAAGTCTCTATATCAAAAGAGTTCAAAGTTCCAGTGACAGCTCCCACCCCTCCCAATATGGTGTCATACCATGCCCTTCTTCTCCGGACAGGGCAAATAACATCAGATGGAAATGTCACTATCACTGAAACCACAGTCTTTCGAGATTGAGTTCCAGTTTTCACACATGATGATGGAATCCTTTTCATGTGTCCTGGATCAGTCTTATAGGCCTGATTCAAGTATACCAACATCCAATCCCTCCATCCGGGAATTCCTCCCCATTTTCCGGAACAAGGTCCAGTGCCATTATAAGCTCCTGTTGAATTATCACAGGGTGGATATCTCTGTTTGGGAGGAAAGTTTACTTGTCGGTTGGTAGCATTGGCACAAGCTATTATCATACTTCCCGTCAGATTAAAGGTATGTTCTGTAGTATTATGTGCCTTACTCATGTAATGGTTCCATATTGAATTATTTACTTTCCCCAACCCTGTAGCTTTATCAATCCCTTCTGTCCAACAGTATATTGCGTCCTCCGCCTGTATTGTCACAGTTCCAGATCCATTGGTGAACACCATATAAGGCCATTTATATCTTCCCGGATAGTTCCATAAATCTTCATTAGGAGGCCCATAATACCATATTCTTTCATCCGTCAAACTAAGATTAACTGAGAATAGGATCTGGTTCCAACTTGGTCCCTTATCCGTGAGGTTGTATACATTCCAATCTCCTGGACGTCTGTGCGGCCACACCTGTTCCGTAGTGAGATGTCTTCCTGGTGTCCATCCATCGACACCCAAATACCCGCCTCCAAGGATTCCAAATGTTAGCACACATAGAACCTGTTAGCAAGAAAATAGCATTATTCCCGCAAATAACACTTTTCCTGTGGGATATATTCCCATTTTTCGCTACCAGGTCGCATTATAAGAAGTGTGCGGTCCTTTCCTACAGCTATCACCTCTGCTGGTGATGGTGGTCCTTGATTATTCTGGACCCAAACTTTTGCTCCTACATTTGTTATGTTGCTAGAGCCAAAACCTTTGTCTCCCCGTTGTGTGACTTCAGTTGGGGCAGTTCCCTCTTGGGCCAGAGATAGGTTTATGGGAATTAACAACATTTGTGCTATCCTTTCCCCTTTTGTAATAAGTAAGGACTCCTGACCTTGATTGTTGATCAACACTTTGATTTCTCCCTGATAATCAGCATCAATTACTCCTCCCACCACTATAGCTCCCTTTAGTGCCATACTAGATCGGGTAGCTATCTGGCCATAGTGATCCGGTGGTATGCTACATCCCAAACCAGTGGCCACCATCTGGACTTTTCCCGATGGGATTACCCAGGTCTCAACAGAACAGAGATCTAACCCTGCTGATTGTGGGGTAGCCCTTTCAGGGATCCTTGCTTCCTCATGCACTTTCCACCAGAGTGCGGTGGGAATGACCTGATTAGCATGTACCTGTAAATTGGGAGTGAGCATCCTCATTAAAGGGGTCATGGAATCAGTGATTGGTCTGTTGTTTAACACTTGAAGAGCCTCACTCAAATTATCTCTCCATTGGCCATATGAGGTATCTGATTGATTTAATTTTTTCAAGGCTGCCTTCAACATCCAACTTCAAGGATATTATTAATGGTGTGATATCCAGTGTTGATTGTGTTTATACTTTGTTCCTCATTCACAGTGTGACAATGTTGCGACTTGTTAGTTTCACAGCCTCTTATTGTGGATAGTTAGTCTGTTATTTTGCAACAGTGTTTGTTATAAACCAGGCATGCACAGACTATTGTCCTGCACACACCGTGTATGACAGTTGCAGCGTCTGGTGTTATATTAGTGTGGCATCGATCCCAAATGTTTTAGGAACGATGTTCACACAGCTAGTTTTGCTGCTCAGCTACTGCTGTGTCCCTAAAGACAGTCAGTGTAGCAGGGGATTACTGCATTGATGTGTTAATGAACCAGCAGCACTATCTCACTCTTTCTGTAAGTGTCCGATCACTGTGTAAGATCGCGGCTGTTTCTCTCCTGCTGCTCTTATATCCTTATCTGTCACTAGGATCACTCACTTACAGTAGAATCCAGTAGAAGCCGAATACCATTTTTAGACCTCACCATATATCAAGGGGATAAAGGAAAAATAGAAACCGAGCTTTACAGAAAAAAGACGGCAACCAACAGCATTCTGGATGCCCAGAGTGCACATTTACCAAGAACTATCCAAGGCATCCCAAAAGGAGAATTCTTGAGGCTGAGGAGAAACTGCTCCACTTTTGAGAAATTTAAAGAAGGGGCGAAAAACCTTAAAGAAAGCCTGATACAACGTCACTACAGTAATAGATCAATAAAAGCTGCGTATAACACAGCGTTAAGAACTGATAGGAAAACCTTACTCAAAGTAAAAGAGAAAGAAAAAGATGAAGAAATAAGATTCATCACCCGATTCCACACCCAATGGACAGAAATGAAAACCATCTTGGGAAAACATTGGGAGATCTTACAATCAGACCCAGACCTAAAGAGGTGGATAAGTAAAAAAGCAAGCTGCGGATATAGGAAGAGCATTACAATAGGTGACCAGATCACCAGCAGTCATTTTGTACATAATAAAAAACCCCCCGAGAAAACTAAATACCCAGGTTTCTTCCCATGTGGAATATGCACAGGGTGTCAAATTCTTATTAAGAAGAAAGATTTTCTTGATGACAAAGGAAACTTAATCCCAATACAAGACCACATCACGTGTGCATCTAAAGGCATCATTTACATACTACAATGCACATGTAACCTGCATTATGTAGGAAAAACTAAGAGAGAACTCAGAATAAGAATGAGAGAACATCTAAATAAAATAAAAAACTATACAAAAGAGGAAGAGAAATGCAGAAAAGAAAAAATAATTTTTCAACCAACACCCGTAGCCAGGCACATGAATGTGGTCCACAAAGGAAAAATCAACGAACTAAAAGGTTGGGCCATCTGCCAGAGAAAATTAAACATTAGAGGAGGAGATCTGGATAAGATCCTCCTTCAGAAAGAAAGCGAGTGGATTTTCAAAATGAACTCAGTTAGTCCAAAAGGACTTAACGAATCCTTTAATTTTGGATGCTTCCTGTAATTATTTGCCAAGTACGAGGTCTGACATAAGAACCTCTGACCACAACAAGGCATTTATGAACTCCCATCAGTAACTTCATAGTGGAGTATTGCTTAACAAAAAGGAGACATTTCCTTTTTGCAGAACCTCTGTCCATCTTATATCAGATAATGGGAGTATTCCTGAAAATCCCCACACTACTCGATATTTTCTCAACAAAATGTGAATATCAGATATATACAATATACAACATCAATAAAATTCTTATGATGAGAGCGCAATATACAAAAACAGATTAATAAAACAGTATACATTAAAAGCATAATCTTCTATGATTATGATTATAGTCTGTCTTCTGTAACAAAAATTCACAGAAGAAGATTACCACTATCAAGACACTGTCAGTTTCTGATCAGAAAATGCCATTAAAAATAAAAGAAAATGCTTCAAAATGAACTAGAAAAACAATCTAACCTGATTGGTGCTGAGAGACATCAATCACTCTGGTTGGAATAAAAAGCGCCAACAAACGGGCGCCGACACCCCCAGATGAAGCCGCAACATGGCGGCGAAACGGCCGTAGGGTATTACTAGGGAAAGTTCTACATATGCTAAGAGGGAAATGCAGTGAGAGAATCCAGTGTTAGACTAAGATATAGGAGCAGCAGGAGAGAAATAGTTAAGCTGGAATCATACACAGTGACCTGACACTCACAGAAATAGCGAGTGATCCTAGTGACAGATAAGGATATAAGAGCAGCAGGAGAGAAACAGCCGCGATCTTACACAGTGATCGGACACTTACAGAAAGAGTGAGATAGTGCTGCTGGTTCATTAACACATCAATGCAGTAATCCCCTGCTACACTGACTGTCTTTAGGGACACAGCAGTAGCTGAGCAGCAAAACTAGCTGTGTGAACATCGTTCCTAAAACATTTGGGATCGATGCCACACTAATATAACACCAGACGCTGCAACTGTCATACACGGTGTGTGCAGGACAATAGTCTGTGCATGCCTGGTTTATAACAAACACTGTTGCAAAATAACAGACTAACTATCCACAATAAGAGGCTGTGAAACTAACAAGTCGCAACATTGTCACACTGTGAATGAGGAACAAAGTATAAACACAATCAACACTGGATATCACACCATTAATAATATCCTTGAAGTTGGATCACGATACCCTCAAATAAATCCCTCAATTTAAGGGAATCCATGCAAGTCAATTTATAGGGGTCAGTCTCTGCATGGAAGGGGAAAAACATCCCTTGAACTTTTCCTATTTGTTAAAATTCGTTCACAACTATTTTCTACTTTTAATTTTAATTATAATTAATAAAAGTTACATTTTACTGCCACTTCTCCTACACTTTCCCTCTCCCCTAAGATTAAAACATACGTAACTTTGGTGGTGCACACCTGGCAGGAGATATATAATTAGAAGGAAAGAAAGAAAGATACAACGTTCATAAACTAATATTCTTCTGATATATCGGTCTGTTACCCATTTAGTGTCCTGCTTGGACACACCTCCTTTTCAGAAGACTATTATCTATAGCATTTCTGCATAACTCAATGGCGACTTATAATCTAGCTGACAGAGTAAAACAGAGATTTGTGAATCAGATCAGTGAAGCAAATAACTTCTTTTCGACACAAGAGGTCAATAATCGAGAAAACAGTCCAGAGAAAGCACTAGACGAATTACTGTATAATTTCAAGGACCTGTCCATTAGGCAATCGAGAGCTTGGTGGACAAAAAGGACATTGGAGCAATATCTCACAGAAAATCTCACTACGAGGGGCCTCAGAATCCCAATTTTTCCAACTTATGAGCTTAGTAAACCAGAATTAAAAAAGAAGTGGGAAAATAGCCTAGTAGAATGCTCCCGAACACTTATGCATATTCTAATCGAAGACGAAAAACACATTTTAGAACAAATAGAACCTCAAATTAGCAGTACAGTAGAAAAAATAGAAAACATTGGTAAAACCACCGATAATTTTGAAGACAAACTGCAGAAAACTCTGGCCCAAATAGAAAGAGCAGAAAACAAAATTAAAGATAAGAAGAGACGCAAATATCAAAGAGACCAAAAAGATTACAAGACGGGACAGATCTATAATTGGGGTAAAAAATCTGAAAGAGTGCAGCATCAAAGAGATCAAGACCAACCCCATGAAGTTAGTGAAGTAGAAACCAGCGACTACTCAGGTACAGATACAGAATCAGAGAACGAAGGCAACAGAAGAGAAAAGTCAAAAGACCC
Source organism: Engystomops pustulosus (assembly GCF_040894005.1). Classification (NCBI taxonomy): domain Eukaryota; kingdom Metazoa; phylum Chordata; class Amphibia; order Anura; family Leptodactylidae; genus Engystomops; species Engystomops pustulosus. The sequence continues at coordinate 10,716,455 of NC_092418.1, forward strand.
CTCACCACAAACAAATAGTTCTAATACCCAATCAATATCTTCCTCCCTAGAAGGACCCTCACATTTTTTAAGGGACCGTCTAAAATGGGGCTTCAGAGAACAAAGAAGAGGTCAGAACTACCACAGAGGGAGATCGAGAGGGAGAGGAAGAGGGAAATATTGAATCATGACACAGAATTTGGTATGAATATTATGCAAATAATAAACCTCTCAAAACATGTATTAACAGGAGCACAAACAAGCCTATTAAAGAAGGGCCTGAATTTCTGTCTGCCCAGACGTCTCAACAAATTCGAATGTATAAAGGATTTACATCTTTTTGGAAGAAAATTAATCTATAAAAAGATTTTCACGTCAGAATCGAAAGAATTTCAGGCTGAAAATTTAACAGATATGGAAAGAGAAGCCTTAGAATGTCTGGAATCTCTGTCATCTGAAAATTTTCACAGTAAAAATACAGATACAGATCTAGACATCTTACTGAATCTGATCTCAGACCAAGACAATGGAGAAACAGAAACCTCAAAGCAATATAAAAAGAAAATACTAAAACCCAAATCTCAAAGAATGCCCCCTTTTGACAAAAGTCCACATGTCAAAGTATTTTTGGACATAGTAACAGCAGACATTATGGCACTTCAAGAAGATAACTTTAAAGATAATCTGACAAAGAAGGAGAGAGAAGCTCTCAAAGAGTTAAAAAACCTAGACAGTGTAATTTTTAAAAAGTCCGATAAAGGGGGGAACGTGGTTCTGTGGCCAAAAGATCTCTATATAGCAGAGGCTAATAAGCAACTACACAATAAAAAATGCTACAAAGCACTGTGGGCAGATCCGAGTGCACAATTTCTAAAAGAATATGAGATCCTAATTGCGGAAGGGATGGCAAATCGAGCTATAACCCAACAGGAGAAAAACTTCCTGGAAAACAAACAACCTAAAGTGGCAACGTTCTACATGTTACCCAAAGTCCATAAGAATTTAGAGCGACCCCCAGGACGACCCATTGTGTCGGGCATTGGCTGCCTTACAGAAAAGGCAAGCCAATGGCTCGACAACGAACTCCGTAATTATGTATACCAGTTACCCTCCTATACTAGGGACACCATGCAAGTATTACAAGACCTGGATGGCGTAAGTTTAGGAGAGGACGAAATCCTGACAACTTGTGATGTAGAAAGCCTATACACGAGTATAGGACATGATCTGGGCTGTAAAGCGGTCGAGTATTTTCTCCTGAAAGACCCTGACTATAATCCAATCCGCAGAGAGTTTTTACTTAGACTCCTGAATTTCGTTCTGACTCGAAACTTTTTTACTTTCTGTGGCCGTTTCTATTTACAAATCCATGGAACGGCCATGGGCGCCACGTGCGCACCGACGTTCGCAAACTTATTCTTAGGATGGTGGGAGGAAGAAGTTGTTTTTAAAGAGAACTACCTAAGATGGAAAGATCATATAGTTTTGTGGCGTCGTTATATAGATGATGTTGTATGCATCTGGAAAGGGACTGAAAATGAACTCACTGAATACTTCCAGGCCTTGAATAGGAATGAATTTAACATCAAACTTACAGTAGAATCCAGTAGAAGCCGAATACCATTTTTAGACCTCACCATATATCAAGGGGATAAAGGAAAAATAGAAACCGAGCTTTACAGAAAAAAGACGGCAACCAACAGCATTCTGGATGCCCAGAGTGCACATTTACCAAGAACTATCCAAGGCATCCCAAAAGGAGAATTCTTGAGGCTGAGGAGAAACTGCTCCACTTTTGAGAAATTTAAAGAAGGGGCGAAAAACCTTAAAGAAAGCCTGATACAACGTCACTACAGTAATAGATCAATAAAAGCTGCGTATAACACAGCGTTAAGAACTGATAGGAAAACCTTACTCAAAGTAAAAGAGAAAGAAAAAGATGAAGAAATAAGATTCATCACCCGATTCCACACCCAATGGACAGAAATGAAAACCATCTTGGGAAAACATTGGGAGATCTTACAATCAGACCCAGACCTAAAGAGGTGGATAAGTAAAAAAGCAAGCTGCGGATATAGGAAGAGCATTACAATAGGTGACCAGATCACCAGCAGTCATTTTGTACATAATAAAAAACCCCCCGAGAAAACTAAATACCCAGGTTTCTTCCCATGTGGAATATGCACAGGGTGTCAAATTCTTATTAAGAAGAAAGATTTTCTTGATGACAAAGGAAACTTAATCCCAATACAAGACCACATCACGTGTGCATCTAAAGGCATCATTTACATACTACAATGCACATGTAACCTGCATTATGTAGGAAAAACTAAGAGAGAACTCAGAATAAGAATGAGAGAACATCTAAATAAAATAAAAAACTATACAAAAGAGGAAGAGAAATGCAGAAAAGAAAAAATAATTTTTCAACCAACACCCGTAGCCAGGCACATGAATGTGGTCCACAAAGGAAAAATCAACGAACTAAAAGGTTGGGCCATCTGCCAGAGAAAATTAAACATTAGAGGAGGAGATCTGGATAAGATCCTCCTTCAGAAAGAAAGCGAGTGGATTTTCAAAATGAACTCAGTTAGTCCAAAAGGACTTAACGAATCCTTTAATTTTGGATGCTTCCTGTAATTATTTGCCAAGTACGAGGTCTGACATAAGAACCTCTGACCACAACAAGGCATTTATGAACTCCCATCAGTAACTTCATAGTGGAGTATTGCTTAACAAAAAGGAGACATTTCCTTTTTGCAGAACCTCTGTCCATCTTATATCAGATAATGGGAGTATTCCTGAAAATCCCCACACTACTCGATATTTTCTCAACAAAATGTGAATATCAGATATATACAATATACAACATCAATAAAATTCTTATGATGAGAGCGCAATATACAAAAACAGATTAATAAAACAGTATACATTAAAAGCATAATCTTCTATGATTATGATTATAGTCTGTCTTCTGTAACAAAAATTCACAGAAGAAGATTACCACTATCAAGACACTGTCAGTTTCTGATCAGAAAATGCCATTAAAAATAAAAGAAAATGCTTCAAAATGAACTAGAAAAACAATCTAACCTGATTGGTGCTGAGAGACATCAATCACTCTGGTTGGAATAAAAAGCGCCAACAAACGGGCGCCGACACCCCCAGATGAAGCCGCAACATGGCGGCGAAACGGCCGTAGGGTATTACTAGGGAAAGTTCTACATATGCTAAGAGGGAAATGCAGTGAGAGAATCCAGTGTTAGACTAAGATATAGGAGCAGCAGGAGAGAAATAGTTAAGCTGGAATCATACACAGTGACCTGACACTCACAGAAATAGCGAGTGATCCTAGTGACAGATAAGGATATAAGAGCAGCAGGAGAGAAACAGCCGCGATCTTACACAGTGATCGGACACTTACAGAAAGAGTGAGATAGTGCTGCTGGTTCATTAACACATCAATGCAGTAATCCCCTGCTACACTGACTGTCTTTAGGGACACAGCAGTAGCTGAGCAGCAAAACTAGCTGTGTGAACATCGTTCCTAAAACATTTGGGATCGATGCCACACTAATATAACACCAGACGCTGCAACTGTCATACACGGTGTGTGCAGGACAATAGTCTGTGCATGCCTGGTTTATAACAAACACTGTTGCAAAATAACAGACTAACTATCCACAATAAGAGGCTGTGAAACTAACAAGTCGCAACATTGTCACACTGTGAATGAGGAACAAAGTATAAACACAATCAACACTGGATATCACACCATTAATAATATCCTTGAAGTTGGATCACGATACCCTCAAATAAATCCCTCAATTTAAGGGAATCCATGCAAGTCAATTTATAGGGGTCAGTCTCTGCATGGAAGGGGAAAAACATCCCTTGAACTTTTCCTATTTGTTAAAATTCGTTCACAACTATTTTCTACTTTTAATTTTAATTATAATTAATAAAAGTTACATTTTACTGCCACTTCTCCTACACTTTCCCTCTCCCCTAAGATTAAAACATACGTAACTTTGGTGGTGCACACCTGGCAGGAGATATATAATTAGAAGGAAAGAAAGAAAGATACAACGTTCATAAACTAATATTCTTCTGATATATCGGTCTGGTGCCTTCAACATCCCATTCATGCGTTCTATTAAACCGGCAGCTTGTGGGTAATATGGCATGTGATACACCCACTGGATGTTGTTCTCGTGGGCATAATCTTTCACCTGTTGTCCTGTGAAATGTGACCCATTATCTGACTGTATTTGTAAAGGCACCCCATAGAACTGTGTGATCATTTCCAGGGTGCGCAACGTACTCCATTGAGTTGCGGCCTTGCAGGGAAACCCTATCATCAGTCCTGAATAGGTGTCTACTGCGGTACAAACATATTTGCACCCTCTGCTTTCTGATAAGGGCCCTATGAAATCAATTTGCCATATCTGTGCTGGTAATTGTCCTCTGGCTATGTGCCCCATTACAGTGTGTGGAACCTCCCGTTTCTGTGAGTGTTGACATATGGGGCACTGCAAAATTGTCTCTTTTATAATGTCCATGGTTAGGGGCACTCCTCTCTCTTGTGCCCACCTGTAAGTGGCTTTCTCTCCCAAATGTCCTGATTTGTTGTGTGCCCAAACGGCTGTACCCTGAAGCCATGCCTGAATCTCACCGGTACTTGCGTGGTTTCCACTAGCGGGTTCGGCCGTTCTGATTGCTGCTGCTTTATCTGCTTCAGAGTTAAACAAACGTTCAAGTGAGTCAGTTGGCACATGAGCATCCACATGAAATACAGTAGTTACAGTTTGCTGCACTATCTCTTCGATTTGCTCCCAAACTTCTTTTCCCCATACCTCTTTCCCATGAATAAGCCAGTTGTATTTTTTCCAACCCATCATCCAAGTAGCCAATCCATTTGCTACTGACCATGAGTCAGTATACAGATGACACATTCCACCTTTCTCAAATGCTAGTGCAAGGAAAACAGCATATAACTCTGCATATTGGCTGCTCTTGCCATCTCCTTCCATTGTCAAATGTTTACCTAATTTGGGATTGTAGGCTACACTTTTCCATTTTCTCTTCCCACTCACATACCTGGCTGAGCCATCAGTAAACCAAGTATGTTGTTGTTGTTCTTCAGTGAGATCTTCATAGCTTTTTCCCCATTTCACTGGTGATTCTTCCATCACCTGTGTGGTTTTTGGAGGATTGTCTTCTTCTGTGATTTCTGCTATTTTCTCATGCAGAGAGGCGGTCCCGCCTTCTCCTGCTTTGGCTCTCTCAGAAATGTACCATTTCCATTTTATGATACTTTGTTCCTGAGCATGTCCTACCCTATTGGTCTTTGGGTTTGACAGTACCCATTGCATTATGGGTATTGTTGGTCTTATCAATACTTTATGTCCAATTGTCAGTTGTTCGGTTTCAACAAGAGCCCAGTAACATGCCAGCAACTGTTGTTCAAAGGGCGTGTATTTTTCTCCAGCATCTGGTAATTTCCTGTTCCAAAATCCAAGAGGAACTCTTTTTCCTCCCTGTTTTTGCCAAAGAGACCAGGTGGCATACATATGTCGGACTGTCACATGCAATTCCACCTGTCCAGCTGCCATAGGCCATAGGTCCACTGCCTGCTGTATGGCTTCTTTAGCAGCTTCGAATGCAACTTGTTGTTCTTCTTCCCACTGAAATTCATATTTTTTCCGGGTCACTTTGTACAAGGGAGCCAGTAATTGTCCCAAGTGTGGGATATGCTGTCTCCAGAATCCAAATAGTCCTATGTAGGACTGTGTTTCTTGTTTAGACTTTGGGGTCGGGAAATTAATAATTTTTTGTCGGGCTTTGGGAAGGATCTCCCTATGCCCCTTGTTCCATTGAATTCCAAGGAATTTCACTACCTCAGCCGGTCCTTGGACTTTGGCCTCATTGATTTCCCAACCTTTTGCTCGCATATGGGCCAGAAGAATTTTCAATTGTTCCTCCACTTGCTCTTTGCTTTTCCCCTGTATCATTATATCATCGATATAATGAGAAAACTGCATTCCAGCTGGAAGTGTAATTTCATCCAGATGTTCAGCCACAACTCGATGACAGATGGTTGGACTGTGCAACCAACCTTGTGGCAACCTGGTGAAGGTATATTGCCTACCTAACCAGGTGAAAGCAAACTGATCTTGTGCTTTTTGTTCAATGGGAATAGTAAAGAATGCATTAGCCAAATCTATCACAGCATACCAAGTTCCTGAGTGGCTTTGAATAGTCTCCACTATTGTTATGGTGTCTGGTACTGCGGCTGTCAATGGGGGAGTCTGTTTGTTTAACTCCCTGTAGTCCACTGTCATCCGCCATGAGCCGTCACTTTTCTTGACAGGCCATACCGGATTATTCCAAGCAGTGGTGGTGGGCCTCATTACCCCTGCTTCCACCAGGTCTTTTATTGTTTCAGTTATTTCCTTATGTCCTCCGGGTATGCGGTATTGTTTCATTGCTACCATTTTGGCAGCAGGAGGAACATGTACTGGAGGCATTTTTACTTTTCCCACCAGTATTGGTCTCATCTGGATCTGGGATTTATTAACCCCAAATGCATATTTCCCTTCTTGTAGATGAAGGGTCATTCCTTTGAGTACATCTATACCCAAGATGTATTCGGGTACAGGGACTATTAGCACTGAATAATTTCGAATGGGTAGATTGCCAATTTTTAGTGCAACTTTTGTTTGCACTCCCATTATGACTTTTCCTCCTAGTCCCGCAATTGGAACCTTTGGTCCTTTAAATTTATTGGGATTTCCATGTATTAAGGTAGCCTCCGCCCCTGTGTCAATTAATGCTGGGACATGTTGTACATTGCCCCCTTTCCAATGGATTCCTAATTTGACATATGGACGATCATCTCTTTTTATCCATATGGGGGCTTGGCTGGCTACCTATGCTATTTCTTCCTCACTGTCTTCCGGGACAGGAGCCGATGCATGGATGGCCATTGCCTCCTGCATCTCTTTCCATGGGTAGATATTTTGGAAATCTTCCCATGTTACTTTCTTTGGGGCTTCCAGTTTAGATTTTGTTGCTACTTTGGCGTCACTCCTTTCTTGGGTCTTAGATGCTTTCTTGGCAGACAGCACCTTTTGTTTGTAAAGACGCCAAAGTTCTCCAGTTTCTTTTCCATCTATGGTCTCTTTCTTAATTCCTGCTTTTAGGAGGGATTGGAACATCTCTTTTCGAGATACCCGATCCTCCCCTTCCTTACTTTTGTTTTGGTATCCTGGGTTGTAAGGTTTTTTATTACCTGGATGAGAGGTAGGTGCAGAGGGTTCTTTCCAGTCCCCCATGTCCTGTAGGTCTCTCATTCTGCCTAACACATTTCCCACTGGTTCTCCAGTCATAGCCACAGTCAGTGTTAGGATGACTGCTTTATAGGCTTGTGGGGCAGATTTTACCAATCTATTTCTCATGCTAGCAGTTAAAGGCATATTCAAGAAGTCATCATCAACTCCCAGAACCGGCAATGCGCTGCGCATCGCTTCTTCTTTGAGGCGTTCTATACCATCTTTCAGGGAAAACCAGGGTTTATCTGGCACTGGTATGTCTGCCTCAGTCACATACTTATCCATCATACATCTTGCCATCAGTATCAGTAAGCTTTGGTTATTTTCCTGGGGGTTTGAAGCAAAATATGTTTTCATTGCCCTTTGTATCGTAGGGTCTCTTGGTAAAGTAAGAAACTTCACAATGTCCTGGGGGTCAAAGGTGACTCCCGCTGCCCCCTGCTCATTGATACGCACCATCCATGCTATCTCACTTTCTCCTGTTTTCTGTTTGAATTGGTTGAGTATACTATCCACCTCGGACTGAGAGAAATCCTCTACAAACGTCCGAGCTCGGGTCTGCGGTGGGACAGGCACCAAAATAGCGACCCCATTTTCATCAAACATTAAATTTCCTCCGGCATCTCTTGCCTGCTCCATCCCGTGTTCAGTTCTTTCTGAACGTTTTCTTACTGGATTAGCTTTTAATCCAGGGAGATCAATGATGGGATTTGGGGGATCTTCCCACTCCGGGAAATCTTCTCCTGAGGAAGATGAATCCCATATATCACCATCCCATTTATCGGGATCCCAATCTCCTACTGATGCTACTGCAATGCTTTTGTGTACCTTCTGTTTGTTCACCTTCCCTCTTCTTTTCTTATATTTATTCTGGGCTACTTTAACTGCTGCCTTTTCAGCTATTCCTTGATAGTGTTCCAACTTATCTTTCAGAAGCCTGGTATTACATTCTAACACCACCTTCTGACCTCCCAGCTCGATTATTTTCTGTTCTAGCTGAGAGCACTTCTTTAACAGAAGTTGATTCTTTTGATGCACCGCGCGATATGCGTCTTCCCAACGCTACTGCATCACCCACCTTTGCGGGGACCCCTTCTAGCGTTTTCACTAGATCTACGGGTTCACAGGTTTTGAGTTTACTTTCCCAGGGTTCAGCTAACCCTGATGTTCCTAATTCTTGTGCTAAGATAGAATATGGTGCCTCAGACCAGCCGGGCACTTCTATTCTCTCTGGGGTGTGATTTTTTCGCTTCCTGAACATTTTCTGATGTTTTGGCTCGGTGCCAAAAGATCGAAAATTTTGGCAATTTGCCAAGAGGTCAAATTTTGCACAGGGGTTCCCTACCTTCTTTACAACCACCCTATAATCTCAGAATGTTTGCAAAGGCTTTGGTTCTTTTGTTACAGTCTCCCGTATATTGTTGTGTTATCCGTGAGCCCACTCCACTCGCTCCTTCAATCCCACCTATCCTTCAACTCCACCGACCCGTGCAATAGGGCTGCATACGGTAAAGTTTCTGGACAGTTTTGCGGAATATCCAGCCTGGGCCTGTTCTCACAGACCGTTAACACAGCGTTTTTATACGGAATCCTGCCGACTACGCCAATTAATGTATTGCCTGTCAAAAATAAGGTGGACCTAGCGTCCTACTTACTGCGCTCACTAATATACTAATTAGGAAGGAACTACGGTCAATACAAATTTAATCTTAAACAGTAATATTTTTATTTGCTGAATAACAGATTAACAATTATTGCTTATATACTGAGTACATATTAATTAGAAAGTAAGCATCAATACATTACCGGATATTGTAGCATCACTTATCCTGACGGGGGACCTCGACAGGGCAAGGAAAATTCCGGATCAACATCACAGACCGAAGTGCGTCCACTCGAGAGTCTGGAAAAGTCCCTGCCCCCTGTCAGGATCCCCTTGCTTTTATATCATTTCATAAACAAAGGCACCATCTATTTCAGATACTGCCGCATCATCATTTTGTAACATGAAATGAACAAAGGTATTATTCCGTACTAGATACTGTCACATCATCATTTTGTAACATATGTATCAATGATCACGCGCTGGTATGTGCAGCGCGTGATTCTCGCTTTTAACACTGCGTGATCACATCATGGATGAGACAAAGAACAAGGTTTTACTCCATTTTGTAAAGTCTTTATTAGAAACTTAATAGGCCACATTGTCACATTCTAATTGATGTAATTATCATTCACACTCCAAATGCTTCACATTTGTATCACAACCGCGTAGCGTAGTCCAGGATAACCAGGATGTATTGGTGCCCCCTTGAGGATTTGACTATGGGGCCAACCAGATCCATGGCAATCCGTTCAAATGGCACCTCTATGATTGGTAGCGGGACCAAAGGACTCCTGAAGTGGGACACCGGGGCAGTAAGTTGACACTCAGGGCAGGAGCTACAATACCGGCTTACCTCCTCCCACACCCCGGGCCAGAAAAATCTCTGCAGGATCCTCTCTCGGGTCTTCTCAGCACCTAAGTGCCCTCCCAGCACATGTTTGTGTGCCAACTCTAGCACCAGCCTACGGTGAGATTGGGGTACTACAAGTTGCTCAACCTCCTCACCCCGTATCTGGTCGACCCTGTACAACAGTTCCCCAACAATCACCATTCGGGGGTATATTTTGTCAGCCCCTGGTATTTGGAGTACCCCATTTATCACCTTAACATTCTCCCGTGCTTTAAACAAGGTAGGGTCCTGTAGCTGTGCAGCCCCAAAATTTTCATGGGAAATCTCAAGGTCCGGCATGTTGGCCACCTCCTCGTGGCCCTCGACCTCACCAGCTAGGACCTCTAGGGGAGAGAATTCATCACATGGGGTCACCCCTACTGCTGGTGTGGGTACATTGGCCTCAAAGGGTTCAGGGGCCAAGGCCGGACACACGTGATGTCCATTATCTGCAACAGCACCTGCGGTGGGTCTTCGTCTCCAGAGGTCCCAAAACACCGGTAAGTCTCTGCCGATAATAGCCTCATGAAAGAGGGTCCCCACCACCCCCACTTCATGGGTAATAGTACCACAAGGGGTATGTAGGTTGATGACAGCAGTGGGATATTCGCGAGTGTCCCCATGTATACACAACACTCCCACTTTCCGCCCACTGTATAGTCCAGGATCAACCAAAGTTCCCCGCACCAGGGTGACCAGACTCCCTGAGTCTAGCAAGGCTTCCACTGTGTGACCCCCGATTGTGACCATACACACTTGGGGTTCTGCATCCGTGATCGACTCGGCTGCCAGAACCGGCCGGGCAAACAGTGACACTCGCCGGGTCTGGTTGCAGTCCATTGGCTCCACTGACAGTGGACAGTTGGCAGCAATATGGCCCATTTCATGGCATCGCCAGCACTGGATACGGCCATGACCTCTGTCACGAGCCTCACTGGGTTTCTGGGAATCCACGCCCCCCAATGAACCCCCTCCCAACCTGACATGTCTCCCCTTTTCCGCAGTAGCAGTCTTACCAGATGGTTTGGTGACCCTGTCACTGGCACTGCTTCGTGTGGGAGAGGTAAGTAGAAGGTCCTCCGTAGCCCGATACCTCTCTACTAGGGACACGAGCTCCTCAGCTTTTGTGGGACCGGCCTGTCCAACCCACCGCTGGAGCCGAGAGGGCAGAGAACGGGTGAACTTGTCGAGGACCACTCTCTCTACCATCTGTGCTGGGGTGCAGTCCTCTGGTTGTAGCCACTTCCGGACAAGATGGATCAGGTCATGCATTTGGGAGCGTGGGGGTAATTTTTCTGAGTAAGCCCACTGGTGGACCCGGCAGGAGCGAACTTGAACGGTGACCCCAAGACGAGCCAGAATCTCCGCCTTTAGCTGGGGGTACTTACGGGCCTCCGCTTCACTCAGGTCGTAGTAAGCCTTCTGCGACTCGCCGGTCAGGAACGGTGCCAGGACATCTGCCCACTGCTCAGCCGGTAACTCCTCTCGCTCAGCTACTCGCTCGAACACAGTGAGATACGCCTCCACGTCGTCGGTCGTCGCCATTTTTTGTAAGGCCTTTTGTACTGCAGCCCGTGCAGAACGCTGGACAACCGGGTACCCTTGCAGACCAGTATGGGACCCCTCAGTAGTCGTCGCTTGTGGTGCTGCCATAACGGCAGAAAATTTTTCCATCATCAGTTGGAACATGGCTCGGGACTCTTCCTGTTGTTGCTGAAGCATGGCTTGCTGCTGGCGGGACCTCTCCTCCTGCTGCTGGAGCATGGCTTGCTGCAGCTGTCGATTAGCCTGGGACTCTTCCTGCTGCTGGCGGGACCTCTCCTCCTGCTGCTGGAGCATGGCTTGCTGCAGCTGTCGATTAGCCCTGGCCTCCTCTTGCAGGTATTTAATAAAGTCCTCCATCTTGGCTTTATCCTGCACTTTGCCTGCTGCTTTCACCCAGGCCATGCAATGTTGCAGGATGTAGCGAGCCTTTCAGGTGTGTGTCTTTTTTGAACTGCCCGCATCCTCCACCATATGTGGGAGATTTGGCCCAGTAGAGACCGTGATAGCGGGGTGCTGTGATGCAGTTCAAGACAGTGACACCAGGGTTTAGTCCAAAACAGGTCTAGCCTGCGTTTATTTCAGCAGGAATCAAAATAAAACAGCCTTCACATTCAGGCATCCAAAACAAAATAATATCCTACCCGTCAGGGTGCTAACTAAACAATGGTTCTCTGACTCACCACTAAGAAAATCACTTGGCTGCTCCAGGCACAGAGGTCAGTGCTGTGTGCTCTCCAGCCTCCTTCCAGAGAGAGACCACACTCTTAGCTCTGCTCAGCCACTTTATGCACACTGATTAGGCTGCTCCCATCACCTGTGTCCAAGGTGCTGGACAACACCACCTCAGCACTAAGGCCTTGCATAATAGCAAAACCTAGGGGAAACATACCGCCCATCCACAGTTAACCCCTTCAGTGTCTCACAACTTATACACACGCATAAAGTTTTACTCTCATACACACATTGATACACTCTTACAGTGAACCTGTCACCAATAAAAAGGCACTAGAAGCTGCTTACTAAAATAACATAGAAATCATACATATAGTATATATACACACCATACATCATATACACACATATACAGCATATACATAAACACACATACAGTATATACACATCATACATCATTTACACACAGATATAGACACACATACAGTATATACACATCATACATCAATTACTCACACAGATATAGACACACATACAGTATATACACATCATACATCATTTACACACATATATAGACACACATACAGTATATACACATCATACATCATTTACACACACAGATATAGACACACATAGTATATTCACATCATACATCATTTACACACAGATATAGACACACATACAGTATATACACATCATACATCATTTACACACAGATATAGACATATACAGTATATACACATCATACATCATTTACACACAGATATAGATACACATACAGTATATACACATCATACATCATTTACACACAGATATAGACACACATACAGCATATACACATCATACATCATTTACACACACACAGATATAGACACAGATATAGTATATACACGTCATACATCATTTACACACACAGATACAGACACACATACAGTATATACACATCATACATCACTTACACACACAGATATAGACACACATACAGTATATACACGATACATCACTTACACACACAGATATAGACACACATACAGTATATACACGATACATCATTTACACACACAGATAAAGACACACATACAGTATATACACATGATACATCATTTACACACAGATATAGACACACATACAGTATATACACATGATACATCATTTACACACAGAGATATAGATACACATACAGTATATACACATCATACATCATTTACACACACAGATATTGATACACATACAGTATATACACATCATACATCATTTACACACAGATACAGACACACATACAGCATATACACATCATACATCATTTACACACAGAGATATAGACACACACAGTATATACACATCATACATCATTTACACACACAGATACAGACACACATACAGTATATACATATCATACATCATTTACACACACAGATACAGACACACATACAGTATATACATATCATACATCATTTACACACACAGATATAGACACACACAGTATATACACATCATACATCATTTACACACAGATATAGACACACATACAGCATATACACATCATACATCATTTACACACACAGATATAGACACACACAGTATATACACATCATACATCATTTACACACACAGATACAGACACACATACAGCATATACACATCATACATCATTTACACACACAGATATAGACACACACAGTATATACACATCATACATAATTTACACACACAGATACAGATACACATACAGTATATACATATCATACATCATTTACACACACAGATATAGACACACACAGTATATACACATCATACATCATTTACACACACAGATATAGATACACACACAGTATATACACATCATACATCATTTACACACACAGATATAGACACACACAGTATATACACATCATACATCATTTACACACACAGATATAGACACACACAGTATATACACATCATACATCATTTACACACACAGATACAGACACACATACAGCATATACATATCATACATCACTTACACACACAGATACAGACACACATGCAGTATATACACATCATACATCATTTACACACAGATATAGACACACATACAGTATATACATATCATACATCATTTACACACACAGATATAGACACACATACAGTATATACATATCATACATCATTTACACACACAGATACAGACACACATACAGCATATACACATCATACATCATTTACACACAGATATAGACACACATACAGTATATACACATCATACATCATATACACACAGATACAGACACACATACAGTATATACACATCATACATCATTTACACACAGATATAGACACACATACAGTATATACACATCATACATCATTTACACACAGATATAGACACACATACAGTATATACACATACATCATTTACACACAGATACAGACACACATACAGTATATACACATCATTTACTCACATAGATACAGACACACATACAGTATATACACATCATACATCATTTACACACAGATATAGACACACATACAGTATATACACATCACACATCATTTACTCACATAGATACAGACACACATACAGTATATACAC